>NW_021604714.1:2228035-2233035 GCF_004785775.1 Grammomys surdaster | reverse complement strand
TTTGAAGATTTAAAAGGAGTATCAATCCATTATGAGGAAAATTATGTTTTAATTTTGCTTAAAAGTATTCTTTCCCAAATTGTTGTAAACTAATATGAGAAATGAGAAAGAAAAAAATACAAACTACAAACAAACAAACAAACAAACAAACAAACACATCTTTACATTCCTCTCTCTCCAAAATCCTGGGAACAGACTTCCAGGGCTTCACATGTGCCAGCACAATTGACTAGAGCTCCTTGCTTCAGCAGTACTTACTGTAAACCAAGGGCTAGCCAGAAACCTTAATTCAGAAGCTGGGGGTGGAGGGTTGGGGGTGGGTAGCTCAGTGGGTAAAATGCTTGCTGTACAACAGGAGGGGCTCAGTTCAAATCCCCAGCACCTGTGTAAAGAAGACAGGTGTGGCACCATGAGCCAGTAACCTGTGTTGGGAAGATGAAGAAGCCAAGAGCATGCTGGGGGCTTGCCCAGCCAGCCAGCCTAGCTGAATTGTTGAGTTCCAGGTTCAGCGAGAGGCCCTATTTCAAAAGAGTAAGGTGCAGAGTAATATGTAAGATATCCAGCACCAACCTCCGACCTTCACACGCAGGAGCACATACAGATACCCACAGACACAAAGCTCGTGCACACAGACACACACAAGTGCACACATATACGTGCGCGCGCGCGCACGCGCGCGCGCGCACACACACACACACACACACACACACACACACACTCACACATAGATTCATGAGAGTCGTAATTCAGGGTGACTAACAGCTTCCACCTGACGTGTGAAGGGATTTGGTTCTTTCCCCAGACCTGCAAAAAACAAAAAACAAAACAAAACACCATACAAATATAAATAATAAAAGAGAAAATGAGCCAGGCATGGTTTCACACATCTGTAATCCTGGCACACACATGTAACTCCAGCCCTCAGGAGACTGAGGCAAGAGGATTGTGAATTCAAGGTCAGCCTGGGCCACAGAGTGAGACCTTGTCTCAAAAACACACAAACTGCCAGGCAGTGGTGGCACACACCTTTAATCTCAGTACTTGGGAGGCAGAGGCGGGTGGATTTCTGAGTTCGAGGCCAGCCTGGTCTACAGAGTGAGTTCCAGGACAGCCAGGGCTACACAGAGAAACCTTGTCTTGAAAAACTAAAAAACAAACAAACAAACAAAAAAAACAAACCCAAAAGAAAAACAAACCCAACACACACACACACACACACACACACACACACACAAACACACACAAACTAACGGAAAGCAATATGCTCCCAGGCATTGCACACTGGTGGTGTGGAGATCTTCCCAGGGATGCTGGCTCTGCTCTCTGTGGCCAGAGGCTGGGGCCTCTCATAAGTGGGAATACCCCGAAAGGCACTCGAACAACGGGGACATCTAGCAGTGACTCACACAGATACGACGGGAATTTAGTGTCACATAAATGTGCCCTTTGGAACCCAGATAGGTGTTCCCAACATCTACACCGAATACCACAGAGAAAGGGGAAGTGGGAGGAGCCACGGGGCTTGAAGGAAAAAAAAAACAAAACACCAAGCTGGTCCTTGGATGTATCGCTTGAGGAAGGGCTCTTACTCTGTCCCAGCTCTTCTGATTGTCTCTCACCCTCCACCTCCCTTCTGCTGCTTTTCTAGAATCAATCAATCAATCAGGATATGACTCATACTCCTAGCTATGGCGGAGGAGAAGGTGTATTACAGATCTGAGGGAGAGTACAGCCAGAGGCACATGGAAGGGTCCAGACTGAACCAGGCTGGAGGAAGGGGCTAGGTGAGAGAGGAAGAGGGAGGGGCCAGGAGTCAGCCAAGAGACCAGGAATGACAGGAGGGCAAGTCTGTAAAGCCACAATGGCTGCATTATACAGGGTAGAGCAGCTGGAGAAAGGGAAGAGACGCTTAAGGGTTGGAGAAGCTGCAGGTGGGAAGCGGGGGGTGGGGTGGGGTGGGGGGGTGGTGTGGTGAGAATGCTGGGTGGAGTCAGGACTCTGTGGCCCGTATTGGCTGATAAGCAGAGAGCCTGGCAGCCAGTGTCTGCTTTAATAGGGTAATAGGCACGTCAATCATCCAGTTGTCCTGTGTTTGAGTGCTAACTTTTCCCTCCCGCTTCTCTTTGCTCCTTCCCTGCCCCTTTCTCTCTTGCTTCTCCTCCTCTCCCCAACTCTCCTCTCACCCTTCTCTGAGGACTTCATTGCAAAACCAGACTATGCTCACCCACTCTTTGTTTCATTCTGTTTCCTTGCCCCTGAAGGGTCATGGATCCCAGAGCTCTTATTTTCCCACGGTGTCTGGCATGCTGCACTGTCGTACTTAAAACCTTTTAACAAATCTTCCTAAATTCGTGCGTGTGTAGCCATTTCACACAGCACCAGCAAGCTCTATAAGTTCTATTTCACGACAGTCGACACCCTGACATTTATATGCCACTATTTTATTGTATTTATCTTATTTTATTTTGAGCCAGGTCCTGGACTAACAACCCAAAGGAGTTTTTAAAAACTTTTTTAAAAAAAAGAAAAAGAAAGAACACATATTCATATATTCATGATACTGGGGAAAAGAGAGAGAGAGAGAGAGGGAGAGGGAGAGGGAGAGGGAGAGGGAGAGGGAGAGGGAGAGGGAGAGGGAGAGGGAGAGGGAGAGGGAGAGGGAGAGGGAGAGGGAAATGGGGGAAGAAAATAACCAAAACCAAATAAAACTAGCCACAGCCACAAAACAGAGACTGGCACGGGTCTGTGGTACCAGCACTTAAGAGCTGAGACAGGAAGATCCCGAGTTCAAAGCCAGCCGGGCTCCATGTCAGTACTCCGTCTGAAAAGGGCTGGGGAGTATATATTTAGGTATAAGGAGAATACTACCTGCCTGTTCCAGCCCCGAGCCTGTCATGGTCCCACACAGACATGTCAATGTCAACATCATTAAAGACAGCATAGCCCTGAGGCCCATTCCTCTCTGGGTTTAGTTATGGGGCACCTGAGAGGACAATAGTGACAGCTTTGTAGGGTTGTTGTAGTGAATAAATAAACAACATTCCATGTGAAATACTGGTGCCATCTGTGTCCTCACTGCCCCAACCTGAAGGTCGCCTTCCAAGCCATGACTGTCTGTTTCTGTCTGGGGACAGTCTCTCTCCTCGACCCCTACAGACTTCAACGTACAGGGAGTTAAGGTCCCCTCTCAAACAGAAGTGGACAGGTTTGACGATAAGCATGAACTTCCCGTCCCCGGGGAGACAGTGAGCGAGGAAGAGTCTGGTACACTGCACACAGTTCTCAGGTCGCCAGCAGGAGTGGCCTGCTTAGGGGCACTGGGGTTATGAAATATCATGAGGTGGTGGTGTGGTAAGGGGGTACCTGGTGTGCTCATGCCAAAGTGTCTCCCTGAGAAATCATGCCCTGAGACAGACCTGGCGTAAGAGAAGTTTATTGTGGGGGAGGGGGAGTGAGGACTTGTGGACATGGTAGAGGCAGAGGAGCGGAGGTCAGAGATGGACAGACAGAGAGAAAGAGAGGCTGGTCAGAAACACATGGGAGAGGAGAGGAGAGGGGAGGGGAGGGGAGGGGAAGAGAGGGGAGGGGAGGAGAGGGGAGGGGAGGGAAAGAGAGGGGAGGGGAAGGGGAAAGGGAGGAGAGGGGAAGGGAGAAGATAGGAGGGAGGGAGAGAGAGAGGCTGGGGGAGAGGGGGTGGGCTGCTATAGCGAGCACTCCTCTTGTATGCTGCCAGACCACCCACATCAGGCAGAGGGCAGGTAATAGTGGCCTCAGGTGATGACATAGCTATTCCTAGGTCTCTGAGAGGAGTCTAGCAGAATTGTCTATGAACCAAGAACTGGAACCCCCTCCAGCACCCCACTGTCTCCCCTGCTGTAAGCTTCTCCTTCCTTCTGATGAGACAGGCTGACTCCATGACGGGCTTCAAAGTGGCAGTTCAGGAGATTAAGCCTAAAAACCCAGGCTTCAGGTAGCTAGTCAGAAACTGACCTGCCTGCCATCAGAAACTGCCTAGCCTGAAGCAAGGACAATGGGTCAGCAGTTTCCAGCCAGTCCCCAGCCCCAGGTAATGGAATGTCCTTTGAGCTAGAACAAGATAAGGCCACCTACCATGGATTTCCTCAAGAACAGATTCCAGCTCCCCCATCCCCCACCCCCATGCCCTGATAAGGTCACCTACCCTGGAATTCCCCTAACATGCTTTAAACCAGCCTTCGAGATCACTCGGGTGTCTCTCTCTTGGTAATGGGAGACCCCAGCACGCTGGACTTCGGCAGAATAAACACTCTTTGCTTTTACATAATATTTGAGTCCAGGGTGTCATTCTTCGGTGAATCATGGCCACTTACAAGGTGTCTCCCTGAGACATCACGCCGTGAGACAAAAAAAAAAGGCAGTTTATTGTGGGGGAAGGGGAGTGAAGACTTGGAGAAACAGCAGATGTAGAGGCAGAGAATGGGAGAGTGGGGTCAGAGGACAGACAGAGAAAGAGAGGCTGGCTGGGGAACACATGGGAACAAAGAGAGAGGAGAAAAAAGGGGAGGGGAGGGGGAGGGAGGGGAGGGGAAGGAGGGGAGAGAGAGTGAGAGAGAGGAGTGGAAAGAGAGGAAAGGGAGAGGGGAGAGGGGGAGAGAGAGAGAAGAAGAAAAAGGGAGAGGAGAGGGAGGAGAGAGAGGAGAGGGAGAGGGAGGGAGGAAGAGAGAGGGAGGGGAAGAGAGAGAGAAGAAGGAGAAAGAGGAGGAGGAGGAGGAAGAGGAGGAAGAGAAGGAAGAAGAGGAGGAGGAGAAGGAAGAGGAGAAGGAAGAGGAGGAGGAGGAGGAGGAGGAAAAGGAGGAGGAGGAGGAAGAAGAGGAGGAAGAGGAGGGGGAGGAAAAGGAGGAGGAAGAGGAGGAGGAGGAAGAGGAGGAGGAGGAAGAAGAGGAAGAGGAGGAAGAAGAGGAGGAAGAGGAGGAGGAAGAGGAGGAGGAAGAGGAGGAGGAGGAAGAGGAGGAGGAGGAAGA
>NW_021604714.1:2178033-2228025 GCF_004785775.1 Grammomys surdaster | reverse complement strand
GAAGAGGAGGAGGAAGAGGAGGAGGAGGAAGAGGAGGAGGAGGAAGAGGAGGAAGAGGAGGAGGGGAGGAGGAAGAGGAAGAGGAGGAGGAAGAAGAAGAAGAGGAGGAGGAAGAGGAGGAAGAAGAGGAGAAAGAGGGAGGGGCTGGGGTAGTGAGCAGTCCAGGCTGTTGGGCAGGTAATAGTGGCTGCAGGTGATAAAGTAACTGTGGCTTGGTTGTTGGGAGGAGTCTAGCAGAGCTGTCTGTAAGCCGACCACGGGAACCCCTGGATCACCCCAGTGTCTCCCCTGCTACAGCATCTCCTTCCTTCCTTCACAGACTTGCAGGAAAGAGCCTTTGTTTATGGTCTGCGCTGAGGACTTTCTTCAGTCTCCTTTCTCTCTCAGCTTAGCAACCCAGACAGACATCCTAACGACTACGTCCTTCCCGAGTCCAATCTTTCTGGCTTGTTTGTTCGAGTCTCCGTATCTGTGGCTTGCTGAGGGAGACTTTCTCACCCCAGTATTAAAGAGGATTTGTCAGTGGTCTCCTAATATTTTTTATATTAACAGTTGTTGTTTATAAAGCAGCTGGAAAAAGCTGTGTTTGTTATACAGGATTATACCTAGAGCCAAACAACTGTCATCTTGAGGAGTCTGGCTGGATCTGCTCACAAAAGATCACCACAGCTGGACTTGTTGACTGCTGACATTCCCTCTTGAAAGAAGGAGGTCTAGAGGGTCATGGGACCCTCACTTGGGTCTCCAGCCACACCTCCTGACTAGTTGTATGCAATTCTGCCCTAAATTTTCTGGGAGGGGCTATAGTGCAGAGGCTGGGAAGACTAGGAAAAGGGCTCCTTACCATCCTGTGGAGACTTTCCTGTTTGGCCTTTTGAGGGAGGCACCCTCACACTCCAGGAATTAAGCCCTTGCCTAGGTTCTGAAAGGAAGCCCAATAAGGTATTGGTTCTCCAGGGGGTACTTTGGTGGAATGAATTGTACCTGGTGTGTTGTTGAGATCTTAGGAGGAAAAGCAGGTGTTTACATGTCCCTCTGGGTGTTTGGTTTTGGACACCTCCCCGCAAGGGACTGAGGTGCACAGTTTACATACCAAAGCAGATCCAGCTTCCAGGTTCTCCCAGCATCCCTTAGTCCCTACCTGACATACCCTGCCCACAACCCTGAACTTTCCAGCCCAGGGGTTTGGCTGCCTTTCCCCCCAGAGGCTCTTCCCTATACAATACAGTCATTTTGCTCTCTCGCTCTCTCTCTTTCTCTCTTTCTCTCTCTCTCTCTCTCCCTTTTCCTCTCCTCTCCCTATGCTTGTGAGCTTGAATCCTCCGTTCTTGGGGCCAGTGAACTTGCCTGAGAGCAGCTTCCCAACAAACCTGTTTAGAGATATTCTAGTCCGACTTGAATTGGCTCATTTCATCAGTGGAGAAATAGCCTATTCCTGGGAAGGAATTTTACCAACTCCATCTCTCTGGCATTTACTTGGGGGCATCATGAATGATACAAAAACAATATCCACAGCTGCAAAATCGTTCCCAGAGCTTATCACTCACTTATCCAATAGATAAGCAATTACCTCCATTGTTGACTGGTCTGGTCCATCTCCCCCCCCCCACCTGACCCCTGCTGTGGTAGCTAATTTTCATTGTCATTGACTGGATTTGGAATCACCTACAAGGCACACTTCCGAGCTGCTCACTGAAGGTATTTCCAGAGGACTTTAATCTAGGGAAATGTCTATGTTAGGGTTTCACTGCTGTGAACAGACACCATGACCAAGGCAACTCTTATAAGGACAACATTTAATTGGGGCTGGCTTACAGGTTCAGAGGTTCAGTCCGTTATCATCAAGGTGGGAGCATGGCAGCATCCAGGCAGGCATGGTGCAGGAAGAGCTGAGAGTTCTCCATCTTCACTTGAAGGCTGCTGGGAGAAGACTGGCTTCCAGGCAGCTAGGATGAGGATCTTAAAGCTCACGCCCACAGTGACACACCTACTCCAACAAGGCCACACCCACACAAACAAGGCCACACCCACTCCAACAAGGTCACACCTACTCCCAACAGGGCCACACCTCCTAATGGTTCTACTCCCTGGGCTAAGCACATTCAAGCCATCAAGGGAGGGACTCATTCCAGAGTGTGGGTGTCACTGACTAAACAAAAGGGGGGAACAGTGAGCGAAGCACCAGCATCCATCTCATTCCTAACTGTAGACACCATGTGACCAGCTGCCTCGTCCTCCGGCCACCGCGCCCAAACACCGCTGTGGGCTGTATCCCCTCAAACATACCCTCAAGATAAGCTCTCCCCTCCCTCAAGTGACGTTTTGTCACAGCGACAAGGAAAGTAGTGACAAAGACACAGCCACCTTTGTAACCTGGCTTCCTCCATCTTCCTGGCATCGGGCTCTGCATTTTGTGCTGCTAGCCTTTGATCTGCCGACTTTAACAGGTTTGAATTTCTGTAGCTTTAGAGTTCGTTTTGATATCTGGTCAAGTCCCATCCCATTTTTCCCCCTTCTTCCAAATGTTCTTGCTTGATCTGGCTTGTTTACTCTTTCAGAAGAGCTCTCAAGTCAGCTTGTCAAGTTCTATAAAAATCCCCGTAGGAATCTGATTGGATAGGCACGGAGTTTGTGGATTTAATTTGGGAAGAATTGACATCTTCCTATTATTGTGTCTCCCTGTCCCCAAGTATGATATATCACTCCACTTACTCGGGCCTTTGTGTCCTTCAGTGAGCATTTGCTGTGTCCCCATATGAAGATGTGGACATTTCTTGCTTATTTGCCTTTTTTTTTCTTTAGAATCTGCATTGGCCATGGCATATGGGATATTTTTCTATTACAATTCTAATTGGCCTTCAGGGTGCATGGAGCTGTTAAGTCACCTCTAGTCTTGTGGATGAACTTTTATTGTTTTGTTTGGTATGGGTGAGAAACAATGTGACCTCTCTGAAGGTCACAGAGCCCTGGATGGCAGTTAAAGTTGCCTGCAAGAGCTGTCGGATGGAGCCGAGCTTTTGAACTTCCATGTCATGATTCTGGGCCTTGTGTCTGCTCCTTGAGCTGCCTCTCTAGCTGTGCTCCCTCTCTGTCCAGCCCTTTCTCTGGTTTCCACAGTCTCCTTGGCATGTAAGTTCTGGGAAGCCGATTGCCAAGATGCTCTGGACACAAACGCTTTCCACCCTGGGGATGCTGGAGTGTCACAACATTCGCCAAGCATCGGGAGTGTCACTTGTATCCAGGGCATCCTCACCTCTGCACTCCCTCCTTCCCAAGATGCAACCTGTTTGATTTAGGACTGGGACTAGGGACTGAGGTACATATTTTACATATCAAAGCAGACCTGGTTTCCAGGGTCTCCCAGCATCCCTTAGTCCCTACCTGGCGTACCCTGCCCCTGCCCCTGAACTTTTCAGCCAGGGGCTGGGGTCCCCTTCCTCCAGAGGTTCTTTCCTATATAATCCAGACATTTTAGTCTCTCCCCTTTCTCTCCTCCCCTTCTTCCCCACCCCCCATCTCTCTCTCATTCTCTCTCTGCTTTCTCTATCCCTCTCCCTTGGTGACTTCCCTGGCCTCAGTTCTTGCAGTTGGGGCCAGTGAACTCACCCAAGAACAGCTTCTCAATGAACCCACCTTTAATATAGTCTAATCTGGCCTGAATGGGCTCATTTCACTAGGGAAGAAATCACCTATCAGAACCCAGGTCTTTGCATAATACCGAAGGAGGGGCCACTCCCCAGGAGCCAGCTCCTGGTTGCTGTCTTTGCTTTCACTGTATATGATGTTGATGGCCTCCACCCACCCACCCCCATGTCCCCTCTGGATTCTTCTCAGACTCCTGCACAGAAATGGCAGCGCTGTGTACAGCCTGCCCTGAAAAAAGGCATCCAAAGCAAGCCCACAATGAGCTTACACACAAAGCAGCTCCTAAGCTGACCCCAGCAATGGAGACTGCTCCCTGGGAAAGTCTCCATGGAGCCAGTAGGTAGGAACTGCAAGCCTGGGGCCTGCCCATCAGTCCTGAACTAGCCACCTCTGGTTCCTTTCCTAGGCTACATGCCTTGTACACTTTTCTTCCACTCCCAGCACTAATGTCTGTCACAGGGATATGATCAGCAGAGGATCCAGGGCAGTGTTTTTCATTTGGGGTGGTGATGGCTCTTGCTTCCTTAAGGAGACAGCTGTTGATGTTGGCAGACATTTTAGAATAGTCATATCCGAGGGATGGAGGTGGTACAGTCGTCAGTGGGTACCAACTAAAGATGCTGCTAAGCATTGTCTAGTATCAGGGTACTTCCAGACAGCAGCGGCTAAGGCTGGTAAACCTCTGCCTCCCACAGCGCCACCCAGGATGAATATGATAGGAACCCAGAGTGGGCGCCACAGGAATTCCAGGTCCCAAGTAGTTTCATTAAAAAGGAGCAAAGGAAACATGAAATTACTTTTGCCCTTTTTTTTTCCTTTGAGACAGGTCTCACGCAGTCCTGACTGGCCTCAGGTTCACTGTACAGCAGGGGATGACTCAACTTTTCATTCTTCAGCTTTTACCATCTCATCCTGCTCTGGTCTGCCTCTCTGCCAGGGGTGCCCAGGGGAGGCAGGGCAAAGGCCAGAACGTCACAGGAGAGACATAGCTCAACGACGCTAGCCACAAGTGGCTGCAGCTACTAGGCGGGATAACACAGGTCTGGTTGTGAGAAGCAGACCTGTATGTAGGTAGAGGCAGGAATATATATGCAAGTTCAAGACCACCCTAGCCTACACAGCAAGTCCCAGGTCAGCCAAGGCTACATAGTGAGTTGCTGGGTCAAAAGGCAAGCAAGAACAACAGTAACAACATGGAATAAAACACAAGAAAGAAAAGAAGTAGAGAGCTCCTTAAGGAGGACCAAAAGCCCACCTCCTTTCCAAGGAGCAAGCCTCCTGCCTTCCAGGGAACAGAGAGAATTTTGTTGATAGTCAGGGAGCTACTAGGCATGCGTGTTCAGTTATATGTCCCAGCCATGCTGAGAGACAGTGTACTGTCAGGGACTTCTTGATCTCGGGAAGGAGACACAGCCATAGTGCCACAGAGCTAGGAGACTACAAGACTGAGGCGGGGTAGGGAGTGTCCATGGGGGTCCTGGGAGAGAAGGCAATCTGATGACCCCAGGACTGTGGAAGTGAGGATCCTGTAAGAAAAGTCTGTATGGGGTTAGAGGAGTCAGAGGGAGAGGATGAAGAAAGTCTCCATGTTTATATTAATTCGAGATCTCTTGGGGGGCCAAACAATCCTTTCACGGGGGGGTTGCATATCAGCTATCCTGCAAATCAGGTATTTGCATCATGATACATATCAGTAGCAAAATCACAGTTATGAAGAGCAATGAAATAATTTTATGGTCGTGGGGGTCACCACAACACACGAGGAACCATATTAAAGGGTCGCAACATCAGGAAGCTTCAGAATCACTGATATTAAGGGCTCCCCCGTCTGAGAGCTGGGTCGGGAGTGGGAGGGGTAAGGAGAAAGATTGCAGACTGGAGAGTCCTGCTCTATCACCAGGCATCCCTGCAATGCTGCCTTCTACCAAGAGGGGGCAGGGCACCCACAGGAAACGATACGGGTTCTCGTCAACTCTGGAATCAAGGTGGAGCACTGGGTGAGAACTTTTAAGGCTCCGTGGATATTTTCTAAGCTTCAGGCCCTATGCTGAGATCTAGGTGAAATACACGAAGAGTTCCTACCTCTCGAAGGATATCTCCCCAGGCACGTGGGGACTCCACATCAGCAGTGAAGACTCTATCTGCAGGAAGCCCCAAGAAGTGTTTCCAAGCGGGGGTGGTGTACAGAGGGGAGCGTCTTTCTTTTTCTCAAGTGGTAAAAACATATTTTTGTTAGTAAGAATGGCACACGAGTCTATAATTTTAACACTGTTAACCATCCATTTCCTTCCCACTCCCGTTTGTGTACATGTGGTTTTCTTTTCTTTTCCTTGTTTGAGAATCTCGTCATGCATCTAATGTGTTTTGATCAAGTCCACCCCCATTCCCTCCCCTAAGATTACCTCCTTACCTACCCAGTGTGTGTGTGTGCGTGTGTGTGTGTGCATGTGAGCGTGTGTGTGTGAGTGTGTGTGTGTGTGAGTGTGTGTGTGTGTGTGTGTGTGTGTGTGTGTAACTCACCGAGTCTGCTCAGTGCTGCTAGCAGATGCCCGGAGGTAGGATCGTGTACCGGATCCTCTCGGGGGCCATGTCATTAAATTTAGAAAACCAATTCTCCCCTCCCCAGCAGCTATTGAGTGCCAAGAGCTCCCCAGATAGGAGTGGGACTTAGTGACCACCTACCCCGCTCCACACTGGGATTTTTGATTGGCTTGATCCTAGCAGGTCCTGTGCTTGTAGTCACGGCCTCTCTGAGTTCTAAAAAAGCGCATTCCACAAGACAGAACTCTCACCTGGCACCATTATTAGGGCAAAGATCTGTGGCTAGAGAGGTCCTAGGCCCTAGAGAAGAGACTATCACTGTTTTTCTGTTAAATCAATGGTTTTTCAACCTTCCTAACGCTGCAGCCCTTTTCTAGTTTCTTGAATAAGAACTTTTCACATTGTGCTGACCCCCAACCATAGAATTATTTTTGTTGCTACTTCATAACTGCAATTTTGCTACAGTTGCCAATAGTAATATAAATATCCATGCTTTCTGATGGTCTTAGGCGGCTCCTCTGAGAGGCTCATTTGAACTCTAAAGGGGTCCCAATGCACAGGTTGAAAACTATTGTGTTAAACGACATAGTATTAACTGACTGCTTATGACATCACTATACCACGGATTAGGGCATCCTTTAACCGTCATCTGGGAAGCTTCTTTTTGCAGTAAATGACAGTTAACACAGTGATCCACAGCTAGTCAGTGCGAGGGACTAAGGGAGTGTGGAGTGCCTAGCCCTGTGTGGGGCATCTATACCATATCCCTCCACTCAGGGATCATAGTGGAAGATGGGACAAAAACATTCTAAGAGCCAGGGCTAGGAGGACTTTAAGCAAGCTGTTTTCTAGATACTCACAAATCAGCTGCACACGTGAGTTGTTTCTTGAGCTGTCCATAAAAGTCACTAGATTGCCACTCACAGGAGAGGAGCACAGCAAATCAGGCCTGAGGAGGTGGACCAAGTCTGTGTGCCGAGGCCCAGTGGTACAGCTGCAACACAACTCCAGTGTGTGTGTGTGTGTGTGTGTGCGTGTGTGCGTGTGTGCATGTGTGCATGTGTGTGTTTTGAGACAGGGTTTCTCTGTGTAGCCCAGGGTGTCCTGGAACTTGATCTGTAGCTCAAGCTAGCCTTTAATTCGAGAGATCCGCCTGCCTCGGCCTCCTGAGTACCGGGGTTAAAGGTGTGCACCACCACTGCCTGGCTACAACACAACTCTTGAACATAAGACTGGGGGACCGTTGAGGATGAGGAGGGTGGAGTATTGTGAGAGCCAGAGAAACAGGAAGTTTGATGCAAGATTGTGTCTCCCAGAAACATCAGAGAAGTTACAGCCATGAGGTCCCATTAACATGGCTGCCTAAACATGACCTGGACAAGACTGACACTGGTATACATGCTACTATAGATGGGGAAAACTCACAGGGCCTCAACCCCAGAAGAAGGACCCCAGGCAGCCAAGGAATGCTGACGGTCAGCAGGAGAAATCGTCTTCCCCAGGGAAGAGCACAGTAGTTGGTTATCCCGTACTAAATAATCATCTCTGACAACATCCACAAACATGGTACACGGGCTGAACAGGTTGTATTCATGTATTTAAGGAATGTGTGACCTTTAGCAGGTCCCTTTATTTCTCTAGTTTAGACTAACTCTGCCTTGATCGGATAGAGCCATATTAAGAGGAAACCCTGTGCACATGTAAGAGTAGGAGGCTCTCTAGGTAGCACCAAGGATTCAGAAAGCAAGGCTCCAGAAGATCGTAAGCTTGTTTGTGTGTGCATATATGTATTAGTGTGTATGTATATGAGTGTGTATAAGTGTGTGTTTGTGCATGTGTATATATGTGTATATGTGTGTACATGTGTATGAATGTGTACATATCTGCATGCATATAGGTGTGTGTTTGTGCATGCATGTGTATATGCATGTGTGTATGTGTGTATATGTGTATGAGTGTGTATGTGCATGTGTATGTGTGTATATGTGTATAAGTGTGTATGTGCTGTGTATGTGTGTTTGTGCATGCGTGTGTATGTGCATGTGTATATGTGTGTATATGTGTATGAGTGTGTATATGCATGTGTGTATGTGTGTATATGTGTATGAGTGTGTATGTGCATGTGTATGTGTGTATATGTGTATAAGTGTGTATGTGCTTGTGTATGTGCATTTGTGCATGCGTGTGTATGTGCATGTGTATATGTGTGTATATGTGTATGAGTATGTACGTGTGTGTATGAGTGTGTATGTGCACGTGTATATGTGTGTATATGTATATGAGTGTGTATGTGTGTATGTGTATGAGTGTGTATGTGTGTATATGTGTATGAGTGTGTATGTGCATGTGTATGTGTGTATGTGTATGAGTGTATATGTGTGTATATGTGTATGAGTGTGTATGTGCATGTGTATATGTGTGTATATGTGTATGAGTATGTATGTGTGTGTATGAGTGTGTATGTGCATGTGTATGTGTATGAGTGTATATGTGTGTATATGTGTATGTGTGTATGTGCACGTGTATATGTGTGTATATGTGTATGAGTGTGTATGTGTGTATGTGCACGTGTATATGTGTGTATATGTGTGTGAGTGTGCATGTGTGTATATGTGTGAGTGTGTATGTGCCTGTGTGTGCCATGTCACCCATGCACACTCTCAGAGGTCAGAGGAGGGCAACAGGTACCCTTCTTTATCACTCTCTACCTTGTTCCCTTGAGTCATAGCCACATACACCACGCCCAGATTTTTACCTGGGTCTGGGGATCTGAACTCTGGGTCCTGACATTTGCAGACAGAGCCATCTTCCCCTCCAAGCCGATCCTCGGCCCCACTATAAACATTAACTCCTGCTCTGCTGCTGCTTTGCTGTGTAGCCTAATGTCTCTGGGCCTCATAAAACCGTGGAGGTAAATCCTGCTCTGTGCTTTGTTGTCAACCCCCAGCAACCAGGGAAAACTAAACGCAGATGCTCTCTACGCTGCTTGAAGAAAGGCCATCCCTAAACGAAAGCGTTATTAACTGCACCCACTAACCAAACTGTGGTGCTGCCTTGAAGTTGGGCGGGGGAGCTGCAGAGCTTGGGTGCAGCTTCCTCCAGGCTCCTGTGCTGTTTACTGGCATCACCAGCCTCTAATTAGCTCCTCCACAGTAGCCGGGGAGGTGGGCAGGAGGGCAGGTGAGAGCAAAGCTTCCGGAAGGGCGGGTAGGGCTGGGAACAGAACACTTCCCTAGTTCCCAGGGTCCATGGCTGCCTCTTCTCCTCACTGGGGCAGCTGGCTTTCCCTTTTTGGTCGTCAGTTTCCACTGACAGAATGTATCCTGGCATAGAGCGTAGTGTGACTCGGATTGCTACCTCGTCCTCTGTCATAGGAAGGACACTGCTTGTTCCTTTGGGTCTGTGCGTCTTGTCTATGGCCAGGTCTGTGGGGCCAGCTACTGTTGTGGACATGCATGTAACTCAGAGTCTGTTTCTCATTTGTGCCAAGGCAGGGCAGCTGACCCAGGGCTGACCCCAGCTGCAGGGAGCTGCTTAGGCACAGCATGGCGTTGTGATATTGTCCCTCTGTCTTCCTGCAGGCCCTGTTGGGTTCTACGACAGCCCTCAGCTGCATGGGCAGGCTGGGGTAGCCAGCCTAGAGATGGCTGCCCTGTCCTGTGGACGGGGCCAGCAACTGTCACTTTCCATCCTTGCTGAGACCCGTGGGGACTCTCCCTGTCCCGGCTCCCCCCACCCCCCATTGCCTCCTCTGCAGACAACTGTTCTCATTCTGTCTTCGCTTTACCACAAGCCCTATTTTTAACTTTCAGCCTTGGGGGAGGGGAGGGAGGGCAATGGGTGGGGGGTAGGAGTATTCCCTCTCTGTCTGTCCTCTTCCCTCTTCAGTCCCACTAGTGTCCTTACACCCTCCTCCAATGTCCCACCCTCCCCAGGTTCCTTTCCTTCATTCATCCTCTCCTCCTTGTCCCTGGCTCTCCTGTCTCCCTGGTGCCCTCCAGGGATATCTTTGTGCAATGTCCCTCCCATCCTCTAGGTGGCAGCAGTTGTTCATCGTGCCCCATTCCCATCGCGAGACTGCCCCTCCTCCCCATCCCTCGGCCACTAGTGACTATTTCAGTGACTGTAGCAGCCACTGGCAGCCACTCCCTCCTTCTCGAGCCTGACCTTTCTGTGGTGTCCATGCCTCTGAGCTCTTCAGGTCTCTTCTATTCTTTCTGTAAATTGTTGGCGCCAGCTGGATGCCTTGGAAGCAGCAGCGTGTCTGTTTGCTGCCACCGAGACTTTCCTGCTCTCCACAACTCACCAGCCCTGTTTTCCCACGGGTCTGGCCAACAGTGGTGTCAGAGGTGTGTGTGTGTGTGTGTGTGTGTGTGTGTGTGTGTGTGTATCTAGGCCTACTTGGGCTGAGCCCAGCCTCCACTTCTGTTGCACAGTGATGAGTCTGCCCTCCCTGGATGGCACCGAGGGCTGGCTGCCCTTTGCCTGGTATTTTGGCCATGGCACAGAGCGCCAGGCTGAGGATCAGGTCAGTGAGGAAGAATACAGAGCCAGTGATGTGAAGTCAGTCCCAAAGACCGCCTTGAGCTCCGTCCCCAGCAGTCCCCAACCTGATGCTTCCCTCTGAAGTCATCTGAAATTTTCAATTGTCACTTCAAAAAGATTGTCTCCATGTATGCATGTGCACGGCTAGTACCTGTAAAAGCCAGAAGAAGATATTTGATCCCTCGGAATTGTAATTATGGGCAGTTGAGAGCTGCCATGTGGTTGCTGGGAATCAAACCCAGGTCCTCTGCCAGAGCAGCCAGTGCTCTTAACCGCTGAGCCATCTCTCCAGCCCCTTACTTTTTTGTCATCTTTAATTGCCTGTTTTCTGGTACCTTGGGCTCACTCTGGCTTCTATCCACCCACCCTCCTCTGTTTTCTCTCATCCTGAGGCCTAGAGCCCCAAGTCTCCAGCATAGCCCGAGCTCAGGACTTCAGACCTGTGGTACAGCTACCCCAGATACTGTGGTGGAATATCTGGTGGTTCTCAGTACACAGTGTGTGGTGCTGTCGAGATGGCTCAGTCAACAAAGGATTTACTGGCACAACCGTGAGGGACCTGAGTTCAATTCCTAGAACCCACAAAATACCTAGCATCTTTGGCATGCACCTGCAACCCCAAAGCTAAGGTGGACTTTGCTGTCTGACCAGCTTAGAACTGGCAGGCTCCAAGTTTAGTCAAAACCTTGCCTCAAAAACTAATGCATTGATCAATTGAAGAAGACACTCAGCATGGTCTTACACACACACACACACACACATCATATCCACACACTACAAACACACACATCATACACACACCACAAACACACATGATACACACATCATACATACACACTACAAACACACACCATACACAGAACCATACACATACACCACAAACACACACCACACTACACACACATATTATACACACACTACAAACATATATACATATACCACATACACTATACACAAACACACATAGCACACACACATATCATACGCACACCACAAACACACACACCACACCACACACCCACATTCTACACATATGCCATACACACACTATAAACACATATCACATACACAGACCACAAACACCTCTCACACATCATACACACAACACAAACACACACCATACACAAACACACACACGCCACCAACACACACAGACACCATACATATACACACACCACACACACACACCATACACAAATACACACATACCACATTATTCTTTCCTCTGTCTTCCTCAACTTTCTGATGTAGGGTTACTGTCCTCATTGCATGCATCCATACATACTTCCATCTCTCTCTCTGTCCATCTGCCCACTTATCCATCCACCCATCCATCTATCTGTTCATCCATCTACTCATCCATCCATTCATCCACCCATCCACCCACCCACCCACTCATCCATCCATCCATCCATCCATCCATCCATCCATCCATCCATCCACTCATCCATCCATCCATCCATCCATCCACCCACCCACTCATCCATCCATCCATCCACCCACCCACTCATCCATCCATCCACCCACCCACTCATCCATCCATCCATCCATCCATCCACCCACCCACTCATCCATCCATCCATCCATCCATCCATCCATCCATCCACCCATCCACCCACCCACTCATCCATCCATCCATCCATCCACCCACCCACTCATCCATCCATCCATCCATCCATCCACCCACTCATCCATCCATCCATCCATCCACCCACCCACTCATCCATCCATCCATCCATCCACCCACCCACTCATCCATCCATCCATCCACCCACCCACTCATCCATCCATCCATCCATCCATCATCCATCTATCTATCCATCCATCCGTGGCTTCCTCATAACAACGATGATGTTAACAACAGCCTATGTTTATTGAGCACCTACTTGGCTCTAATTAATGTTCTAATTAATCTCCATATATTAACTCACACTCAAATCAAAGCAGAGACACGGAGCCAGGCCCAGGCTTAAGTAACTTGAGTTAGTTCACAGAGAGTCAGATGTACCCTGCTTAAGCCACAGGCCTGGGAGTCATCCTGGCTTGCTCTTCCTGACCTACCTGTCTTGACATCTGGCTGACTTGGCTGCCACAGTCATTCAGAATCTGCCCTGTTTCTCTGACCTCACCCAGGACACCTTTCTGAGCTTGCAGCAGTAGCCTCTAGTTTCTGTGATACGTGCTTCTGCATGGGTACCCTCAAGCCCTGACCTGCTTGGCTGACCCCTTCTGAGAGCTGCGCCTGTTTGAGAACAGGTCTACAGGGCAGGGCTGAGGTTACATCATCACCGAGTGCCTGCTAACTGTTGAGAAGAGAGGCCTGGGGGCCAGCTTGGGATGTCTCAAAGTCCTGAGCCCACTTGGGTGGAATTGGTCTGTACCTTTCAGAAGCATTCCCAGGTACCCAGAGAGCCTCGAGACATGGCCGTTCGCTTACTAAGTCGGGTCCTTCCTCGGTTGGCTGTAGCTGTTCATGTTGCCAGGTCGGTTGAGGGCCAAGTCAGACACAGTCAAATAACCCAGAGCCCTTTTCTGGTGCCTCTGGTACTTCTCTGTGATGACTGTGGCAGAAAGCACCAGAGCTGGGGAGATGGGGACCGCGCTGTGTCTTCTTGGTGGCTGTCTCCCCACAGGGGACCATTTGTAGAGGCATCGCAGGAAACAGGGACAGCTATGTCCACAGCCCACCCAGCAGTCTTCGGGGCTGAATATCTACTGGCCTGGGGGCTTCTAGCTTTGCAGGAGGTGGTACCTGGGCGTACGAGATGCTGAGACAGATCTGTGCCCCGCTGAATGAGGACTGTGGCTGGCAGCCTACCTTGCAAATGGTATCCCTCACACCCTCACAGGGCAAGGCACCTCTGCCTCTGTTCGCTCTGTCTAGTCAGTGACAGAGCTGGGGAATCCTACCACAGGGCCATATTTGGGGTGCAGGCTCTCCCAGTACGAATTGAGATGGCCTCATGGCCAGGCTTGAGGAAGCTTGTCCCATTTCATGCTATTGTGGTGTCAGAGCACCATAGTCTGCCGGTTTGTACCTCCTACTGCTCCCCTAGTCTTTTGGGGGAATATCCCCAGCAACTCTGTCTTGTATGACACAAGGGGCTCTTGCAGGACCCACTGTCCTGGCAGGAATACATGGCCTGGAAAGAAAACAGCTTGAGCAGTCCCACCAAGTCCATCCTTTGTGGGGTTCTGGGCACAGGGAACAGAGGGCACAAGACTCAGTGCCTGGAACCTGTTAGCCTTCAGCTTTGCTGACTGGTCCTCCATCTGCAGTCCCTGCGGCCCCGAGCTCCTTCCTACAGCCTCCCTGGCCTCTGTGTGCTCTGAAGAGCGTCAGGGCACAGAACACGTGGAGATACTCTGCCTCCACTTCCTACATCCACAGAGAATCACAGAGAAGTTGGGTTATCTATCTCTCCTGCAGCGGCATAGTAGCTTTGAGGTAGGCTGGCTAGGGGCGTGGCCTATACAGGGGCGTGGCCTCTCTAGGTTCACCTCCCCTTCCAGGTCAGAACTCCCAGGTCCAGGCATTCAGCCCAAGGCACCTTCCCTCTGCAATTGCTAATCCTCTCCAGGCTTGCCCCTCTGCTCGCTCTCCCCTCTCCCTCTTGTCCCTCAGAGCTAGCTAACCCTCTTTACAGTTCACAGGCCTCCTGTGGAACTAGAGGTCTCTGGCACTCATTCTATGAGGTCCAGATATAGGAATAGTTTCTCTAGGCCCACAGCAGGTTAGCATTTAACTCAGAGTCACCAATACTCTAAGGGTTCTGGTGATAAATCCCAGCAGGCTTCCTGATGCCAGAGCTAAGATCTAGAACCACCAGGGAGACAATGCCTGTGACGGGTTATCTTGATTAGGTTAGTTGAGGCACTAAGGCCCATTCCAAACGTGGACCATCATTCTATGGGCTGCCCAGTAAAAGGAAGAAAGTTGAATCCCCCACCCAGCCCCAGCCCCCGCCACCGCCCCCAGCATCTCTCTGTCTGTCTCTTTCTATCTCTCTCTGTCTCTCTGTCTCCCTCTCCCTCTCCCTCTGTCTCTCTCTGTCTCCCTCTCCCTCTCCCTCTGTCTCTCTCTCTCTCTCTCTCTGTCTCTGTCTCTCTCTCTCCATCTCTCTTCTCTCCCACTCCTCCTCTCCTCCCTCTCTCCCTCTCCTGACTTCAGATACTTTGTGTCCAGCTGCATCAGTTCTTACTGGCATGGTTTCCCTGATAGGTCAGGACCTTCAGACCTTCAGAAAGGTCACAAAAACCTTTTCTTCCCTTAAAGTGCTTGTTTTGGTCAGGTGTTCTGTCTTAGTCCTGGGAAATGTAACTAATAAAGAGAGGCTCTGGAGGGAGGGGGTCAAAGAGACCAGGGGCTTACTGGACTTCCTCGACAGGGCTTCCAGGGAGGGGTCCAGCCTCCTGCACCTGGAGTTTGTAGAGAGAGAGATGAACTATCTGACTATCCTCAACTGGGAAAGGCTGAAATCTGACCTAGTTCCTCAGCTGCCTGGGGCACCTCCCCCATGGCAGTGCATCCCAGTCCTTGAGAATACAGTGCTGTCCCACTATCTACTCTGCATTTACTGTCTCAGGTACCCCTTCTCCCCCCCTCCTTTCTAGATTCCTCCCCCATCGAGAGGCCCACAAACCTCGGGAATAACAATTCCAATTCCCCAGGAAGCAGACTGGGCTCCTTAGAAGGAGCCACTGACCACGGGCCTTTAGTCAATGACAGTCCTGACTTAGGGAGGACAAGTCTGGAGCTGAGTCAACTCCCGGGACGCCTAGCTGGAGGAGATGACAAGGCCAGAAGAGAGCTGGCCTCTCAAACTTCGAGGTCTCACCAAATATAATGGAACTAACATAGCAGCCAATCAGGAACTAACAAAGCAACCAATCAAAATGGTTCTAATGTCACTGCTTTGTCCCTACCAATCAAGTTAGAGATTACCTAACCCTTCGGGAAAATTCCCCTAGCTCTGCGTAAAAAGGGGCCTGTAAGCCCCATGAAACATCACCTTTTTTGATGAGTGGTTGACCCCAGCATGCTGGTAATTTCTGCAGAATATATGTGCTTTGCCTTTGTATACATACTATTTGAGTCTAGGGTCGTCCTTCAGCGATTCTCGGACCCTAACACTCCTAGGCCGAGTTGAAGGCTTCTCCTTCCAGGAAGCCTCCTGAACATTCCCTAGCCCTCAGAGTGAAGGAGGAGCTCACTCTGAGGGCTCACTGCAGTGGTTAAGGGGATAGGCTGCACAGAGCAGCCTGGGAAAGGAAGATCTGGCAAGGCACCACCAGGCTCAGCTGGGGAGTTCTGTGATCAATTGGTGATGTCTGTCAGGGTCAGGGTAGAAGATGGACTATGGGGCTTGCTCTCTTCTGGTTTTGGTGTGCACATGTATTAGGGTGTACAGGTGCTTGTGGAGGCCACAGGATAACTTCAGATGTCATTTTTTGAACAGGGTCTCTGTCTGACTTGCTTTGAGCTTGCCAAGCAGGCTAGACTGGCTGACCAGTGAGCTCAGGAATCCTCCTGTCTCTACCTCCTAGTACTGAGACTCCAAGCATGTAGCACTGTGCCTAATTTTTTTTTTTTTTTTTTTTTTAATGTGGGTTCTGGGGACTGAACTCAGGTCCTCCTGCTTGCAAAGCTAATACTTTGCCAACTGTGCCAACCGCCCCAGCCTTCCAGCTCTGTTCTTCACCTTCTTGTTAGTACAGGAAGAAAGCCACTGGATGGCTGCCACTCCAGGGATAGTCTCTCCCATATAGGTGCTCAGACTCAGTCTACCCAGGGCCAGGTGAGAGGGTAGAGTGGAAAATGTCTTTTCACTGAGCCCGGGGAACTTGGTGGCAGAGTTTCAGAAGACATTCTTTTCACGTCCCAGGGTAGGGCATGCTGGGAAGGCTCTGCAGGTGGCTTGTGGCTTCCCTGACCCCAGGTGTCTTGGAGCCTCAGTGACAAGTGGCCTCCAGGCTGTCCATCATTCCCTTGGCTCCCTGGGCCTCGTCTTTGTGTGCATCCTCAGTGCTCTGAGTTCACAGCTGGGAAGGGCATTCACTGATGCCAGTCCTGTTTTCCAGGCAGGAACCAGAGAGAGAGAGAGAGAGAGAGAGAGAGAGAGAGAGAGAGAGAGAGAGAGAGAGCGCTCTTGGTTGTGACTGGTCCATGAGGCATATCCAGCAAGTTGGTGGTGGCTGTGGTGGCTCTCACTGTTTTAAGGTCCCTCAAGGAGGTTCCCCTGCTGGCTCCCAAGAGTGACCAACCTAGGAAGCCACATACGGTTCTGAATACTGAGTTCTTTGGGACCTGGAGCCTCCTTCAGTTGTCAGGCTTCTTGGGAGCTGCTCCCCCACCCCCATCCCCTGGACCTCAGCATGGAGGGAGAGCTATGAATATTTTTCTCCATGTCTGCCTGCTCAGACTCTTCTTGGGGCCCCACCTTGTGTAGGCTCACAAACGCTGAAGAGAGACCTGATAGGATCCTGTCAGTCGCTTGGCCAGCCTTTTCTTTTCCAGCAGATGGGACACTCTGGTGTCTCACCCATCCTGTGAGATGTACAAAAAGCCACATCAGAGTCTGGGAGGCCATGACTCAAGCCTGTGCCAAGGCGCTTCTCAGCTTCCTCGATGCTGATGAGTAAGTGTAACTTGTGGCCGTCTTCCCTCTCAGAGCTACAGCTTCTTCGTCTCCACACTGAGAGGGATCCAGGTCCCTGAAGTCTAGTTACAAGTTTCCCTACAGTGTAAATGACTGATAGCAGCCCTGTTCTTGCGGCCCCATGTGAGCTTGGGAAGACCTAAAAGAGGGAAAAGGAAAGTGGGGGGAGGGGTCCTGGACACCCACCCTGTGTCTGCACTGTCCCTCCCTAATCTCCGTCACCTCCTCAGCCACTCCTTCGTGTCCCTCCTGTTCTTCTGCCGCAGCTCTGAATTTGGTCTTCGACCCAGCATGGTGTGCTGTAAAATGCTGGCCCTCAGCCAGGTTAGCACGGAGTTTTATCGCTTTCATTAAGCAGGGCTGTAAGCAGGGCCCCGCCTGTGTGAGGGGCTGAGCTGAGTATCCACAGGGCAACTGGTTGGCGTTAAAGACCCGGGAGGCTCTGCTGGTTCGGGGGCAGCCTGTTTAGGGACCTTTGACCCTAGTGACCTTTATCTCCACCTCTCTTGGATTCTACAGGAGCTCTGTCACAGCTGACAGTGATGGCTCAAGCACAGCTTTGCACCTCTGCCAGGGAAAGAGAGCCTTGGTGACACGGACTGAGGCTGCCACCCGCCCGCCCCAGCCTAGGTTAGCTGCCTTCCTCCCACAGGTGCCCCCTCCAGCTCTGCCAGGGCCATTTCTCTATCCCCCTCAATGGAGCTCAGCTGGAGGCTTATGCTGTCTCTGCCTGTGCCTAACTTTGGCTGCTTAGGTACCCTGCAGGAGGCAGGTGTGACTTTAGGTGACCTCTGAACTCCTACCTTACCTTTGACCCAGGAGTGCTGGCCTGTGAGATACAGGTTGTCGGCTGGCCAGGCCAGACCTCGGGGCTCCCAGACCCCAGCCTCAACTGCCATGGCTCCTGTGGTGGTTTGAATAGGAATGGCCCCCACAGGCTCATGTATTTGAATGCTTAGGGGGTAGCACTGTTTGGAAGGATTAGAAGGTGTGGCCTTGTTGGAAGAAGTGCATCATTGGGGGTGGGCATGCCAGGCCCAATCTGTCTGTCTGTCTGTCTGTCTGTCTGTCTCTTTCTCTGTGTCTCTCTGTCTCTCTTTCTCTGTCTTTCTGTCTCTCTGTCTCTCTCTGTTTCTCTGTCTCTGTCTCTCTTTCTTTCTCTGTGTGTGTCTTTGTCTCTGTTTCTCTCTCTTCCTTATGCCTGTGGATATGGCTGTAGAGTTCTCATCTGCTTCTCCAGCACTATGTCTGCCTGGATCTTACCATGCTTTCCACCATGACAATAATGGACTAACCTGTAAGCCAGTCTCAATGAAATGGTTTCCTTTAAAAAAGTTGCCACGGGCATGGTGTCTCTTGACAGTGGTAGAACACCGATTAAGACAGGGAATCTTTCTGGATGTGAATTCAGGGAGCTGGAGACTCACTTAGGCTGCCTTGTCTTCTGCCTCCAGGTTGTCTGCCTTTCCATAGAGAGTCTCTGAGACCACTAGTGGGCTGGGCAACCTTTTCACACCACTGGACATCCAGTCTGTAAGATTCTGCAAAGCATGGAGTGTTACCTCCCACGTTCAACTTAGAGATGGACGGCAGCTCAGTGAGGCTCTGTGATGGGCGTCAGGTCACCACACTAGGCATAGCTTGGTTTGAGCCCAGTCAGTCCCAGGAGGGGTGTTCACGATGGATTTTCTCTGGCATCCCTCTGCCTACCTCTGCATCTTCCTCTCTTCCCAGAATTTGAAAGAGAGGTTGCCAGGGGGACAGGAGGGCCCCAGGGATGGAGGTGCAGTGGGTGGTACTTGGCTGGATCTTTTGGCGAGAAAGATGTTAAGCTGCTGGAATCGCCTGCTTTTCTACAGGGAGGTGGGAGGCTGGGCATGGGAGGAGGGCTGCAGAGTGATCTCTTGTGAGCAGAAGACATACATGCTTGGGTAACCCAGAGCCTTAGCATTGCTGACAAGATCTAGAAGCCCATTGGCCAGATGGGAGCAAAGTGACGTGGTTGGCTTCAGTCTTTCTGGGGCACTCCCACCTGAGCCCTGCTGACTATCCCATGCTACCACCAAGATGGGCAAAATCAGCTGGCTAGCCTCTGCTGGGGCAGGAGGGGCAGAGCCTGGAGTTGGGAGGAGCCAGCCCTAAATTAGGGAGGGGCCCCAGAAAACTATGTTGTGCTTTGTTTATAACCGCAGCTCAGCATCTGAATCTACTTCTGATGGACCCCAGCAGCCCTAACTCCTCCAGAGGCAATGGCCTGATCCTTCTTCCTCCATCCTCTGGCTGTCCCCACTCAGCTGTGGTGTCCCAGCGTTTTCCTCTCTCCTGTCTCTGTCTTTCTCTGGGTTTCAGACCTGGTCACCTAGGCTCACCCACATGCTAGTGAGTGACTCCCTTCCGGTCCCCAGGACTCACAGGGCAGGGGAATCTGCTGGATGACAGAGCTGGACTCAGTCTTTCTGGATGGCCTCTCTGAGCCTCTCTGATAGTCTTTGCCATGGGGCAGGAGCAGTACTTGGTGGTGAAGGTGACTGAGGACTTCTTATGACTGCTGGGATCCAGGTTTGCTCCTGTCCAGTGTTCTGCCTGATACATTTTCCTTTCTATGTGGTTTCCCACCCCCTGGTATGCTGGGAATATTCATACAGCCCATCACAGATTGGATCTGGCTTCAGTGTGTTCCTCTGTAAAATGGGAGAACAAGTCTTCTGTGTAAGCCTCCAGTGCAGACCCCACAGGACAATGGGGCCTATTGGTCTTGTAGAACAAGCCACTCCGATTTGGGATGGGATGGGGATCTATTCTAGATGATTCCTTCACAAGTCACAGTGACACAGGACCCTACTTGCTTTTCAGCTGAGCCCTTTCGACATTGTGGGAAAACTCCCTACCCACGATACATCCCCACCTTCCACAGAGCAACTGAATGGTTGTCTGGTTCTTCTGGCCTTGCTTATTCTAGTTTCTATCTGTTCCCAAAGGGATTAAAAAATTAATTTTCATTTTTGTGACTGAGTATCTGCCTGCATGTATGTCTGGGCACCATGCGTATGCAGTGCCTGCAGGGGCCACAAGAGGGCAGCAGATCCCCCAGAATGAACAGGCATTACAAACAGGTGTGAACTACCCTGTGGGTGCTGCCAAGCAAACCCGAGTGGTTTCTCTACCACAGCAGCAAGTGTGTTTAACTGCTGAGCCATCTCCCCAGCCCCCGAAGAGATGTTTTAGAAACCTACTTTACGGGTGCCTTTTCTTGTTACGAAGTCCTCAGTTGGTTTTCACAGGTATAGAGCCAGTGGGGATGCTGGCTAGATCAAGGTGGTGGCTCAACCACAATAGCCTAGCAGATTTCCTCATGCCCAGCCAAGATTCCCTTCCGTACTATTTAGACTGGAGTCACAGAATCAGTTACATCTCCCCGTCATCGTCCCACTTGAGACATGGAGAACATCCTCTCTCATTCCTACCAGCTTCCTTCCCTCCAGTGTCGCCTGAGACTCCTCTCCAGAGCTGCACAGTCCTCTGATGTTCTCCATGGCTATGTGGTATTCTCCGGAAGATTGTACGATGGTTTCTCTACAGAGGCGACAGGAGCTGGGCACTGGGGTCACTTGGTTGACTGTTTTTGAGCCTGCCCTTCATTCCACTTGGGTAAATGCCTATGAGAGGGATTCCTGGATCACACGCATGCAGTCGTGTGCTAAGTATCGATTACTATTGCCTGGTGGCTTCACAGGTGGCTGGGGTTGATTAGCCCTCCCAGCAGCAGGGCAGGCGAGTTTCTGTTGCTCCACACGCCTGCCAGGACTTGGAGTCCACACTTCTTTTTTGGCTGGGGGAGGAGAGTGTAATGGCTCCTCACAGTCTCTTTAATTTGTCTTTCCTTGACTGTCCACACTGTCAAAAGCACTTCACTTATTAGATGCCATACAGTCCTGTGTAGAGAGACCCTGCAGGTCTTACTAGGGTCTGATTTTTTTCTTGATCTGTCTGTCTGTCTTTCTTGTCTGTCTCTGTCTCAGTCTCTCTTTCTGTGTCTCTGTCTGTCTCTAGACTACTACCAGGGATGTATCAGAGGATGACTTTCCACTTCTGATCCCCTGATCTCACCTCCCAAGTGCTGGAACGACAGGCATGTGGCACCAAGCCCAGTTCATGGGGCTGGAACCCAGGGCTTTGTGCATTCAAGACAAGTGTTCTCCCAAACAGAGAGCATCCTTAGCCCTCTGTATTCTGGGCTTGAGGCATTTATTGTTTTTTTTTTTTCTCCATGACTAACAAATATTGTTTCTTTTTTTCTTGTCTCTCTCTCTGGACCCCATGTGTTCTAGACAGGGTCTTGCTAGGAAGCCCTGGTTGGCCTGAAACTTGCTGTGTAGAGATGAAGTTGCCCACTAACCGCTTGGGAATCCTCCTGCCTCAACATCCTAAGGGCTAGACATAGCTAAGAGGTGCTTTTCGATATTCATCTCCCTCTCTCATGCTCTGAGCCTTGCCTCAAGGCTCCTGGGCACAGAGTGTAGGATGCCTTTGCTCAGATAGACCTTTTTAGGAGGCCCAGGAGTGGTCCTGATTGGTCTGCAGTGTGATATGTGCTCTCAGGCAAACCTTACTCCTTGTGCCTCAGTTTCCCTTCTATGAGATAGGAGAACAAAGCTTCCTTCTCCTTCATCTCACTGGGCAGTCAGAAAAGTAAATGAAGCCTGGACTTATGCCTATCCCAGGACGAAGAAGGTGGATCTCTATGAACTGAATCCAGCCTGGGCTACATAGAAACCCCATCTCAAAACCAAGACGACCTGTACCCGAGGCTCAGGAATCATTGCAGAAGAGGGGGTGGGAAGATAGTAAGAGCGAATACATCAGGGAGTTTGTGTCGAGATTGTGTCTCCTAGAAATGTCAGAATTACGCCCCTAAATTTTCACCAATGTGGCTGCTGAAACAGGCTGAACAAGGACAGTGATAGACATGCCAAATATGTGTATGAACGATGTTTTATAGACCGACCGGGTTGTTTTACCTATGTGTGCATATATGTATATGTGTATGGGTGTATATGTGTATACATGTATATGTGTATACGTGTATACGTGTATATGCGTATATGTGTGTATGTGTATATGTGTATATGTGTATGCACATACACAGGTATGTATCTAACAATAATTAATGAAAAAAGAAGTCATGAATTTGAATGAGCAAGGGGGGCATATGGGAGGACCTGGAGGGAGGAAAGGGAAGGGAGAAATGTAATTATTTTATATATTATATTAAATATAATTTACATTAAAATGTATTATATTACCCAAGTAGATAATTAAAAAACAAAACAAGGCTAAGTAAGCATGGTGGGACACACCTTTAATCCCAGTACTTGGAGACCGAGGCAGGCGGATCTCTGTGAGTCCAAGTCCAGCCATGATTACAGAGGGAGACCTTATCTCAAACAAAACAAAACAAAACAAAACAAAACAAAACCCCAAACCAACCAACCAAACAAACAAAAGAAAAACAAGACGAAAGAGGTGTTAGATGACTGTGTGGCCCCAGCTGAGCAGAGAAGCCACTTCTGCCCCCTGCAGGCACGGGAGGACACTGCCAGGCTCCACAGCTCTGCTTCAGCCCTGGCTGGAGCTGTGAGGAGGTTCTGAGCATGCTCAGAGGGAGCAGAGTTATGACAGGGACCCTGGACTGAGTTAGCACCAGCAGAATGCAGCAGGTGGTTTTAAATTCTTTGCTGGCCTTTTCTGAGTTTCCAGAACGTTGCACCAGTATGGTTTATTTGTTCGTTGACGTGAACTTGACAGACAGTAATTGAAGACATTTGCCGAGTGTGGTGTGATTTTTCAGTGTCTATACATAATGACATGTTTGCTATAATTAACATCCTCAGCCTGTGTACACAGCCTGTCTCTCTCCTTTCCTTCCCCCCTCCTTCTCTCTCTCTCCTTCACTTCCTCCATCTCTTCCCCGCCCCGCCCCCACCCCGCCCCTTGTTTCCTCCGTCCCTCCTTGTTTGTCAGGATCTTGCTATATAGTCCAGGCTGGTCTTGAACTCTGAACCCTCCTTTCCTAGACTCCCTGTGTAGCCGCAGCTGGCTCCGTGGCATCATTTCTTTCTGTGCTGGGAACATTTAAGAAGGATTCCTAGCCTTTTCCAAGTCCACTCTGGAGTCTGGGGTCAGGAGCCACAGTCACTGCTTTTCACTCCGCCTCTGGGTCTTACCCACCTAAGGGAACAGTTTGTTCTTTCCTCCATATCTCAGGCTAACTTAGATAAGCAGAGAAGTGCTCCCAGAACGTAAGCCTCACTTCCAGTTGCTCGTCCTGGCCTTAAAGGGAGAGTGCTGTGCACTGGACAGGATGCTGTCGCTAGCATCACCAGCTGAGGACAGCGCCCTTTGGCTGGAGGACACTCAGCCTCAGGGGAATGAGCCCTGCAAACATCCAGGGATGAAAACTGCCTGACGACAGGTGTGCAGCAGCTGAGTTAGGGACAGTAAGGAAGAGCCCCTGGGGCTCTGGCCCCCAGAGGGCTACGTCTGGGACAGTGGCAGAGAAGGCAACCCTGGGGCCATCCATCACCCTGGCTGACCACTGGGTCTTACCCTTGGAACTGGAGCTCCAGGTCTGAAGAGCACTGAGGACACAGTTTGCCCTGGCAGATGGGGGTGGGGCACAGTTACAGCCATTCCTAGCTGTGTAGACTGAGATAGACCAGGCTCGCAGATTGACACCACAGAGGCCACAGTGCAAAGGTTTAGTGTAGACAGTTTTTCAAAACACCTCGCCCAGGTCCCTTAAACCAAGGCGGTTCCTCTTTGTTCTGTTCTCAGGTTATGGCTGGGATGGACTTTGTGGGAGGGGTCCAGGGTTTACAGCACACCTAGAAATGTGCTCTCCCCCAAGCCTTGAGCAGGCCTGAAAGACCTTGTTTACCACAATAGACCAAATAATAGGACCCAGGTGGGGTTACCCACCTTGGCTGCACGTACAGCCTGCCACAGGAACTTAGAAGAATAAACTGCCGGATGAGCTTGCCTTGAGACATCTCCGGCTGTGACTAAGGATGTGTTCCCCCACCAATCTCCAGTAGTGACCAAGGATGGGTTCCTCCACCCATCTCCGGCTGAAACAAGAAGGGGTTCGGTGGGGCTTTCCCTTTAAATTGAAGAGCCGAATATTAAACTTTGAGCCTTGATCAGAGAACTTTGTCTTGGCTTCGTCTTTCTCTTGCCCTCCATCCCTTTCTTCATTTCCAGCCCCCCCCCCTTTCAGGTGAACCCAGTTAGTCCGTGGCCGCAGGCGGCTACATAGAAAGTCAGTATAGACCAGTTAACCTGCAGCTGTCCATCAAGCCGGGCACACGTGGGTTAACTCGTGTATTTTGGTTTTGAGATAGGGTATGTGTTTGTAGTAGAGTGTGAGTTCAGGCCAACCTTGGCTAACCTACTTGTGGGTGTCTGTGAGATAGTCTACGAGTCTGGGCTTTCTCAAAGGGTTACTTGAGCTAATGAACAGGGACCAGGAGATATCCCCATTACTGAGAAAGATGTGGGGGCAGAGCTCAGACCCTAATAACTCTAGTGTGTATATATATTGAGATAGGATCTCATGTAACCCAGGCTAGCCTCAAATTTTCTTTTTTTTTTTTTTTTTTTTTTTTTTTTTTTGCGAGACAGGGTTTCTCTGAGTAGCCCTGGCTGTCCTGGAACTCACTCTGTAGACCAGGCTAGCCTCGAACTCTCGAACTCAGAAATCCGCCTGCCTCTGCCTCCCAAGTGCTGGGATTAAAGGCGTGCGCCACCACCGCCCGGCCTAGCCTCAAATTTTCTAACTAACCAAGGGTAACCTTGGGTCTCTGACCCTTCTGCTTCCACCTTCCCAGTGCTAGGATTTACAGTCATGTGTCCCCATGGCACCTTCTGGTTCTTTAATGGTGGTGAGGATGAAGCCTCAGTTTTCCTTCTGATAAATGGGAACAAGCAGATGACAGACGGCCGTGGGACTCCTTGGAGGTATGAGCAGCTAGGGTGTAGGAGGTTGGGTGCAGTCTCTCTGGGCTTGTGTGTGAGAAAGGGAGAGACGTCTCCAGCTCCTACTGGGCCAGCGAGGAAGGCAATGCATGGTATACAGGTGGACCATGGTGCCTCCTGGGAGGAGCCCCTGCCCTTTCTGCTTCCTCCCGTGGAAGGAGGCGATGTCCTCATTATGAGGCTGGATCCGTGCCAGCCTTACCACGTCCCCTCTGGCAGGCCCGGCAGCTGACCACCTGTCTTCTGGAGAGATGGAGGACCATGTGCCCTGTTTGCAGATGAGGTAACTAAGGTAATTAAGTGGACGGCAAGGTGGAGACAAATTCCAGGCGTCCCCAGCTCAGGTGCCAGAATGTTCTGTGTGCTGTTTATTCCCCCTCCCACCATGATCCCTGGGTTTGGGGGCCCAGTGTTGTGCCTTCTTCCTCCTGGAGAATCCTTCCTTCTGAGTCTTCCCTCCCCCCATTCTTCATCCTGGAAGGTCATCTTGGAGGGCTCGGATGAAGGGATGTGGTGGTTTCTCCTGCTGTCTTCTCTTGGGTCCCTCTCTGCTTCCCAGGTAAGGCTGCCAATTCAACACAGCAACACTCCTGTGACACCTACTGTTTAATATCTGCTTCCTGGGGTCTGGGGAAATAGCTCAGCTGGGAAAGTGCTACCTGTAGGAGCTTGGAGAGCCGAGATCAATTCCCAGAACCCACAGAGGCAAAACCAGGCAGAGTGATGCCTGCTTGTAACCCCAGCTCTGAGGAGAAGGTAGATCCCTGGGACTGGGCAGCTTAGCCTACTTGGCAAGGCTTAGGTCCCTGAGAGACCTTTCTCAAAAAAACAAGGTATACAGTTCCCGTCCTGTCTTCCACAGTCTCTCTGTCTCTCTGTCTGTCTCTCTTGATCTCTGTCTCTCTCTCACCCACATGCACCCACCCGCGTACGCACGCACGCACACACGCACTCTACACACATATCCTACCTTCTAGAGTGGCATTTGCCCCGTGGAGGCTCCATGACGATAGAGAAGCCATCAGGAAGCCTGGAGACAGGTCCAGACATGCGCGTGGGGAGCACGGAGCCTCTGTCCTCGCCCAGAAGCTCCGTGTGATGGATGTGATGGTGTCCTCTGGGGTCGGGGGCTAGTGGCAATGATAAGTGGGGTCTTGTGTTGGGGGCAGGAGTTTTAGGCACAAGACCTTTGGCTCGAACAACTGGAGAGAGAGGGTTTCAAAGGATAGGAGCCTGTTGGAAGTTTAAGCAGTCCATTAAGTTTCAGGGGCACAGTGGGACAGGCGAATCTGTATTCCGGAGCCAGTGGGCTATGACTTAGGGGTGTTGGTAGGTATGAGAATGACAAGGTTTAGAGTCAGACGAGCTTTGAAAAGACCCACAGAGCCTTCTCAGGGTGGAATACTAGGGGCTTCTCTGACTTGGACGAAGGGCCGATGGGGGAGGAAACGGTGGCACGTGGGAGAGGAGGGAAGATGGAAGCTGGGTTCTTAGGAAGGCATAAAGAGTGGGAGGAGTACGGTTTGGGCTATCTCAGAGAAGGCTCTGCAGACCATCAGAGAGAAGAGACATTTCACTTGTGGGCAGTAGGGAGCTGCTGATGGTAAGGACGGTTTGACAGACATAGCTGGTTAGGCCCAGTTATTAAATGAATGAGAAGAGTTGAGGTGAGAACTAGGCTTCATGTGGGACAGTTTTGGGGCTCACTTTGTACTTTAGAGTCTTTTTCTGTCAAGTGGGGTGAAAATATTAACAAGTAGCCACCCAATAGAACACGTCCGTAGCTCTGGGTGCCACAACCTGTCGTTCCCGTTTTGACCACTAGGTGGCAGCCAGTGCTCGGCTGCCCGGCACCAGCCCTTGTATGATCTGGCCAGGATTTGGAGAGCAGGGACTGGGCTTAGGGCTGACCCATCGCAGCCCACAGTTTTGATGTGGAATCTTCTCTTTCCCCTTCCACCATTTCCTTGGAGGCTCCAGGGCCATGTCTGCAAGGGGTGAGGGTCCACTGCTGGCTACATGGGGCTTCTTTCTGAAGCAGCTCTTGGTCGGGCACGGGGTACGGGAGACACACGCACTGCGTTGCTGGAGGTGGCAAATAAACACAGCATTTGGGACACAAACACGCTCCAGATTGTTCTTCATAAGTCTGAAATTAAAACTCATCCAGCCACCCTGTTGCAGTGGTGTGAGCGACTGTCGTTCACATACCCAGCTCAGAGCCCCAGCCCAGCCTGCCAAGGCTTGAGGGCTGACAAGGTCATCGTCTCCATGAGGATGAGCCAGAGCTGAGGACACAGAGACCCTGAACCACTGCTCTCCCGATTCCGTCCTACCAGGCCCAGCCCTTCCAGTTTCTCTGGAACCTTTGCAGAACCTAGTGGGCAGAGCTGGCTGTAGTCTACGTCCCCAGCCTATCCTGGAAGAGAGAGACTCACCTACACAGAGATGCTGTCCATCTCCTTCTTTCCAACTAAGGAACACATGATTTCAGACCTAGAAGGCCAGCTCTGGGGTGCTTCCTAAAGACCCATTCTCAACTCTTATTGGTGGACACCAGGTGTGGAGACTCATCCCAGAGAGGGACAGCAAACAATTTACAGACACACAGCATCCTGCTCCAGATCTGACCTGGTTCCCTGAATCCTTTAGGTTCTGACTCAACTCTGGCTTCTGAGCTCTGTGTAGTACCTTCTGTCCCCCCAGAGGTCCTCTTAGCAAGCCCCAAACCAGGCTATCTGCAGTGATCCCTCCCTGGGCCCTTGACACGGAGCCCTGTCCACCCTCTCTACTCGAGAGAAGATTCACGAGGCAGGTGAGTTGGTTTAAAGGGACCCGCAGTCTTTTTATCACCTTGATGGCCTCCATGGATTTTGTCTCAGGGAGTATCCGAGAGACTTTAATTAAATCAGGAACTCGGCCCCCGCCGGCTTCTCGGCTGCTTATCAGTTTCGTAAGGCCCTGATTCATTACCCAGGATTATTTTTTTTTCATCCCTGAAATAATCTTTAAAGGCCTTCTATCAGGGAGATTAAAGCCATAAGTCATACATGTCCTTGTGGACGCTTTGTTTTCTCTGCCCACGGGTGGCGTGAAGCCACCCAAGGGCCTGGGCTCGGCTGCTGTCCTGGGGTGGGGCTTCCAGCTACACGGAGGATTGGCAGAGCTGTGGCTGCCGGGCTGGCTAGGCTGGGCAGGAGTGGATGAGAGGGAGATTCCCTGCTTTATGAATTGTCTTTCTTTCTTTAACACTCATATGTCACCTCTCTCTGGCCTTTCCCTCTTCTGGGCTGAGCAGAGCAAGACAGATGAGAAGCCTCTGGGAGCAAAGGGAGGTGACTGGGGACATCATTGCCCTTCTTGTTCCTTTGTCTGAACTTAGAGGAGCAAGGTTCTTTTCTGATGGTAGCAGTCCTGAGCCCACCTTCAACTGTGACTCTCCCCTAACCTTTGAGGTCTAGGGGGTCTCATCTGCTCCACCCCCACCCCCACCCTACCCCCAGGGCTCTTGGCAAGTAATGAAGCCTTGAGTTTGGTCTCTAATGGGGACCAGGGAAACCATAGGTATGGAGAGAGAGGCAGGCTTCCTGGAGGAGGAGATGATGGGGACTTGGGTCAGGGCTTGGGAAGCTTGTATCTGGTTCCAGAAGGGGGACAAAGTGAATTCTAAGACCTCAAGTTCTGCCTTGTCTCTCTGGGGGAGATAAGGGGGTGGGGGAGGGGCTCTATGCTTGACAGACACTTTCATCCCAAAGGAAGCCTGTGATCCATGCCAAGTTCCACATGGCAGGTGTCCCCTGTCTGTCCTGGTTGGTGGCAGGTGGTTGCAGTGACCGTGATGTCCCTTTGGCAGTGGCTGCTATGTAGGTGGAGCTCGGGGACGTCTCAGAGAAAGGCCCTAGGTGAGTCTGAACAGGGACTCAGATCCCTTTGAATCTTGACAGGAGTCACTGTTCCTATACCCTCCTGGACCCCACACCACACAGTCACCCATTTCTATAGTCATAGCCTACCCTGGCTCAGCAGAGTTGCGTTCCTTGGTCACAAGCTTCTAGCTGGGCTCTCTCACCCCTGATCTCCCTACAGAGCTCATTTCATGGTGACTGGCTGGGGTAGGAGCCTCTGAGGTATGCTGGTGATGGCTGGGCCTCTTTCCATCCAGCCTAGAACAGACCTTCAGTGAACATTTACTGAAGGAATTAGGCTGAGAGAGGGGCATGGGCTTTCAGAGGAACTTGGAGACGTGAAGGTCTTAAGAGGGATGTTCAAGTCCCTGGTGACCCTGCATTTCGCAGCCGAGAAACAAGACTCCACCGCTGGCCTGCTCTGGCCTGGCCACTACAGGTTCATGACCCCCAGGACTGGTGGTAATAGGTCAGGTTGCCAGAAAGGAATCAAATCTGTCAACCCAGTGATGAGGAGTCATGTAGTTAGGTCGTGAGCTCATGGGAGAGCTCCCATCTTCCTGGGGTTATGGAGAAGCTGCCATTGAGTGGGTGCAGGTTGCGATCTACCCGGGTCCCCCAGGGGGTGGGTGGTCATCAACAATTTTTTTTCTAAGATGAAACCCAGAAATATCTACACAAGCTTTCAAATCCAGGACAGCCCGACTTTCAATACTTGTTTGCGTGTGCTCTGTGCCGGTGTGTGTACATGGGCACATGTTTGTAAAGCCCCGGGAAGTTTTTAGACAGTGATGGAATTTCAGGAGCTATAGGTTGAGCTGTGGTTTCTGCAGGAGTTTGGAGTGACAGCCGACCATGGAGAGGCAATCAGCTCATGATCCCCGAGGGGCAAAGGCCTTTACCTATGCAATAATAACTACTTCTCCGGTGCCCACTGGGAACAGCATGCTTGGTGCTCAGTGTATTGTTCACGATAGTCTTGTCTTCTAGTGGCCACTGTCTCAGTCCACACAGGAGGGGATGAGACACCAGAGCGTCTGAGCGCTCGCTCATCCAGTCTTTCCTTCCTCAGTCTCTTCGCTGTCAATCCCCTGTGCAGGGGGAGCCTGGGAGGTTGGCTGAAGCTCTCCTGGCCTGTTGCGGGCTCACCTCTCCCCACAGGGCTGCTGCCTACATGTAGCTCCTCATACTTGCTAAAGGCCCAGTACCCAACAGTGGTTATGCACACACCTTCATTCCAGCACTCAGAAGGCAGAGGCAGGCGGATATCTGAGTCTGGGGCCAACCTGGTCAACAGAGTGAGTTCCAGGACAGCCAGGGCTACACAGAGAAACCTTGTCTCGAAACCCTGCCCCCTCCCAAACCCCAAACCTAAGGAAGCCATATATGATGGCCTGCACCTGTGATCACAGCATTTGAGGAGACTGAGGCAGGAGGATTGGGAGATCAAGGCCAGCCTGAGCTACTTAGCAGGACCCTATCTTAAAATAAATCAAAACGAACACATTCAAGTAGACACCTGTTTAGGAGATGGGCTCCTGAGTCCTGAGTGGCCAAGCTGGACCTGGGCTCACATGCAGAGCCTCGTGGGTCTGGCCTTTGGGATCTAGCCTTGGCACCTTAGACAAGCACCTCACGGGGTCTGCTCGGACAAAATCCTGTTTGGAAACAAAAGCCTCAGCCTTCCTTCCTCTCTCTGCCTTCCTTGGGCCCTCAACCCCAAATCCTCAGTAGGACCACCCAGTCTCCTCCACCGCTGACTTGTATACAGCACGTTGAAGCGCTTAAGACTGCAGCATCTTGTATTGTGTTGACATAGCTCGAACAGGGGTGCTTAAACAGGGGCGCTCGAACAGGGGCGCACGAACAGGGATGCGTAGGATGATTAAAGTGACCCCAGGCTCTTGGGTCACTATCCCACTTCCCTCTGCTTCCTTGGAGGGAGATGCTTCCATTGCCCCTCCCCCTTCAGTGAAGGAGATCACCACATCAATAAATAGCCACAGCGCATGAGTCCTTGGTTGGGTACGGGGAACTACGAAACGCCCCCTGGAGGTGAGAGGCTGCAAAAGCAGGTTTTAAATGTTCACAGTCTTGGTGTTAAATCCACGACAGCTCTGAGCCTCCAGTCTGTGCTGAGGAGCTCCCACCTTTGTGAGACTGTGATGGGGATTGGTGGGATGATGGGGATACCCCTTCCCATTTTCAGTTTGGACACACAGCAGGTAGAGTAGAGGATGCCTACATGGGAGGAGGAGGGGGCATTTGGAAGAGACAGTGGCTACCCTCCTTTGTAGATGTGAGCTAAAATGGGGCAGTGTGGGGTTCTGCTGTGTCCACCTTGGAATAGAGGCTTGGGTTAGCCAGGGATTGGGGGAGGGGCTGCCTATCCAGGGATTGGGGGAGGGATGTGAGTGGCTTCCAGCCTGGATGTCTCCCCTCTTCCTTTATAGGTTGGGGCAGGCTGATAGGCTGTCTGTTTTCCTAGGGCCCCGCACAGCTGGAGGCTGCAGGCCTGGGAGTACCCAGCACTGCTCAGCTGGAGGGCCCTGGGGCTCCGGCCTCACTCACAAGAACTCTATTTACCTTGCAGGTGGTAGCCAGAAAGTTCTGCCTGCAAGTATTTTTTGAAGAGGGGCAAGATTGGGTTTCGCTGTGTAGCCATGAGTGCCCAGGAACTTGCACTTTAGCCCAGGATGGCCTTGAGCTCAGAGATGTGCCTGCTTCTGCCTCCTGAGTGCTGGGATTAAAGGTGTGAGCCACCACTGCCCATCTAGATACACTTAACTCCATTATGAATGGCTCCACAGCCTCTGAGGAACACCTCCAGGGGGGGTTGCTCTTGGGTTGGTTTTTTGCTGTGTGAGTCTCCAGATCCAGTACAATGAATGGCCCCTGGATCTCAGCACCTCCTTCAAACAACTGGAACCCACAGAGGCCCTAGCAGCTGGTGTGGCTTTGTCGATGGCCTCTGTGGTCCATAGGGGATGTAGACTTCTCAGTCTGGCATGTGTCTTTCCCCAAAGATGGCTGAAAGTGGGAACCATACTTGAGACTGCCCCATACACTCTAAGGCCAGACTCACCAATCATCTGGGAATAGCTTTAGAATCCTTCCTAACGTAAGAGAGCCAGGAAACCTTAACGGATCAGCTTGTGGATGGCTTGACTTTCTCAGCATTAAAATAGATTGGAAGAGGCAAGGTGTGGCTATGTCCCATGGAGAGGTTAATCTACTGCTTGCTCTGTGGAAAGAGTAGGAAGATGCACTTCATGATATTTTTTATGGGATTGGCTTTAATTCCAGACACTTTTCTCCCGAGGAGGGTCTGCCACAGAATTGTGCCCCAGGAAGCCAGGAGCCCCAGGCTTCTAGCTGTATATGTGTTATCCATCCCGACTCTTAGTCCAGGTGGGGAATAATGCCCATCACCTTCCTGTATTGAGCATCTCATCTGTGGCACCCCCATTTTACAGATGGAGAGGCAGAGGAAGAAATATTTATTGTGGTTTGGTTGTCCATCTAGACAGTCGCTGAGCTCAGACCCCCCGAGTCTTACCCTGCTGGATTCACCCAGGCTAGAAGCCAGGTCCCCAGCATCAAATGAATTCCATAATTTGTAAACTCAGCGGAGTGGCTTTTACAGAGGCATGTCGGGAAGTGATGAACAATATCTTGGATAGATTTACAGAGCCTCTGAGTGCCTGCATCTCACTGACTCCTGCTTTTGCTAAGAGCCACATGCGGCCAGAGTACAGGACCAAGAAGGCTTTTGTGGCTGACAGCCAGGCCTTTCATGGGTTTTTATAAGACAGGTTTACTGCATGGAGGAGGGGGGGATATGGGGAGGGGGAGGGCTGCCTCAGTCTGAGGCTCAGACAAGAGGAAGACAGTAGCACAGATGCATAGAGGAGGTGGCCCCTCCCCCTCCCAGGGCCCCGCCCCTTCCCAGGGCCCCGCCCCTTCCTCAGGACCCTACCCCTTCCAGGACCTCAGAGGGCATTTCTAGGTCAGGGCCAGGAACTGAAGTCCTGCATTCTGACTGCTCCTCTTACAGTGTGACCCACGGTTCTGTTTCCTTTATCTGGGACTCAGTTTCTCTCCATTTCTAGGCCAGTAATTCTTACCCGCGCTGAGAATCAGAGTTCATAAATCAGGGAGCCTTGAACATCTTTGCTCTGGCCCTGTGGACAGAGATGTGGTGCCTCTGTGGGTCCTGCTCAGACTCAGGTGGGCAACATAGGCAGAGAAGCACTTCTGCGGGGAGAAGACACCTCAACTGCCAGACGGCTCAGGAGGTCGTTGTGTTCTGTCCCTCTGCCTGAGTTCCATTTGCTGGGAGCAGAGTCACCTGGATCACCAGGCTTAGGAAAATGCAGGCACACAAGTCCAGCCTCCTCACCCCTGTGGTAGTAGGTCAGCATCAAGTGACATCAGTTGTGTGTGCAGCTGCTTCACCTTGCCACACACCCCTGCTCCCAGGCACTGTGGCTCTCCCCATCCACCCTGCCTGCCCAGACTCCTCACTCTGTCTCCTCTCAGTAATGGGTAAGTTGAGGCATAAAACATGCATACATGCATACAAGTATTTTCACACACACACACACACACACACACACACACACACACACACGCACACAGCTTTAAATATCTATGTCTACCACCAGACACCTTTTTTTATCTCCACATCTGAAGTTCTGGATACCCCTGACCACTGCCATACCCACACACATATGCCTTTGGGCTTAGATGGCATGCATGTACCCACACATGTGCACACACATACACCTTCACCCCCTAGAACTACCATAGATGACAAGCAAAGGTGATATATTAGCATGAAAAATTCCTGGAGTGGCTTGGTCAGGACCAGCGGTGGTTACAGGGGATGAGGTGGTCGGGGGAACAGATGGTACCCTTACCTTCCAAGTGAGTTCTGAGCTGGAGTTCTGCATCAGGTCCTGGTTTCCTGCTGACCAGTCCAGCAGAGCACCAGGGGGCCTCCGTGCTCCAAAGACACCTGCTCTGCTCCCTCCTGTCACCTGGCTGTAGGCAGCTCTTCTCTCACAAGCCTACATTTCCGACTTAGTGGCAGGCCTCTTGAAGATGCCAGAGGGATCAAGATGACTGGCCCAAGGTCACCTGGAAACCAAGGAAGGAAACCAGTCTCCCCAGAGGGCTGCAGGACACATTAGCTTCCATCAGAAGTCATGTGTGCTGACCCTACCTGACCTTCAACTGCCCTCAGTTTTGGCCACACTTCCTGAGCCTCAGTTTTCTTCTTTCTCAGTGACGGAGTCCAGCCAGACAACTCTTCTTAGCTGTTTTTCTGCCTACACACACTCCTGAGAGATCTTCATCTTTAAGTTCTGCTCTTATAGGGCAGCGACTAGCCAGAACTCCTGTGCCCCAGAGTGTGAAGAAAGGCGTCCTCAGCCAGCTCCTGATGGAGCCCAGATGTGACCCTGGGAGTGTCTCATTGCTGCCTGCCTCTCACACACTCTTTCCTGTCTGATAGTGTCAGGCTGCCATGTCCCACAGAGGGGCATACAGCAGCATGGTAGGTCCTAGGGCAGTGTGGAGAAGCCCCCACAGAGCTCATGTGTGAAGTCTGCTAAGAAGTGGTCCTTGTCTTGGACTCCTGGCCCCCTGCCCTTTCTTGGGTCTCCATGCATCTGTGACCTGGCATGGCCACCTGCTGTACCCACCCTACAAGGTTTGGGTGTAGTGACACACACTGAGTCTTCACCAGATGGAGCATGAGTCAACTTCTGCTCAACATCTGATGCTCATTTCTGGGTTCAAGATTCTTGGTCCTCTGTGGTTCTCTGCACTTTTAAGTTGTCCTTGGTCCAAGCTCTTCCCTCTGGGCTTCTGGAACCTGTCTGTGGGCCTAAGGGTGGAAGGCATGGATGGGTCAGGCCTGGAGGTGGTGGCTCACTGTTCTGTAGTGCTGGGGTTCATGGTCCCTGTTGGACTTTCTCCTTCTCTGGAATGCAGCTTCTGGGTAAACTTCCTCCCTGGGTGCTGGGTGGGGATGATTCCTCCTCCTCCTCCTCCTCCTCCAAAAGATTTATTTTTTGTATGAGGCTCTATCTGCATGTACACCTGCTTGCCAGAAGAGGGCGCCAGATCTCATTATAGATGGTTGTGTACCACCATGTGGTTACTGGGAACTGAATTCAGGATCTCGGGAAGAACAGCCAGTGCTCTTAACCGATGAGCCATCTCTCCAACTCCCACTTTATTATTCTTTACTACACTTATTTAGTGTGTGCACACGCACGTGCGCACTCCCACAGCTGGAGGTCAGAGGACAACTTGTAGAAGCTGGTTCTCTCTTTCCACCACGTGGGTTTCAGGGATCAAACTCGGGCTTAGCAGCAAGTGCCTTTATCCGGCTCCTCTCTGATGACCATGCCTGGGACTGTCACTGGCTCTTATACCAGAGTATTCTCTGACCCAAACCGCCAGCGTCTTCATCAGATCATCAGTGCCTGCTCATGAAAGATATCACAGCTGGGTTTATTGACCGATGATACTGCTTCATAGAAGGGTCGTCACCTGAGTGTCTAGTCGTTCCTCCTAACCAGTTGCATGCAATTCTTCTCTAACTGCACATGGTCTCAGGAAGGGGCTAGAAGATTAGGCTTGGATAGACTCCGGGAGAGGGTTCTGTCATCCATGTTGGGTTCGGACCGTCCAACATAGTTGCTTTAAGGTCACTCGCTTTCCTTCCCATAATCCCTTTCCCACTGCTCTGTGTGTAAGCCTAACCAACTCATTGGTTCCCAGGGTGACCATTGGGGGACCTTTTGGCAGAATTGAACCTTGGTTTGTCATTGGGAAGGTCGGGGGAGGGGTAGTCACTCTTCACATCTCCCCAGAAGAAGGAACTTCAGCTACAGCTGGCAGGTTAGGCAGGATACAGCAAAGCTGAGATGAATTTGGGAAGAGATGACGTCATGCTGCCTAAGGGTGGGGTGTCTGCTGAGGAAAATTCGCCATGGCTTCTTGTCCCTGTGTGGCACGTGGCAAGCATGGCTTTTGGGGAGTAGTGGCCCTGGCGAGGTAAAAAGCAGAAGGTTGTAAGATACGCCACTGAGGTGAGGTCACCTAAGTAGGGGCCGCCTTGGGGAAATCCCTGGATGTCCGTCTTCTAGATGGTGTGGAACGACACGCCTGCTTGATGGGTGGGGTCTGTGCCAGGAGTATAGCCATATTATGAGAACAGATGAAGGTCTGGACCACACAATGCCAGCCCTGGGAGTTGTGCAGCGGTGGTGGCAATACCAGCAAGCAGCTGCAGAGGTGGCCTGGCAGTGACCCTAGGTAACGATGGATCTGAGACCAAGGTAGCAGCCTGGAGTGTGACTGTGTGGGTGGGCGGGGCTTGCAGTGAGAGAGACATGCAACTGACATCCTCAGGGTTGGCTTCTACCTATGGATGGTTGGATAAAAGAGGGAGGAGATGGAGGTATTGACTTGGCCCTTCTCATAGGAGGCCAAAGGGGGAAAGAACCCTCACCTCTGTCTTAATGAGCTCTTCCTAGAACCCCCCAAACCTTGAATCAGGTAGCAAAGAGGAAGAAGTAAACTAGAGGTGGCAGAAGACAACCCTGGAGCCCAAGATTTGATATGAAGAAAGGAAAAAATAGGACTCAGCACGCAGACACAGGGGGCTTAGCAACGGTGTGAGAGACCCTGCACAGGGCTCTTAGCAACAGTCAACGTGAGACACTCTGGTAATCAGTGAATATTCTAAAATTTCGAAAATTGCTGGAATTAAGGTAAGGCTTTAAACAAGCAATAAAGGATCTCTCTCGTAGCCTGGCTTGTGAGGCTGTAGGGTATGGGGGCAGATGGGAGCCATCTGAGTCCTGCAGAAGCAGGAAAGCTGAGTGATGTAACCATGCATCTGTCCTTGACACATGAGCTGCATAGCCTGAGGCAGGACAAGAGGGATCGGTCCCTGATGGACTGGCTCATAAGATCCGTCAGAGACACTTGTCAATGAACTACGGAGGTCCCCATAGATAGCAGTGGCTGCGTGACAACAGAGGGACGGGCACTGCCGAGGGGGCGAGATATAAAGGACACGATGTATAAAGTCCAGTTCACAGGAAAGGCCTGCGTCCATCAGATATGTGAGGACTGGTTCAGTAAGGACTGCCAGGTTTGCATGAAGCCTTAGCAGCTCTGTGGGACAAGATTTTCATCACGTAGGGAAGGCTTTGGAGGCTTGAAGTAGCTTGACCCACTGTGGAAAGGGCATTGTACAATGACAGCAGCCTAGAGATAGGAGAGGCAAAGCAGAGAAAGTGATCTGCCATGGCTCGTCCAAGGAAAACGACAAGATTTGTGTAGGAACCCAAGTTCCTAAGTGGGGAAACCTTAGAAAGCCAAATTGTTTTAAGGAGCTCTGGGAAGGCTTTCAAGCCAGAGGAGCAGTTCACAGAAGGCAGCCATGATAAAATAATGCAGCCAAAGACGATTGAGCCTGTCCTGGGGGAAGGTAGTTATCATCTCCACACCAGGCAACCTCCTGCAAAAGGTTGTGGTAGGAGTGGGCCTCGCCAGCAGCCAGGTGTGGTGGGTGGGAGGGCCACGGCTGCGTCTACAACCACAGTGATAACCAGTCCAGGGCCTCTCAGGACCCAGGTAACCAGCATCACAATGGAGAAGAGTGAGGAGCCTCATTCTCGCCTGGTCATTGTGGGGTAGAGTTGCCTAGCAAGCCGCACTGGGTTCCTCTGGTGGAGAAACCTAGGATGCTCTGGAACCGTGAAGTGAAGAGGCTCAGAGCGCTGGGGAGCGTGTGGAGCTAGGTCAGTGTCTCCTGTCCATGCTGCTCTTTCCAACACTGATCCGTTGAGGATGCAGTTGATACAAACGGATGAATCTTTCAGTGCTGTGGTAAGCCTTGGCTTTGACCTTAGTGGAACATCTTGGTTTTGAACTTTAAACAATCGCCCGACACGTGCTCAGAACTGATGACAACAAACTTTCAAAGTGCTTCTCCAAGGTTATCTTTGTAACCCCCCATTTGTTATGGGAATGACAGGCTCAGGACACGGAGTTGTCCTGCCCATCCTCTGGAAAGAGGATTTGTTATAAATGGCATAATGCTGACCTCTGAGTGCTTGGATGATCTGAGAGCCCATTTGAAAGGCAGGAGTGGGCGTGAAAGAGCGAGCCGCGGGTGTGAGTTTACGGAGGGTACAAGGCCAGGTGTAGCTGAAGCATTCGTGGGAATTTTATGGTTGGGTAAGACACAGGCTCCACTGGAAGAGTTCTGCACCAGTCTGGGCTGGTAACTGCTATAGAATAAACAAGGGTGGCTTGTGTGCATAGAAATAGGCAATCCCAGAAGTTCGTGGAGAATTCCACTGTTAGTGGAGGGTCAATACAGGCTGATGTCCCCTCTATTTCACAACCAGGTGCTGAGGCCCCATCGCTGAAGGCACCACATGCACGGCTCGCAGAAGTTGGAGAAATAAGGCTCAGGTTGAGCTAAAAGTGTCTCCTCCCTTCAAGCTGGCTCCTGTGGTGCCTGTCAGAAGTCGCTGCTAAGGATGCTGGATCCACCATGCTTCATGATGGAAGTGCTGGAAAAGACGCACCAGCTTGTGTAACGGTGATGTGTGTGTGTGTGTGTGTGTGTGTGTGTGTGTGTGTGGTGTGTGTGTGTGTGTGGTGTGTGGTATGTGTGTGGTGTGTGTGGTGTGTATATGTGGTGTGTGTGTGTGTGGTGTGTATATGTGGTGTGTGGTGTGTGTGTGTGTGGTGTGTGGTGTGTGTGTGTGTGTGTGTGTGTGGTGTGTGTTATATATTTATAGATAGTAGCAACTTTTTGACTGGACTCAGGGAGAGCCACATCAGGTGCTGAGACCTTAGAGGAAACCCTGTGACTAGGAAAGTCACAGGCTCCAACAGGGAAGCAAGTGCCCCAGCTGTATTAAGTGACGTGGCGGCTAAGATGCTTCCCTGAGTTTGTGTTTATAATGCTATTATAATGGCTATTTGTCATTACTGAAGTCAGTGTGTTTGGATATTTTTCTGTTTTTTATACTTTTCCTCATTTGTGGTTTTTTGTGGAAGGGATACCCCAAGACTTGCTGATGCCAAGAGGGCACAAGGTTTCCGTACTTTGTTGGAGTTGGAGAACAGTCAGATATGTTTATCACTTCCTCCAAAGACCACGGGCCCTGCAGAAAGGAGGGGCAGGAAGGACGCAAGAGCTGGAGGCCAAAGAGTCGGAGTGTTGTACGAGACTATCCTCGGAGCGCAGCCGCCACCATCTTCAGGTCTGCTGGGTCTCTTGAAGAATATCATCACGGCTGGGCTTGTTGCCTGTCAATATTCTTTTATATAGAAGGAGGAGTGGTCAGGGATCTTCACCTGAGCATCCAGCCATTCCTCTCAACCAGCCCTGTGAGAGTCTGTCTAGATTGCACGTTGCCTCAGGGAAGTGCTAGCGATATGAGGAAGGACAAGGGGGAAAGACTCTATCGACAAAGCCATGGGGGAAGGCAGCTATAATGGGTGAAGACTGCCCAGTCTGGGTTCTTTAAGGCCACCCGGGCTCCCACCTGTAGTCCCTCACCAAATGAACTCTGGTTCTCCAGAGTGAACTGCATGTGGTGAAGTCACACCTTGATTTTTTGGGACCTTAGAGGGAGGGGTAGACACCTTATCTCTCCCTCTAAAGAAGGGCTTTTAGCATCATTAGCTCATAACGGGCAACCCTCCCAAGAGAAACCCCTGTAGGTTCCTAAAGACTTTCCACAGCAGAGACACCGGGGCAGATTAAGACACTGGACTCAACATTCTGCAACGTAAAAACTCACCATCAGGGTCTGAGAGCCTGATGAGAGCCTGAGAGCCTGAGAGTCACTCAAAGCCGGAGAGACATTTATGCAAAAATGCACTCTGGGATGGGACTGCTGGTGACACCCAGCCAGAGCCTGGCCACCAAGCTGTTTGTGCATCTTTAGCACATGGCAGCTGTCCTAAGTGCTTAAACCACAACCCTCCAGCCTCCCCACCCCCTTGGACAGAGGACAAACTGCTTCCTGGAGAGGAAGTGCACATTGCTCAGGGTGCAGAACCCGGTGGTGGGCATGGAATGCTATCACAGAACCCGGTGGTGGGCATGGAATGCCATCAGGCTGGGGAAGGCTGGCTGCTGTCAAGCGTCTTGCAGATCTCATTACTTCTCTCTGTGCTTCTGAGGGCCGTGTGGATCCAGAGCAGGGAGAGCCCAGTGGCAACATCCAGCACAAATAGGGAAGATGTTTCTAGATTCCTACTGTTCCCCAGCACAGTGGCTGCAGAAGGGGCAGGGATGAGTATCCCGGTACCAGTTGTAATGCAAGCCAAAGATGATGCTTGGTCCCCTGCCCTGCTCATCCCAAGAACACTAGGTCCAAAAGAGGCCCAAGGAAGATGTGAGGGGCCGTCTTCTTACAGATTAGGCTCAGACAGAGCACTCCGAGGGAATCCATGTCAGGGGAGCATGGTAAGTCTCCAGCGGCCTCTGTCTTTCTGGAGGAAGCTGGGCTTAGTGAACGACACCACGTACCTACGCAGGCTGTGTGACCAGCAAGCATCCTGTCCTTGTAGTTGTGAGCGGGTGACCTTGGGGTTGGCACGCAGGAAAAGGGATCTTTATTTCAGGTGTGAGAAAGGGTTTGGATACGAGCAGATGCCTGACCTCTGTGGTTCCTCTGTATCCACAGTTCCTTGGCAGAGAAAAACACACGCAGGACTCTAAGTGGCACACAAGGTTACCGAGGACGGAGCAGAAACCCGAATATAGCCGGTGGGAGGAGGGCGGCAGCTGGGAGGAGAAAGTAGGTCCTCGGAACAAATGAGGTAGGGCGTGGAATTAACGAGGCTGGAAAGGGCCCAGCTCAGGGACTCGTTTGTAAAATCTATCTCTCAGCAAGAAAAAAAGCGAGGGAAAGAAATTTAGACATTGGAAATAATGAAGGCCGGGAAGGTAGCTCTCTAACTGGCCTCTTGTGGAATAAGAGGAGACACAGATCAGTGAGTGGGTCTAGGGTGACCCCTGCTTGTCAGGCAGGGCAGACAGACCTTGACAGACACAATGTGTGTGTGTGTGTGTGTGGGGCAGTAACTAGGGCGAACTCCTGCCCACACCTGGTAGCTTTTCTATACTCCAGCATTTTTGCTTAGCCCAGTGGGTCTCAACCTTCCTAACGCTGTGGCCCCTTAATACAGTCCCTCAGTCCCTCATGTTGTGGTGACCCTCCCACCCCGACCCATAAAGTTCTTCTTCTTTGTTTGTTTGTTTGTTTGTTTGTTTTGAGACAGGGTTTCTCTGTGTAGCCCTGGCTGTTTTGGAACTCACTGTGTAGACCAGGCTGGCCTCGAACTCAGAAATCCGCCTGCCTCTGCCTCCCAAGTGCTGGGATTAGAGGCGTGCGCCACCACCGCCCGGCCATAAAGTTACTCTTGGTGATACTTCATAACTGTAATTTTGCTGCTGCTATTTGCTATATCTGATATTTGAACCCAAAGGGGTTGCAACCCACAGGTTGAGAACCACTGGCTTATCTATTGGGCCTGCTGGACACTATGTTCTGTCTTGTCTTTTTTTTAAAAAAAATGTTTACTCTATGTATGTGAGTACACTGTCTTCCACTACACCAGAAGAGGGCATTGGATCCCATTACAGATGATTGTGAGCCACCATGTGGTTGCTGGGAATTGAACTCAGGACCTCTGGAAGAACAGTCAGTGCTCTTAACCACTGAGCCATCTCTGCAGCCCTGGTCTGGCTTGTCTTACCCTTGTCTTTACCTCTGTACCCTGCCTTTCCTGTCCTGAGCGTTTGGGAGTCAGGCTACCCACAGAGCTCCTAGCATGGGCACATGCTCTTAGGAGACCAGATGTCTGTATAGGGGAACTTATCCTAGATGACCTTAAGGGTCCTTCCTCCTGACCACTCTATGTTAGAATGACAGAGAGAGGGGGCAGCCTGTGCTACTCCCTGTGTAACCAGTAGCACCCACTCTTGTCTCTTTAGAGAGAGTGGAGGCCTTAGGTTCCTTGGGGCCCTGTCTACCCTTCTTTGTCTCAGGGCAGGTAGCCTTGTTCATGTTGTCCTTGCTATTGGTTTGGGGCTTTCTGGGCACAGGGGTTCTGTAGTACTCTTTTCTGGTTTTCCCCAGGCTCTGGTCTGATATGGAATCTCAGCAGTTCTCAACCTTCCTAAGGCTGTGACCCTTTAATACAGTCCCTTATGTTGTGACCCCCCCACCATAAAATTAATTTCATTGTCACTTCATGACTGTAAGTTTGCCACTGTTATGAATTGTACTATAAACATCTGTGTTTTCCAGTGGTCGTAGGTGACCCCAGTGAAAGGGTCATTTGACCCCAAAGGGGGTCATGAACTACAGGTTGAGAACTATTGCCGTAGTTGGAGGACATGCGTGGTGGATGGCTATGTGCATGCATGTCAACTACTTGCCTGCATGTCATCAGTCTTCCAGCTGCTGCTGAGACAGTCACTCCTGTCACAGAATGGTTCCATCCTTCACTGGGTGGGGGGAGGGGAAGAAAATGTGAGAGCTGGAGGGAGAGGTGCATGCTTCCTGCTCAGATGGAGCTGCCGGTTTCCTGCAGCGGAAGGGCTCTTTTCTGCCTCTTCCTTCCACTCAAGAAGAAACCGCTTGGCTCGCAGCCAGAGGTCCCCCAGATCTTGTGCTTGGGAGGCAACTCAAAAGGTCCATCTTGGATTGAAGGAGGTAGGGATGGATGGGCCTGCCCTTGAACTTTTTACCTGTTTACCCGACTGTGGCTAAAAAGTATTTGTTCACCAACATTTGCTCCGAGAGAGAGAGTGTCACCGATCGCTGGCTGAGGGTCTCTTGCTTTAGTTAGGTAGAGAGAGATAGTCCACAGGGACCAGCCCTTCAGCAGCTGCAGTGCCAGACTGCCAGTGGCTTTTGGACTGTTTGTGTAAACCCCTAGATTTGTCACTCTAAGTCACCATAACTGGGGATTACAGCTCTGGCTTTGACCCAGAGATTTAATGCTCTCTGTGCTCAGGCCAGAGGCTTATTGCCTGAACTTGGTGCTTGCACGTGCAGCCCCAAAACAAATTCTTAGGCTATTGGGTCCCTTGGTGCTTGGTTCTTCACAGCTCTTTGGAGGGATCGGCACTCCCTGTCTTACCACTTTACAGCTACACACCTTCCTCAATCTCTGCCATCTGGAGTTTCTGCCCCCGACCACTCTTATACTCCATGGCTGTGTTCATTCTGCTGTTACTGCTGATTTAAAACACTCCAGGGCAGCAGTTCTCAACCTGTGGGTTGAGACCCCATTGGAGGGTGGGATGACCCTTTCACAGGGGTCACATATCAGATACCAATATCCGCATATCAAATATTTACATTATGATTTGTAACAGTAGCAAACTTACAGTTACGAAGCAGCAACAAAAACAATTTTATGGTTGGGGGTCATCACGCTGTGATGAGGAACTGTATTAAAAGTTGGGGGGGTGTCACCACACCATGATGTCTTAAAGGGTCACAGCACCAGGAAGGTTGAGAACCACTGCTCTAGGTCCCGTCTTCTCTTTCTGAACCAGCGCAGCCTGCTCTACTCACGATGAGAGTCACAAGTCATCAAAAACACCAGCAAACATCAAAAACTCTTCCCTGGGCCTAGCGTCTACAACACTGGAACTGGAGTGGTATATAGGACAAACACCCCCAGGCTAACCCATAGCTGTGGAAAATGATATATATATATGTATATATACATATATATATATGTATATATACATATATATTTATACTCATATATAATAACATATATGAATATATATTATTATATATCATTATATATCATTATATATTATATATATAATATTATGTATATATAAATATAATATAATATATAATGAAGAAGGGAAGTGTCATGCTTATCCATGGATTGTGATCCCACCAATCAGAGCCCTGTTTGTATGTGCACCCATGGCTTCGAGTGCCACTAATCTGAACTTCACATGACCACCAACCACAGAGTTTTGGTTGGCTCACTCAAAAGCTCCCCTCCCCTCAGTGAGAATGGCTGTAGGATGAACAGGGTCACCTAGACCCCATGAGGGCTCGCAGGTGCCCAGGCTGTTTGGAACAGTCACGACTTTATAAAGCAGGGACTTCATAAAGCAGAAGCTGGGATTTCAGAGCAGAGGCTCCTGTGAGTGAGTATAGAGTGACCACTGAGCCTGAATTACTGCCGGAACAGGCTGACTGACAAAGTTGAGGCTGCCTGGTTTTGACAGACTCCTGATCAAGGTGCCTGCGAGCAAACAGAGTCAGGATTATATTGAGCCAATTGCCCGACTCCTGGTAGCTTTTGCCTGTTACACTAAAGGCCCCTGGGACTATAGCTCACCTCTAATCCTAACAGGAGGGAGGGACTGGAGGATCTAGGACTTCAGTGTCATCCTTGGCTATGTGGCAAGTTTGAGGCCAGCCTGGGCTGCATGAGACTCATCTCAGAAAAAAAAAAAAAAGCGATTTTAAAAATGGAGCCCAGAGATGCAGCTTTGTTGGCAGAGTGCGTGCCCAGAAAAAACCTGGTTTGACTGGCAGTGCTGTACAAAGCAGGAGGGAGCACCCTATAATCCTAGCGCTTGAGAGATGGGGGTGGGAGAACCAGAGCCGAGGTCATCCTAAGCTACACAGAGAGTTCACAGTCTGAGATGCAGAAAGTACTTCTCAGGGGAGCATGGTAGCACACACCTCTAATTCCAGGACTTGGGAGTCACAGGCCAGCCTGATCTATTTAATGAGTTCTAAGCAAGCCAAGGCTATATAGGGAGACAGGGTCCCTATCAAACAACAAAATAAACAAAATTCCAAAGATACTATCCCGAAAAGGAAAAAAAAAGTATATACAAGAAAGACTCAGTAAATGATGTTTATTTTTTTGTTTCATTTTAGACAATCTCTCTCTCTCTTCTCTCTCTCTCTCTCTTTCTCTCTCTCTCTCTCTCTCTCTCCCTCCCTCCCCCCCTCCTCTGTTATTATTTTGTGAGACAGGGTTTCTCTGTATAGCCTGGCTGTCCTGGAACTCTCTGTAGAACAGGCTGGCCTTGAACTCACCTGCCTCTGCCTCCCAAGTTCGGAGATTAAAGGTGTGTGCCACCACCTCCCTGAAACAGTATCTCTTATAGCCCAGGCTGGCCTCAAAATCTCTGTGTAGCCAAGAATAGCACCAAATTCCCAATCCCCCTATTCTGCCCCTGAAGGCTGGTGTTACAGATGTGTAGTACCATGTCTGCCTTGGTAAGTTACCATCTTAACAGCATTTAGCAATGCTAACCCCTAACTCTATGTCCTCCGAGAGGGCTGGCACCTTCTGTGTTTCAGAAGCAGCCTGTGTAAGTCTTAGGAAGTAGAGGAAGCCTTAACCATTATGATCTGCTCTCAAAGGCATGAAAGGCAGATCTGAGTTCTCACTTTCTAAAATCCTGTCCAAGATCGAGGCCCAGGAGTGAAGGGAGAGAGTTAGAGCCAGTGAGCATGGGGTCGAGTCTTCAGAGGGCTCTTACTTCCTGGGGACTTGGCTGGAGATGACTCTGTCTCTGCCATCAGGCCTATGTCTCCTGGAACACAGGATGTTGCATTTGGAAAAGCCTATATGGTATCACAGTCTAGTGTCTTAGTCAGGGTGTCTATTCCTGCACAAACATCATGACCAAGAAGCAAGTTGGGGAGGAAAGGGTTTATTGAGCTTACACTTCCACAATGCTGTTCATCACCAAAGGAAGTCAGGACAGGGACTCAAGCAGGTCAGGAAGCAGGAGCTGATGCTGAGACCATGGAGGGATGTTACTGTCTTGATTCCCCCGGCTTGCTCAGCTTGCTTTCTTATAGAACCCAGGACTATCAGCCCAGGGATGGCTCCACCCACAATGGGCTCTCCCCGCTTGATCACTAATTGAGAAAATGGCCTTACAGCTGGATCTCACGGAGTCATTTCCTCAGGGGAGGCTCCTTTTCTCTGCGATAACTCCAGCTGTGTCAAGTTGAAACATGGAACCAGCCAGCACACCTAGGATCTGAGAGTCACCCTGACCCTTCTTCATGATTCCTATCCTCCAGGCCTGCATCCTATAGACAAGACTGGGTCCAGACTGGGGAGTGGACTCATCCAATGTCACACAGCACAGGAGAAGGACAGAAAAGACAAGCCAGGACCCCAGTCTCTGGGCCCTCTTCAGGGCCGCTTCAGAGCTCTGTAGAGAGACTCCAGTATCCCCAGGTTCTTCTAGAACGGTGGTTCTCAACCTTCCTAACGCTGCGGTCATTTATACAGTTCCTTTTGTTGTGATGGCTCCCCCACCCCCAACCATAAAGTTATTTTCATTGCTACTTCATGACTGTAATTTTGCTACTGTTATGAATTGTAAAGTAAATATCTGATATATAGGATATCTGCTATGTGACCTCTGTGAAAGGGTCATTTGACATCCCCCTCAAGGGTGTCACCACCCACAGGTTGAGAACCACTGCTTGAGAGCTACTGTCCTCCTTAAGTGTCCGTGGGGGCATGGACTTGGGGCTCTGCTAAGGGGTGCTGAGCTGAACAGTTCTGGTTGCTGATGCAGAGCCTGGGCAGTAGGCAGATGCAGACCACAGTGAACAGTATCTCATTTTGCTGGTCTTTAAGCCACTGAGAGTCTCAAAGAGCTCCCTCTGGGCTCCTGAAAACCTGGTGGCACCATGGGCCCAGACAGTCGGCCCTAATGCCACTAAACTAAACCTAGTTCATGGCTCTGCCTTGGTGACAAGGCCCTGGACTTCTCAACAAACTGTCACAAGAGGCCCAGGGCACAGGATGGGTCCCCCAAGGCAGCAGAACACAAGGAATCTTCCAGGGAAGGCAAGAGCAGCTTGGGGTGCATGTGAGCTTGCAGCCCAGCGGTCGTGTCCCACCTTGCTAGATACTTACCACATAGATCCGGTTCCCAAACTCCAGAAGGGCCCCCAAAATCAAAGCTCTCCAACTCACTCTTCATCCCAGAGCTGCTGTTTCTGCTTCTTCTCATTCTCCTTCTTCTTCCTCTTCCTCCTCTTCTTCTTCTCCAATTTATTTGTTTTTTTTTATGCATATGAGTACACTGTAGCTGTCTTCAGACACACCAGAAGAGTTCATCAGATCCCATTACAGATGGTTGTGAGCCACCATGTGGTTGCTGGGAATTGAACTCAGGACCTCTGGAAGAGCGGTCAGTGCTCTTAACTGCTGAGCCATCTCTCCAGCCCCCAACCCAGAGCTTCTTAAAGCCATAGCATCTCATCCAAGAGCAAGCTGAGATCCCCAGAGCATTCATATTTTGTCTAAGTAAGAAAACAAAAAACTCACTTCAAATGTAGTACAGCCGCCTGGGGTGTGTGTGCCTGAAAGATGTCTCTCAAACACCTTGATGTCCACAATTCTACCCGTAGGAAGTCATTCTTTGGGGGAAATTCAGGTCAATAGTTGAAGCTTTCAAACTACAGAGGCCCCGGGTAATAGGATGCTCCTTGTGGCTGTGATGTCTTTCTGTGATGTCTTTTAGATTCTCCTGAGTGAAGCACAGAGGCCCAGGATATTTGGAGAGCACAGATACAATGGAAGAGGTGGAAAGATAGCCGAATGTGGGGAAGTGGGAAGGGACACCTTGGGTCGACCTGGTCCTCAGCTTTCCTTTTGCCCAGGCACCCCAGTTAAAAGCCCAGAGAATGTGATACTCAGCATAGACCTCGGGTGATGGCCACAGGTGTGGGGTCAGCAGGGCCAGGGAGGGTACAGGTCCCTTAGGACATGAAGCTGCCCCAGAATGGCACAGAACTGGTCCGCGCAGGCTGCCTTGAGTAGAGAGGTGTTCCACCTTCCAAGGGGTGAAATTAGAGGCTTAAGGTTGGCCAGAGGTGAAGAGCTATGTGTGTGTGCATGTGTGCATGTGCGTGTGTGTGTGCATGTGCGTATGCATGTGCATATGTGTGTGCATGTGTGTGTGCATGTGTGCGTGTGCATGTGTGTGTGTGTGTGGGGGGATTTGGACAAAGAAACTTTAGATGTGACTGTATACCTTGGATCTCCAATGCAGGAGTCATGCTGTCCCCATTCCAAGTATGGCTAAGAGTGCTACAGCCCCGTGACATGGTGTTATAGGCTGCTGTAGTTCTTAGAGGAGGCGCTGGGGGGCTCTGAGGGAGGTCAGGTGTCTGGCCATACAGCTGCCCATGTGAAATGGGTAGAAACAAGGGTCTGTTGCCTCCCGCTTCTGAAAATTTTGGAGTGACCAGTTTGAGGGCTCGAGGAGGCTTCTGGGAAATCAGCAAGCTGAACTCGGCAGGTGCTTTGTTTGCAAAGGGAAGACGAGGTCAAGTATTCTGCTATTCCTAGGGGCCGAGGAAGGTTCTGGGATCTGCTGACGTCACAAGCTCTAGACTTTGGGCACTGGGCTCTGGCTCATACGTGGGAAAGGCTAGCGGCTGCTGCCCTGGTCTGGCTTTTATCTCTAGCCATTCCATTGTGGCTACAGAGATTTGGGGTTCTGGGTGAGGTCACCGTGGGCTTGGGGATGAGGTGACATTATTGTTTTCCCCTGCCCACGTGGACTAGGTTATTAATGTAGCACTTAGTCTTCCCACGGCCACCAATGATGACTCTTTTCTGGTAGCAGTGCAGAAGGACAGAGTGAACCCATTCTGTCCCCGCTGTGCCCATTACAGCTCTTTCCAGGGCATGCCCTCACTTTGCCAGCCTGGAGCTTGTGTGTGTGTCAGGGAGGGATGGAGGCAGCTACTGTGAAATGTTTATTGCAATTACCAGGGAACAGTTTTTCTCTCTGCACAGCCTATGTGTACGGGAGAGTCGGCGCCATGGCTGTTCTGTCCATCGCTGATCCCTGTGGGCTTGGCAGGCTGTGGAATGTTGGGTGACTGGCTGAGAGAATGAATTAGTCACTGCTGTACCCCTAAGCCAGGAAAGTTAGGAGGGGGACACAGGACAGCACTCCTTCCAGCCCTGAGGGGAACCAGAGCTAGATCTCTCTGGGCACAGGTGCCTGGGAATGGTGCTGACTGGGAAGAAGGGTTGGTAATGGCTAAATGGTGAGAGGATGCTGAGAAGGCGGGTACCCCCTTTTGTAGGAGTACAGCATGAAGCTCTGGGGAAACAGGACCTCTACCTCTCCTAGGGTGAGTTTTACCCACGCACTGACCTGGGGACTGAGGAGTGGCCAGCCTCCGTTGGGCAGGATTAAGGAGAAAGGATGGTGAGGGTGATACTGATCCTGAGCTTGGGTAGGACTGGGCTGGACTGAGACTCTTTCAACTCAGTGCGATTCAGCCTAAGTCAAGCGTAGATTTACCCTTTGAAGGGAGGGTTTTGGAAGGTGGCTCTGAGAAAACTTCATCTGTAGTGAGCACCTGTCAGCAGAGTGCCTTTCTGAGGGTCAAGGTTACAGATATGTCCCCTTTGTCTTCAGGATTTTCTTGGAAAAATTTGGGGCTTCAAGGGGCTGTCTCATTCCACTGTATCTCACCTGTGCACTGCACTCTACAGTGTATAAAACTGTATCTCACCTGTGCACTGCACTCTACAGTGTATGAAACTGT
>NW_021604714.1:2177836-2178023 GCF_004785775.1 Grammomys surdaster | reverse complement strand
TGTATGAAACTGTATCTCACCTGTGCATATCACTCTACAGTGTATGATACTGTATTTCACCTGTGCACTGCACTCTACAGTGTATGAAACTGTATCTCACCTGTGCACTGAACTCTACAGTGTATGAAACTGTATCTCACCTGTGCATATCACTCTACAGTGTATGAAACTGTATCTCACCTGTGCA
>NW_021604714.1:2134351-2177826 GCF_004785775.1 Grammomys surdaster | reverse complement strand
GTATCTCGCCTGTGCACTGCACTCTACAGTGTATGAAACTGTATCTCACCTGTACACTGCACTCTACAGTGTATGAAACTGTATCTCACCTGTGCACAGCACTCTACAGTGTATGATACTGTATCTCACCTGTGCACTGCACTCTACAGTGTATGAAACTGCATCTCACCTGTGCACTGCACTCTACAGTGTATGAAACTGTATCTCACCTGTGCACTGCACTCTACAGTGTATGAAACTGTATCTCACCTGTGCACTGCACTCTGCAGTGTATGAAACTGTATCTCACCTGTGCACTGCACTGTACAGTGTATGAAACTGTATCTCACCTGTGCACAGCACTCTACAGTGTATGAAACTGTATCTCACCTGTGCACTGCACTCTGCAGTGTATGAAACTGTATCTCACCTGTGCACTGCACTCTACAGTGTATGAAACTGTATCTCACCTGTACACTGCACTCTACACTGTATGATACTGTATCTCACCTGTGCACAGCACTCTACAGTGTATGATACTGTATCTCACCTGTGCACAGCACTCTACAGTGTATTAAACTCCTTCTTATCTCACTTTTTTCAATCTTCTTCACAATTGTGAGGGATAATATGACCAGAGACGAAGGCCGCTTTACTGAGGGGAAACAGAGGCCCTGAGAAGAGCTGCTCACGGTGGCTCGGGAGCCAGAGGCAGAGCTGAGAGAAGCCTCCTTGGCTCCTAAGTCACACTCTCGCCCGTGCCTAGTCTGATGCGCCCCGTGACCCTGCCAGGCGGGTTCACGTCGCCTCAGCCATCTTTGCAAGTCACATAGCTGACATCATGACTGCATAAAATTAATTTATTTCGTTAAGGGAGGTGTTAATTAAGAGTTCTCATTCATTGTGTCTTTGCAGACAGCTCTGAGTTGTCAGTGCTGGTGACAGCAAAAGCTAATGGTATCACAAGTTATTAATAGAACCCTTCTGGGGGGTGGGGAGGGGTGGGAGACGCTGGGGGGAGGGAGCAGGGATGATCTGGGTTCACTGCCAGGCCTGTGATTCTCAGCATGTTGGTAAGGAGAGTGTGGGCCCTGGAGGAAGTCCTGCCTGACAAGCACTTGGCCCTGGCCGTTACCAAGGCACCTGCATTCCTTCAAGGGTCCACAGACATTTGTGTTTAAACCCAGGTTGGTGTCTGTCTCTACTAAGTCACGTGGGACAAAGTGGGTTCCCCAGGGACTCTGGTTTGGGCTGAGGAAAAGAAAGAACAGAGCTACTGAACTTGACGAGATTAGCTGTTGAAGCATGGGGGAGAGATACTGAGCCCAACATGCCCGTGTGAGGCCCCCTAGCCTCTGCCTCCAGTCCACACGGCTGCCTTCCCTCAGCTTAGACAAAGACGAGGGACAGCTTTGAGGGAGTTGTTATGATCATTCAAAGATAAAGCCTGGGCTGGCAAGATGGCTGAGTTGGATGTAGCAGAGCCAGGTGTGGCAAGTGCACTTGTAAACCCGGCATTGGGGAAGCAGAGCCAATTGGATCAAGAGAGCCCAGTGGCTGGACAGCATAGCCCTACTGGCAAATCTCAGGACCTTGTCTCAAAACTCAAGGCTGATGACTCCCATAAACACTTGGAGGCTGTGGTTTCTACATGCACTCGTGTGTGATCCCCTAATCCTCACACACTCTGACCCCCTGAACCCAAAGGTGAAGCAGACCGATTCCCACACCCAGGGAGATGGAGAGGGGACCCATGAGGCCCTATAGTGGATCCCACAGACTGACTGAGGCTGGCTCAGATCAGCTGCGAGCTTTCCTAGGAAGAATGAGTCCTGTTTCTTGGAGTGATTGGGAGTGACCTTCCTTGGAGGGGGGTTGAGGTAGAGGGACTTGCTGCCAGGCTTGAGGACCTGGGTTCAATCCCCAGAACCCGTACAGTAGAAGAACAGAAGTGACCCCTGCCAACATGCATGTCTACATGTGTGCATGTGCACACTCATATTCATTTTTCTAACTGTAAAATGGAGCAAGATGTAGGTTTGTAGAAAGTGCCACTGGATTGCCAGCCCAGAGCCACTTGCCATGGCTCATGTCTGTGAGAGTTATCCCACAGACTGTTGCAGCATTTCTGGTCTCTGTGAGACCGGTGAGTATCTTTACAGACCTGTGGGTAGTGGCACTGACTCTGACAACCATGTCTTTCTCTATGACACCTGCCTCTGTTTTGGTCTCTTTTTTTGGAGCTGTAGCAGAATCCTGGAGACTGGATTATTCATAAAGACTAGAGGTTTGTTCGGGTCATGGTTCTGGAAGCTGGGAGATCTCAAAAGTATAACACAAACCCTGGGTAACATAATATACTGTAGCATGGTGAGGGAGGGCATCACACACTGAGACAGAGCCCAGATATCACCCAGGGCCTCTCCCCTCACCCTAAACCCCACTGCTGACCCCGGGGCCCCACTCTTAATGACCTCAGGTACTATAATGACCTCTTAAGTGTCCCTGCGCAGATAACACAGATATGGTATAGAAACCTGAACTTCTGGCCTCTCCTGCTCAGTATCGTGTGGTTCCAGGTTATCCTCAAAACAGGCCCTGAGGACAAAGGACCAAGAGAGGATTTGGATTCAGTTTCAGACTCTAAAGGGAGCTGTGTTTCTTGTTTGGAATTTGAGATAAAACAGTGTTCCGCTGTCTCTCCCCAGGGTTGCAGTGAGGGTGGAACCAGATTCTGGATAGAGGATGGCTCTGAGAAGTACACCATCTGAAGTCTTCACGAGTGACAGGCTTGGGACTAGAGTCAGGTGATGACTGCTCTACTTGAGGCTCTTCCAAAGGGTCCAGGTGGCATGTCCACTGGAGAAGCCATGTGGCACTGCACCTCGCCAAGGACAGCTCAGACTGAGCATCAGGAGGAAGGGTAACATGGGGAAGTCGATTCTTTAGAGGGGAAGCCTAAACTTTATATTCAGAGACATGAACAAGGGACGTCCCCGGATGGAATGACAATGTTCAGAGCAGCCAAGAGATGAGAAAAGGAGAACCCGAGGAGGAAGAAGAGGGAATGGTGGGGAGAGGAAGGAATTAATCATCCAGAATGAGACAGACAATTCAGTGGAGTAGGTGAGAGGGAGAAGAGAGGCAGAGGAAGAAATAAGACAGAAGTAAAAGAGAGACAAAACATTGTAAAATATGGGGACCAGACATGGAGGGAGGGAGGGAGGGAGGGAGGGAGGGAGAGAGAGAGAGAGAGAGAGAGAGAGAGAGAGAGAGAGAGAGAGAGAGAGAGAGAACAGGGGCAGTAAGAGGGAGGAAGGTGTGGGTGAGGATGGGAGGGGTGAAGGGTGAGGGTGTGGAGGTCTCAAGTTCTGTAGCCTGTTTCTCCAGCAAGCATCTGCGCAGCAGAAATACAGCTGGGCTTTTTAGCTTTTTTGTTTTTTCTTTCTCTCTTCTTAATTGACATCTTTGATTTTGTCCCTGCTTGACAAATCAGGCCACTTATTATTAGTGACGGATAAATATCACAGGCATTCATTTTACATCTGGGACCACTGATAACAGAAGTCAACATACCCCCCTCTCCTGGTTGCTCCTTTGCCCCCTTCTAGGTCGCAAAGGAGGAAAGTAGGTGTCCGCGGTTGACGTGCATCTGCGGAAGATGTAAAATCTTCGAGCAAAGTCATGGGCCTGGAACTGTTCACAAGCTTCGGTGCTGACCACCCCCAACCTCCTCATTGCTTCTGTACCTCCAAGAGGAGCTGTTCACTAAAGGATCTGCTGTCCCCAGGCTAGAGTGGTTAGGCACATTTTCTCCCCTCAGAACATAATTACTTCTGACACTGGCTTAAGCTCACTGTGTCTGGCGATGGCTCTTACAGCCTGTGCCATCCTCCTGCCGGGTCTCTGATTCCCACCCGTGATGTGAAGGACAGGATTAGGTGTTCTCTCAGGAGCCCTCAGGCTCAAGTCTGTTCTGCTCCACAAAGCTCTTAGCAGTTTTCCTCTGCTTAGAAGACCAAGGTATGGATTCCGTAACCAGGCTCTGACTGTTCTCCCTGGCCACTCCCGGCTCCTTGTGTTGCTCTCATTCCAGCTGAAAGAGCCTTCCTCCTGATCTTAGACAGGCTCCTCAGTCCCTCATCACCTCCCACCGCCTTCTTCCTCCTATAATTCTCCACTGCTGATCTCCGATTGAATGGAGCATCTGGCCTCTTCAACAGACAACAGAGGCTTTGCCCTAAAGTGTGCTTCTAGCTTCTTATGCTAGGGCCTTGAGACCTGGCTTGTGTCTTCTACAGCTCCCCAGGAGGCCAGGCATGGTGACACACACCTTTAATCTCAGAAGTGGGGAGATAGAGGAAGGCAGATCTCTGGAAGTTCAAAGCCAGCCTTGTTCCAGGCCAGTCAGGGCTACAGAGCTTGTCTCAAAAAGAAAAAAAAAAAAGTGCTTCAAGTCAAGATCAGACTTTACCAGTTTTTTTTAAAAAAAATGATTTTAGATAAATTCTTTCACTTAAAAATATAGAAGCCAAGGCTCCACTATGAAGTTGGTAAGGTAGCCACCCAGTTCCCAGAGCACACACAGGGCCACCTTGTCTTCTGGTCCCAAGCTCTTCTGCAATTCTTCCTCCTGCCAGAGCTGTGTCCATTTTAATAGCCACCTGAAGGCTGGAGTAACTCAGTGGCCCCTCTAATAATGGGTGCTTTGGGCGTGGTGACAGGGGTGAGGGATCCCTCCCGCCTGTGACCTGGGAGGGGGAGGAATTACAGAGAGAGAGCAGAGATGCCCCCAAGCTCTGAGAATTCTGAGCTCTCTGTGGCAATAGAGGTGCAAGGGCTTCATTTGTCTCTGTGCCTGAGGATGGATGGCACAGGGGGAGCTAATGAAGCCATCTTCCCATCGACATGCTAAGACAGTGATGAATAGCTCTGGGGGACAAGGCAGGTGTTGCCACATGGCCCATTGGGCAGGCGAGAGAGAGCTGCATGTTCCTCAATGTCACTGTGGATCCTAGTCACTGCTGAGCCCTTAGAGAGGGAGCATGTGAGCTCTGGGGTACAGGGACAAGGATCCCCAAGAGAGCAAGCACCCTGCACTGTCCCATTTGTGGGACAAAAAGACCGGATGTTCAACTTAGAAGTGTCTAACAACCTCCTGGCTCGGTTGACTTGTCCAGTTGAGAATACACAGGCTTGCAACCGCTTATCTGTGTTTAGCAATTCTCTGCAACAAGAACAAAATATATGCATGCAAAGACATTTCCTCAAATAATGACCAGGCCAAGAGGGAGTTTAGTGTGTCAACCAAAGTTGCAAAGCAAGTCATGGGCAGAGGTTCCTGGGAAGATCCTGTGAGGTCAGGAAGAAGGGAGGACTGTGCACATGGGTGCTCTTACACTGCTGTGGTTAAGTGTAGCAGAAGGGATGGTGGAGTTCCCACTTCCATACTACGATTAGAGGTGGCCCCTGTCTGCTCTGTATGGTCTCTCTGTCTATCTCTCCTACCTATGAGCTCATACCCCAAGAATATGGCTTGTCCTCCAAGTCCCTCCCTCTCATCTGCTAGCCTGTAGGTATCAAGTGCATGAAAGTCTTTTGCAGTAGTGCATACTTCTTGGCCTTCTGAATTCATTGTGGGCCAGGTCCCTGCTGGAGTGCTGCCCATCACCATATGCAGTGGTATCCCCACCCCCACGGTTATTCAGGAACCTCAGACAACTTTCCTTTCCACAGTGGTCATCCCTGACATCAGGAGCACTGTAGCTAGAGACACCAGTGCCCACACAGGAGCCATGGAAGGTCTAAGAAGGGGACAGGTGTAGTCATAAATTCTTTCCAACCTACTTTTAACAAGGGTTCAACCTCTCCTCTATCCTACAAACCACTCTTCTAGTGGAAGAGAAAAGTTGTTAGAATATGGGGGAAGTGGGTTTTGGGGGGCCAGCTGGATCTTCTTGGGCAGCAGTTTAGTCCTGTAGCAAACACCAAATATGATTCAGCAGCTACAGACCAGTCCTCTCGACAGGCAGGCGCCAGGCACGAACCACCAGCTACAGTCTAGTCCTTTCAGCAAACAGACACCAGGCAGCTGTAGTTCAATCCTGAAGAAACCGCCAGGCTCACCAACTAGCCTAAGGTGAGATTGCAGAGAAGGCAGGCTGCTAAGGAACCTCATGATCAGTTCTTAGGTGAGTTTCTCTCAATGGCAGCAGTACCTCAAGTTGAGATCAACAATGCTATGTAAGGCAAACCAATACTTAGGCATCTTTAGCCAAGAATAGTGAGGCAGAGCAAACCAAACCAAAGCTCAGTGCTAATCTCCCATTGTCTGTGGGGTCATAGTTATATTCTCTCTTTTAGAGTCCTTTCACATGTCTGCTATAGCGAAACATCCTTTCACCTGTGTCTGCTTCAGGAAAACAGTCTTTCACGTGTTTGCTCTAGCAAGACATCCTTTCACCTGGTGTCCCAGAAAAACATCATTTCACATAACTGACTTTCCAAAGAACTAGAAGTTTCTGTAGGGGTGGTTCTGATGCTAAGGTCCTGTTCCCCAGTTGGTTCTTGATCAATAAAGAAGCCTTGGGTCAATTGCTGGGCAGAAGGAATATGCAGGACTTCCGGGTCCCTGCAAGGAAGAGACAGACTCAAGGGAGGTGAAGGAGAGTTCTCTATGCTTTGGATAGAAAGAAGCCAAGCAGCCATGTGAGATCTTGGGCAAAATGGCCACAGGCCACTTCTTCAGGCAGCAGGTTGGGGATTCTTAGCTGGGACTAGATGGAACTGGGCAACTAAAGTTGAGGGCAGGTGGAGAGGGGCAGAGCCAAGAGTACTGAGAAGGGCATGTGTCTCCAGGCGGGAGATAAGTAGCGCCCAGCAATTGTGCCAAAAAGGCAAGTTGAAATTGAACAACTGTGAGTGTTTGTGTTTTTAATCCGAGGATCCAATATTCTCTGGGCGGGGGCTGGTAGCGCAGTCTGTTCTCGGAGCTCAGGCAGGGTAGCAAAAGCTATACGCAACAGGTTTCCACTTCAGGCAGGGATTGAAGAAGCTTTGCTTCTCATGGTCTAGGTGGTCAGTCTGGGTCAAGGTGCTCTGTCTGGGTCATGGTGGTCTGTGAGATTGTACCCAACAGGCAAGACAGAAGATGGGCACCATATGGAGCTTCGCCACACTCCTTTGTCTGGGGGTCTCTTTTGGCCCTTAGCTCACTTGCCACTGCCATTCCTACCCTCGGAGATGAGCTGTGTTTCAAAGATTCCATGTCCCTAGGAGGGCACTGAGGTCCAGAAGGGGACACGTTGAAGTGACAACTGAGTAAATGGTATTTAACCATGTTTTTATGCTGTAGAATATCCCATGAGGTTCTACGCTAGGAGCTGGGACCACTCAAGTGAGGCCAATGTGCTCCCTCTCTGGACAGCCTTCCGTGGGCCCCAGGTTGCTTGTATTGCAGGGTCTCTGGCCTCCAGAGGGCGCTGTATAGCAGCAGCCAGCTGGAGCATCTATTCTTGAGGCTCAGTATCCATAGCAGATAGTACTTCCTCCTCCCTCAGAAAGCATCCCCGAGGACTGCTCACCTCTCTACCCTTCGAATGGCCATTGACTCTTCAATTTGGACCAAGCTGGCCGTGACTTCTGTAGGTATCTGATACTGACCTTGAACTCCCGATTCTCTTGTCTCCACATCCCAAGTGCTAGAATTACTGGAAAGGGTGACCATGCAGGGCTTTCTACCCACTGATCACCATTCGGTGCTATTTGCCATCCTCGGGGAACAAAACAGAAGGAAGCTCTGCTTTCCAGATGAGAGGGCCAAGGCAAAGGATGGCCTCTTGATTTCCTGCCGATGAGGACATCTGGTCAACCTAGGGTCAAGATCTTCCAGGTCTGCGGAATGAAGGGACTCTGGCCTGGATGCTACCTCAGCTTCCTGCTTCCCACCCCTGCCACTGTCCACTGGAGCCAGCTTTGTCTTGTTAAGTGCCATCATTACCCACGCGTCAACCTCCTCTCCTGGCAGTGCATTTAGGCTCAATTACATCTGAGGCTGTCTGGGGGTAATTAAACTACATTAGGATGTATCCCTGCCATAATGCAGTGTTCAAAGCCCTGGGCTCCGTGTCCCTGGACCTGCCTGCCACACACCACACTGAGGCTGTGTCTGCCTAATGCGAACTATGATTGGGGCTAATTACTCTGCAGACAGGCTTCATTAGTGACAAGCTTGGGTTGAGAGGTGGGGGACAGACTGCCTCTCCAGCTGCCCCTGCCTTCTCTAGAGCATCTGGTCACAGCCCAGCCTCCCCTTCTCCTCCTTGGACCAGCTTGTTGCCTTGCTTTACTGAGCAGGTGAGAAATCAGAGGAGAAGGACTATCCCCAAAGAGGCTCTTCTGGTTGATCAAAGGCACGCTTTTGAGTTACAGCTCTTTCTAGAACTTTCTAATTGCTTTATTCAAGCAGTAGAAGGAAAGGCCTCCCGACTTTTACTGGTTTGTCCAAAGTCATAGAGTACAGGGGTCATCGCTCTTAACCTGTTGGGCCTGAAGAGAGGGAGGATCGAAGGAGGGTTTTCCATGGACAGACCCTATCTGGGTTGGTTGGGAGAAAGAGCATCTAGAAGAGCCAAGGTCTCCTGAGTGTTTCTTTTGTCCTGTATGCCTAGGAGGAAGCTTCTTTCTCCCCTCACCAGAGCTCTGGAATCAGTCTCCCTCTCCCTCTCTCTCTCTCTCTCTCTCTCTCTCTCTCTCTCTCTCTCTCTCACACACACACACACACACACACACACACACACTTCGCTACCTTTGCTGACATCATTGTCATCCTGGCTTGTTTGCAGACATGGCCCCTCCAGGGGCAAGGCCTGGGTCTTCCTTTCCTGTTATCTTCCCAGGGCCTGCATAGCCCCTAGCTCACAGGCAGCCTCTGATTAGCTTGATAGTCAAAGGCTACCATGACAGAGACCACTCCCAGACAAACTTAAGTCCTAACTTGGTCATGTGACTCTTTTCAGCCAATAGAATGTGAGCAGGAGGTATGTGCATTATTCTTGGTGTTAGGTGAGGCCTCTGGGAGGTTTTTCCCAGACTGACAACCTGACTGATGACGGCATCACCTTGAAGTTTTAAGCTGATGGAAGGAACCTGGATTCCCAAGTCACTGCTTAGAAGAGAGCCAGACCAGAAAACTACCTGGTGTGGTCAGATTTCACACCAATAACACTTTGGGTTTGTTTTGTTGAGACAGAGTCTTGCCTTATGATCCAAGAGAGACTTGACTTCATAATCCTCCTGCCTCAGCTCTCCCCAGTGTGTTACAGATATGTACTACATTGGCTTGGGAAGTAAACTTTAGCTGCACAAAGTCACTGACTTCCTTGGTGCTGTTTGCTCAAGCACCCAGGGGGGTTCTCTAACATAAAGAGAGCTCGGAGTTGGTGGGGACCACATGGGACAGGGTTCCCCCATGGCCCTCCAGCTCGGTCCTCTCAGGCCCCCTGTCTCTTGGCCTCCTGGACCTGGTGCATCAGTTCCTGATCCGTTTGTTGAATTTAGTCTTGGGCTTCATTTTTCAAGGTCAGGCCAAGTTTCCATCCCACTCCTGATGCATTGTGGGTCTGACCCACAAGTGGAGGGTCAGTCCGTTTTGCTTGCCTTGTGCATTTATTTCCTTCTTGCTTCTGAGCCCTCTGGGATCTGGGCAATGGAGATAGAGGGGTCACAGAGAAGCGGGGAGGAGTTTCTGCTTACTCGGGGTTTCAGGAATTTCTCACTTCTCATTGCCAATGCCCTGGATGCTGGGTACCCAGAGGCATGGCGTTCTGGGAGGAGCCGTTGTACTCATTGGAGGTTTTGAGTGGTCCATGACTTGACATGTCCCACTCAGTGTAGCTAGAGAAGAGATAATTTGGGACCTACCTGGGACTGCTTTAGTCACAATCCTTATGACTTTGTGGAATGTTCTCCTCTCTGCTCCCTGTCCTCATCTCCACCCCAAGGCCACCTCACCTGCTTCAGGGGACAGAGAAAGGGCTTTCCTCATCATTTCCCTCTAGCCCTGAGGGCTCAGGAACTCCCATCTGCTCCCAGAAAGCAGCAGGATGCTTTATGCAAATCGGATAATAGGTCAAAGCAAACCCAACACCGACCATCAGTCTTCCTGACTAGTGTTTTTTTTTTTTCTCTTCCAGAGACTGTAGGGTGTGGGGAGACCATGCCTGAGATTGCTCTGGGTCCCCAGTGCTTGCCTATGTTTTCAGAACGAGGCTGGGTACTGACGGACATTAACGGTTGGAGGACAATCGGCAGCCTTGCTGCAAAATTATAGCTCCAGACCTCAGAGTGGGATAATGCTTATGGCAATCCTTCCTGAGTTCTGTGGTCACCAAGTGTGGTTGGGCTCTGAAGTGGGGCTCACAAAGATCGCCTACTGTCCTTCCTTCCTCCTCCATGGCACGGAGGAGGACAGTGTCTCCAGGCAACCGCTCACAATCGCAAGGAGTTGGTGACACATCCTACCCTCTTTCCCCGCCCCCTCAACTTGGAACTGGCCTTGACCCAGAGGAAGTGAGCACTTTCCTTTGCTTTGTGCTTGATGGAGACCAAAAGCTCCCCAACTTCTCAGAGTCATTCCCCTGCTGCAGAGAACTCCGACCCTGAGGTGAAAGCTTCATGTTCTGTAGTGGTAGCTTCCTCATGAGGAGGGCAACATGGGACCCTTAGTAGGACCAGCACACTGGATTAGAGAGACCGAGTCTCCAGGGAGCGAAGCCTAGACACCTCACAGACTACAGCATGCGAGCTCTACCCCCAACACACTCACGACCCCCCCTTCAATGCTAGTGTACCTCAACCCTGCTTGCTGCGGGTTCCTGTGATGCCCAGCACCTGGTTTTCTGGTCCCTCACTGCCAAATCTGATTGTTGAAGGAGCACCTCTAAGGAGGACGGAAGAATCGAGGAGCTGTGTAATGTGAAAGGGTGCCTGGACTGGTGATGGAGGGGGTTAGCCTACATGAGAGTCACCACTTATTTTCACCAACTTTCTCCCTTCCCCGGGGTTGAGCTTCATTAGAAGACGCTCCAATGGGTGACCCTTCATGTGTGTCCCAGGGTGGCTGTACCTCTGCGAACAGGTATGTGCATCTCTCTCTTGCGTTAAGTAGGTGTAGCCATGTGGCTATGCTGAACATGGTACAGCCTGAGCAGCTGCTAGGGAAGGCAGCTACAGCCTGAGGTGGCCATTCTGAGCTGGCTCTGTCTGTGGCTCTGGGCAGGTGATGAATCTGTCATTTAGTAGGCCTGTGCCAAGACTCAGTGCTCAGTGGAGGTCAGGGTGGTGGGAGACACCTGGAATTCTGGGAGGGGCAGAGGCTGGAAAAGGAAGAGGCTGAAGCAGTGGACACAGGGTCACCTGCTTCCTCTAGTAGGAAGCTTTCCACGAAGCCTGACATATTTAACTCTGTTTTACTGATGAGGGGACAGGGTGGGGTAGAACTGGAACCTAGACACGGCTTCCTAAGCTTTAAAGCCTGAGTGACTCTGCCTGCCCTCTGCCTCCCCCTGCCCTGGGTACAGAGAACCATTGTGAGTGTCCATTGGCATCAAGGATTCTAATTATTGTTTGCCATAGGCGAGAATAGTTGTAGGCAGTTGGCGTCGTCAGGGAAACCATACAGAACGCTCCATCTCTCCTCCCTGCCTCTGTAGCTTCTCTCTAATAGCAGGAGAGGTCTGGGTGGGAAGCACAGTTTCTGCCATGTTCCTTTCTCCTGGCTTCTCTTAGGACCCATCAGTCACGTCTCAGGTCCTGATGTCTCCTGGCTCTCTCGATTTCTGCTTCCAGAGCTGGGCTATCCTTAGACCTTATGGGACCCCGAGGGAGCATCCTGTCCCACCAGGCACAGCCAAGACCCTCCCTAAAGGAGTGTGCTCAGAGGTACTGGCCCACGAGGTATGAAATCTTGCTGGACATGCTCTCCCAAGGGCTTCCCACTAGGAAACGTGGCTTCCTTGGCTGAGTGACATTAGTAACCCTGTCCCCATCCCAGGTGACTTGGGTTCCCATCTGTAAAGTGGGCAGGTTATTCTTTGGCACCCTCAGATCTCATATGTCCAGCAGTTTTCTCAGAATACTACAAACTGGACACACTGCCATACTCTCTGGATTCTTTGGGGCTCCTTTCCTGCTAGCGCTAGGCCAACTCACTGCCAGCTGAAGGCCTGAGCTGAGCCGGGGAGCCTCACAACTCCCTTCCTGGTCTGTTGTGGGGTCAGAATTAGCATCCCTTAGAGAAAGAGCAGGTTGCTCATGGGTCCCTGGATGCTGGGAAGGGTGGACGTGCAGGTGCTTGGAGTGGTGAAATTTAGGCTCATAGCTGGCTCTTGTAGCCAGGTGCCCCTTTGCCAACTCTCACCTGTGAAATGGAACAACAGTGTGATGTTGATTTTTTTTTCTTTTTCAGTTGTCAACTTGATTGGACTGAGAGATGCCTAGATCGTGAAGCTCATGCTTGGGGGTATCTGGAGTTAGGATGTCAGGGGATACTGGGAGGGAGTCAAAGGGAGTCTATGGGACTCTGTATGGGAAAAGTGCGTGACTGGGAGTGTTTCCTTGGGGACTCCACATTGCTCCATCCCTTCTCATGCTCCCTCCCTGAAACCATGAACTAAAGAATTTTTGGGGCTGGAGCAAGGAACAGCTCAGTGGTTAAGGGTGTTCCCAGTTCTTGCAGAGAACCTGATTTGGGTTTGTAGAACCTACACTGAGCTCACAGCTGGCTGTAACTCCAGCTCTGGGGGGATTGGATGTACCCTTCTGCCTTTTGTAGGCATTGATGTACTCACACACACACACTCGTGCACACACACACACACACAAATCAAATCTTAGAAAAACCTCTCATCGTCCCATTAAATTACTTCCCTCAGGTATTTAGTTAGAGCTAGAAGAAAGTGATTAACACCAACTCTAGCTGACATCCTGGATGATGGGGAGATGGCCAGTCTCTTAGGGTTTCTATTGCTGCAAAGAAACGCCATGACCAAGGAGCAAGTTGGGCAGGAGTGGGTTTACCTGGCTTACACTTCCATATTGCTGTTCATCATCAGAGGAAGTCAGGACAGGAACTCAAGCAGGGCAGGAACCTGGAGGCAGGAGCTGATGCTGAAGCCATGGAGAGACGCTGCTTACTGGCTTGTTCCCCATGGCTTGCTCAGCCTGCTTTCTTATAGAACCCAGGACCACCAGCCCAGGGATGGCTCCATCCACAATGGGCCCTCCCCCAGTGGTCACTAATTGAGACAGTGCTTTACAGCTGGATCTCATGGAGGCATTTCCTCAACTGAGGCTTCTTCCTCTCTGATGACCCCAGCTTGTGTCAAGTTGACACAAAACCGGCCAGCACAGTAAGGATGTGAGACATGTAAGCCATGGGCCCCACTGAAGTGGCCCCTTGTGCTTTCCGGCACCTAGTGGCTTAGGGTGTGTCTCCACCCAGACCCTCACCTGACCTTTGGCCCCTTTCCCTTCTGCCCTCCATTCCCTACAGGTCAAACCCATTCCGGCTCTTGGGTTGTTACCATGGCAAACCTCCTACATTGCTGACCCTGCACATTCTAGCGGTCTAACACCAAACCATTATTCACTCAACAAGCAATTATTAAGCTCTCACTGAATACCAGACTGTATTCTAGGCACTGGAGGTACAGAGAATGGGGAAGGTTCCCCTTCCCCTGTGTACCTTCCGCCTCCCCCTGTCTAGTCCCAAGACTCCATGTGGGAGTCAAACAATGTGTGGGTTGCTGTTTAGCAGGGTCAGGGCCACGGAGTTCTTCTCGAAGGCCAGTCCATGCCTCAGAAAACCGAGTGCTCTGTAGGGCCCCAAAGATGGTACCTGGGGACAGTGGGCAGAACTGAGTGGCTTGGGGCTACCATGGCTGCTCCAGCCAGCATCTTGCTTGTGGAAGCCTCGGGCACGGACGGAATGGGCAAGGCAGTGAGCAAGTCATGCTGGGAGAGCTTGAGCTCTGCTCAAGTTAAGCCCGGGTCAGCACACAGACAAGCCGTGACCCAGAGTCATTCAACTCCCAGGCGCATGCGCCCTTCACAGCACGGAACGGTCCATCACATGCAGGTCAAACTCCGAGCACAGCAGACCCCAGTGGACACCTCCTGTCACCCACAGCCGGCTGATTAATGATGGCATATTAGAGATGGTAGCATAAATTAATTTCTGAATTACACCATTAGTGAGCAATTACTTTTTTTTTTGGTCTGGGAAATGAAGATATTCCTGTTATCTAAGCACTGACCGGGCACCTCTATTCATGCCAGTATGGATTCTGTTCCCCATTTCTCCCTCTTTTATGTGAACGTTTCCCTTCCTTGTAGCCCCTGCGCTTTGGTGGGGCAGTATCTATTTTTCCAAGGAGAAAGAGAGGCTCTTGTAGAGGGGTTAGGGAGGGTGACTCTCAATACCTTCAGCAAAAATCAAAAGATCCTGTGTGCTTACTAGCAGCCAAACAATGTCCTTTATTGGATGCTGTTAGGATACGGTTGCCATGGAAACACAGGATCTTGACCTGCCAGGTTTGGATGCTCAACCAGAAAGATGCATTCTCCTTTAAGCCTCCAGAGGCCTGGGCGTAATGGAGTTGAAAAAGCCAAGTGGAGAGAGTGTGCTGTGGCCTGGGTTATGCAGTGGCTGCCTCCTCTAGAAAGCCCTCCAGGATTAGTGCTTCAACCACTCATGTCTCATGGCTGGTACATTCCCCAGCTGGCCTGACTCTGGCTTCTCATATCAACCTCAGGCCTCTGCCTCCTGAGCTGTCAAGCTTTCCTATCTAGTGAGCCTCAGCAAGCCACTTAGCTTTTCTGTGCCGTTCCCTCATCTCTAACCTCTCTTCTACAGTCTAGTTTTCAAGGACGATTGTAGGAATCTAAGGAGTAGACTTGTGTTCAGCACTCTCTGGTCTGGGGCAAGCATTTCATCATGGAGCCATCCTAAGCAGGGGGTCCAGGAGCAAAAGTGAGTTCATTCTGCTCTGGGTTGGTGGCCCAGCTCTGGCCAGCTATGTGCCTGGACCAGTCATAGTGTCTCAGACCCTCCGATTTTCTTCCAGATGGAAATGCTTGTGTGGACTGCTCAGGTGGGACAGCCTCACCCACCAGCTGGTCCTGGCTCTGTTTCCACCTGTTATTCTGATCTGTCTGGTCACTATGGCAGACATGCATTTGATGCTTGTGAACCCCGAAAGAAACCTCAGAGCACTGGGCTCAGAAGAAGTCCTCAGGAGTCTGTGTCCTGTTACTACTGGCCTGAGTCGGTCTCAGCAAGTATCTAGTGAGCTCAGATTCCAGGTTTCCCAGGGTAGTACAGCTCAGGCCTGGCTCTGAACCCAATGTCAAAGGGGAGAAGGGCATAAAAAGGCCACTGGCCTCTACCTGGGTCCAGATACCACTGCTGCTGGGAAAGACACTGGGGCTTCTTTGACCCAGATCAGTCCAAACTAGTGCCCAAGAGAGGTCTCCAGGCCATTGCTCCATAGGGCTCCCTACCTCATTCAGGTTCTTAGCATTGTCTCTGGCTCTGAGGGCCCAGCTGAGTTCATGCTCCTCCCTTCCCCTGCGGTGGTCACCTCTGGCTACTCAGATAGCCATCTTATGTTCCTGCCTAGGGCATCCATGAAGTGCTTGATGATCTGTGGGGCACATGTCACTATTTGGAACGTCAGGTCCCTCGTCAGTAAAGCAGGCAGAGTAATGCCTGCTCAGCTTGTTGGTGGAGCAAACTCAGCCTACAAGAAAGAGTGTCTAAACTCCAGAGCAATAGTCTTCAACCTTTGGAAGATCGAATGACCATCTCACAGGGGTCACATATCAGATTTTATATTATGACTCAGAACAGTAGCAAAATTATAGTTATGAAGTAGCAATGGACATAATTTTACGGTTGGAGGTCACTGCAACATGAGGAACTGTATTAAAGGGTCATAGTATTCGGAAGGTTGAGAGTTACTGTTCCAGAGTGTCATGCTCCCTGTGAGAGGTGGGTCCCACTTGAGTGACTCTGAAAGCCACATCTGATGCTATCTGTGCTGGTTTCTCTTTTTATTATACTTAGGTTTCCATGGCAACAACATAGCTTCTACCACTCATTGGAGCTTTGCCACAGAAGTCATTCCAAGGATCCGGCAAGCTTCAGTGATTCTGTTCTGGGCTTGCTGGGGAACTTTGGACATGGTGCCTCAATTTCCCCATCTGTCAGAAGGCACGGTGACCTGACTCTGTCTCTCTTAGGTTCCTGTGAACAGCTGGACAGAATGAGGTTGCTGGATTGCTTGACACAAGCAGGTTCTCCCGGAGCCAGAAGCTGGGCATCCTTGCAGTGTCTTGGTTCTGGAGCTCTACCCAAATTAGCCTGCTTCTCTGTGCCTCAGTTTCCCGTTACTTCAAGTGTCATTATGACATCTGTCTTAGGGTTTTACTGCTGTGAACAGACATCATGAACAAGGCAAGTCTTATAAAGACAACATTTCATTGGGGCTGGCTTACAGGTTCAGAGGTTCAGTCCATTATCATCAAGTCGAGAACATGGCAGCATCTAGGCAGGCATGGTGCAGGAGGAGCTGAGAGTTCTACATCTTCATCTGAAGGCTGTTAGCAGAATACTGGCTTCCAGGTAGCTAGGACAAGGATATTAAAGCCCACGCCCACAAGGCTACACCTTCTCCAACAAGGCCACACCTCCCAACAGTGCCACTCCCTGAGTCAAGCAAATACAAACCATCACAAGGTCTATTCTGTATGCCGTGAGAAGTAGCAGTTGGCCATGTGACACATCTCTCTTAAAGTCAAGACAGCATGCGGTGACTACAGATGTTAGTTTTCACAGTGACAAAGTTAAAATAGTACCCAGGACTCTTGAGATGGCTCAGTCCGTCAGAGTGCTTGCTCCCTGACCAAGCTGTATCTTCAGAACCGACATGGCGCACAGAGGGAACTGATTGTCTGATGTCATGCTTTGTCCTCTACACACGAAGAATGAGCAAATAAACAGGACACCCCCATTCCATAGTGAGGGACCTCATAGTCACCTCCCACGCAGAAGACACGCACGGAGGCTCATGGGAGTTTGGTACCCTGGTTTCAAAGCTCAGCACTCCTGGGTCTTACACCTGCCCTTGGCTTTGAAGAAACAGCATGGGATCTGATTGAAGAGCAGAGAGCTGAAGTTCAAGGTAACGAGACTAGGGACAGGAGGAGATAGAGGGTCCCTTGTCTGGGCCTTGGTTTTGTGCCCTCTCCTCCCTTGGCATAGTCTTTCTAGCAGACCAAGGCAAACAGATGCAGGAAGGCTAGGCCATACCTAGGCAGTAGCCATTTTTTTAAAAAATAATTGTTTTGAGGATAGTGGCTTCCTGGGTGGGTTCCTGGAAATTTCCCTATATATGTATATATTCTGTTTTCAATAGTGAGCCCTGGGTAGTCCCCTCTCCTGGGACACAGGGTGGGAGAAGGGTAGATGGTGGCAGTGTTTGTGACCTGTGATCTCCTTGAGGTGTCAGTTCAGAGACAAAGCGTGTTGTTACAATGACAGACAGCACAGTCAGAAGTCTGTGAGGATGGCTTGAGGGGCTAGGGAGATGCCGTGGTGTATATACTTGTGTTCCCATGTGTGAGGACTGGGGCCTGGATTCCCAGGACCCACATAAAGCCGAGGATGAGGTGCTCATATGTAACCCAGCAACCCTACAGTAAGCTAGGAGGAGGGAGACAGCATCACCCCGGGAGCTCACAGGCCAGGTGGTCAGGAACGCCCAGCCGTGAACAAGCCCCGGCTCAAGCAAGATGCAAGGAGAGGACCAGCGTCCAACGTAGTCCTCTGTAGGGGTAATCGCTTATGTACAGTGTAGACACTTCACCTGTCAATAAAAATCGGCTCGCTAATAAGCTGTGGCAGGATTAGAAGGTGGGACATCTGGCAAAGAGAGAGGAACTCTGGGGAAGGGCTGGGTGGGTAAGATTGGCTACCCAGACTCAGAAGTCAGATGTATGAAGCTGAGGAGAGGTAACCAGCTGTGTGGCAGGCAGAGACTAGTATAAACAGGTTAATTGAGTTATGAGCTGCTTGTGGACCAACCTGAGCTTAAGGCCTAGGCAGTAATTCATAAATAAATAAGCCTCGTGTCATTATTTGGAAACTGGGGTGGACATAGGAAAAAAAAAACCCAAATGGTTACAGTTCTCTGACCTTCACAGGCTTGTGTCTACACTCACACCCAAACACTCGCCCAAGAACACATACACACCATATACACAAACACATTAAAGTGTCTTTAAAAAGAGCTTGGCACAGATACGGGACTAGTCCTCTCGTTTTTCAACCACAGGATAATCCTGTTAGCAGAAGATGAATGCTTCCAAGTCTAACAAAAATTCAGGTTAATATCACGAGCACAGATGTAAAGATCTTTAATGAAAGTTTAGCAAACGGCCGTGAAATGTTTTAAACACTAATAGATCATGAGCAAGTGAAGCATACCCTAGAAACTCGAGATTGGCAAACCACTTCAAAACCCGCCAGTGATTTGCCTCATGGGGAACTTAGCTGAAAAATAAAACCATGTGGTCATCTCAGCAGATGAAGAAAAAAGGTGTTTTTACAAAGTAGCAATCTAGGAATAGGAGGAAATTGATAAATTATAGTGTGTCAGAGAGTTGATGATCTAAGCTTGGAAAAAGTAAGATGTAAAAAGATCGTAGATTTGGGGAGAGCATGTGAAGGGACATGGGAGCGGACGGGCGTCTTGAGGGAAGTCACGACAGAAGCTGGGAACAAGCAATCCGATTTTTTAAATGGGCAAAATATTTAGACATTCACTAAATAACATGCACTGAAACCCTGACACTTGGTGGGGGGAGGCTGAGGCAGGAGGATGGCTGCAAGGCCAAGGCCAACCTGGGCCACATAGCGAGTTCTAGACCAGCTGGGGCTACATGGGGAGGCTGTCTCAACACACACACACACACACACACACACACATATACACACAAACACACACACACACACAAACACACACACATACACACAAACACACACACATACACACAAACACACAAACACACACACATACACACACAAACACACACACATACACACACAAACACATACAAACGCACATACACCCACACACACACACCCCCCAAGGGTGCATATGGAGATACCATCAGAGGGAAGATATCAGGATCTGTGAGGTGCGTTCGTCCTGGCCATTTGGGAAATGGGCAGGTCTGGGCTGTGTGGTCCTTGAGGGTGTGGAGAAGACCTGAGCCACAGAGATGGAGGAGGGGCTGCCAGCAAGGGCCACAGGGCAGAGGTGTGCTTACTGGCCACAAAGACCTTGACTTTGGGCCAGGAGCTCTGACTTTAGTCCATGGGCCCTGAAGGCTGCCAGGAGGGATAGCACACGGGGAAGTGTGTGTGCGCGCACGCGCATGCGCATGTGCGGGGTATATGAATCTGGGATGCTGCACCTCTGAGAATGGTCCACAGAGATGGAACTCGGGAATGAATGGTAATGGGGAAAGGAGAAGAGCTGGTTAGTGGGAGGTCTCTACTCCAAAACCTGGAGTCTCTTGTGCTGTTTCAGACAAATAGCTGTAGGAGGCTGAAGGCCGGGCATAGCAACAGGAGGGTGCTGCTCTCCCAACCCCCACCCAAGGCTGTAGCTGCTGTGGGAAGGAGCCAGATTCCCTCTGACATCAACCTGGATCCGTGGAATCCCTGCTTGGATCCTGCCTCCAGGGAGTGGGGTCTCCAGGCTGCCTCTGCGGCAGATCCTGTGGTCAGACTGAGAAATTACAGCAGCATCAGGGTGGGGCAGGGGGGAGAAGTGGGTTCTCTTGACCTCCAGGTTTCAGGCCCCCCATAAGGCAAATGGGGGAAACAAGAACAGAGGCACGCCCTCACCTGTGCCCTGTCCCCTGGCCTCTGAGCAAAGCTTCCCTGAGCCCAGCGGGGAGGTAGAGTCTCTGAGAGGTGGGACTGGGAGGTAACTTTGAGAGTCAGGAGCTGGAGCCAAGCCCCGGTTTCTCACTCTTGCTGGGTGACCCTGGGCTGGTCCTCCCAGGGCCTCAGGTCCCCTTTAGTCCTTACCTAGGCGTCCCTTGCAGGGATGATTATGGGATGGCTAAACAATACTAACAGATGGGAAAGGTCTTCAGGAGCTTCAAGTACCAGACAACAGAGAGGGAAATTAGCAATTGTCTGTTATTTATCATGTAACCCGGCAGACTGGAGATGCAGACCCAGCTGTGATGTTAGAGATATTAATAAGGACACTGGTACCGCACATCTGCTTTCATTCAAGACATCCTACACCCTGAGGTACAGAGAGGTAAACTGAGGCAGGGAGCTGCTGTCTTTGATTAGCAGAGCTCAGCGAACAGATGTGTGGGGGTGTCTCAGATCTGCCAGTCCAAGCCTGGTTGTAACTGTAATCTCTGCCTGCCTCTCTCTCTCTCTCTCCCCCCCTCTCCCCTCCCCCCTCACACACACACACACACACACACTCTTACTCTCCTTTTAAAACCATGTGACATGGAGGCCAGAGATCAACCCTGGTACCAGCCACCTTGCTTTTTGAGACAAGGTCCCTCATCGGCCTGGAGCTCTAAGAATAGTCGGGATTGGCCAGCCAGCAAGCCCAGGATCCTTCTCTTTCCTCCTCCCCAGGATGAGAAATCCAAGCGTGTCGCCCTCCTCAGCGTTTGACTTGGGCTCTGCGGTTGGAGCCAAGTCCTCACGCTTGTGTGGCAGGCTGTCACTGACCGAGCCATATCCCCAGACCTAGCCTTTGCCTTTGCCTGTGGGTTCCCATCAGCACCTGGATGAACCCAAGGAACCCTAAACTCAGTGGGCAACAGGCTCTGCATGAAGCCACCTTCTCCAGCTGCTGGCTGTGTGGCTCTGGGTGAGAAGTCCCTCCTCAGTTTTTCTATCTTCACACGGGGTGTCCTGCCACCTGTAAACGGGGTTAAGAGGCCAGCTCAGAGCCTGGTACCTCATCCTGGCACCAGTGTCGCCTCAGATCAGAACCCTGTAAGTGGATTAAGTGGGGGTGGGCGACTGTCTTTTCCCACCTGGGCTGCATTGGAAGGTCACCTATGGATTCCAGAGCCAGCGTTCACACAGGCAAGCAGGAAGAGCAGCTCGCCCTATGGGCGAGTGTGTGGTCCGACTATCTGGCTGCCAGTGTGGCAGAGGTCTAATTCTATATGAGAGAGGGCAGGTGCAGGGTCTGTCCTGTCTCCCTCAACCTCCCAATTGTGCCACAAGCTGACCCTCAGTCTGCAGCTTCCTGGTCCTGGCTATCAAAGCCGGTTACGGGGGACAGAACAGACACATGCCCTCACTGGGCATCTGGCAGGCTGTATCCCTGTCTACCTCAGCAAGAGGACACTGTAGAGCTCAGCTCTTGACTCTACCTTCCTCTCATCTCTCCCTGCCCTTCTCTGCAAGCTAGGCATACTCCTGTCTCAGCCCCTCAGGGGCTTCCTTCTCATGTTACACCCTGTGATGGCTTGTAAATGCTTGGTCCAGGGAGTGGCACTATTAGAAGGTGTGACCCTGTTAGAGTAGGTGTGTCACTGTGGGTGTGGGCTTTAAGATCCTCTTCCTAGCTGCCAGGAAGCCAGTCTTCTCCTATTTTCCTTCAGAATAGGATGTAGAACTCTCAGTTCCTCCTGCACCATGCCTGCCTGGATGCTGCCATGCTCCTGCCTTGATGATAATGGACTGAACCTCTGAACCTGTAAGCCAGCCCCAATTAAATGTTGTCCTTATAAGAGTTGCCTTGGTCATGGTGTCTGTTCACAGCAGTGAAACCCTAACTAAGACACACCTGGCCTGCATGTGTGTCTCTTGGCTTCTCTATCCCTGCCCTCCCCTGAGCTGACTGACCTTGGAGGTCAAGGATGGTTCCCTCTTTCCCCTCTCTCTCTTACTGGGCCTCCAACATGTAGCTCCCCCTGCCTGGAAAGCCTGTGTATCTTTCCTTCACTCATACAAATTTGCCACTGTTTCTGGGAAACCTTTCTTGGCACCCGGGCTGTATCTTCCCGTTCCTATCTCATGTCTCTCTTTGTCTTCCTCTTCAAGCTCAGCCCAACCAAGGATTCTGGAACCTGGGTTTCTCTTCCATCTCTGCCTCTTCCAATTCTTTGGACATCTTTTAATTTTATCTATTGACTTTTAAAAGTTTCTTTCTTCTTATTTTTTTGTTTTGTTTTTGTTTTGTTTTTTGTTTTGAGACCGGGTCTGTCCTAGGTAGGTTTCATTGCTGTGAACAAACACCACGACCACGACACTCTTATAAAAGAAAACATTTTCATTGGGGCTGGCTTATAGTTCAGAGGCCCAGTCCATTATCATCATGGCAGAAAGCATGGCAGCATCCAGGCAGACATGCTATAGGAGAAGCTAAGAGTTCTACATCTTGATCAGAAGGCAGCTAGGAGGAGCATCTGATTCCACACTGGGTGGAGCTTGAAAACAAGAGACTTCAAAGCCCATCCCCACAAAGACACACTTCCTCCAACAAGGCCACACCCACTCCAACAAAGCCACACCTCCTAATAGTGCCACTCCCCGTGGCCAAGCATATTCAATCACATGAGTCTATTGGGGGCATACCTAGTTATACCCCCACAGGGTCTTAGGCATCCCAGGCTGACTTCAAATTCACTATGTAGCTGAGGAAGACCTTGTACTCCTGATCCTCCTGCCTCCAATTCCCAAGTGCTGGGATTGCAGGCTTGGACCACCATACTCAGAGTATATGGTGCTGGGGAATCTATCTAATGGGGGTTCATGTATGTTGTGATTTACCAACTGAGCCACACCCCTAGCCCTCTGTGTGTCTCTTAAGGGTGACTCAGGCCGCCTCCAGGAAACCTGCAGACCTTGATTTTGTAAGGACCAGCTCACTGAGACCCTCACTCGACACAGGGCCATGCAGAAGATCCAAGAAAAGAGATAGCCTTCCGACATCACGTGATTGATAATCCACAGGCCATGGAGACAATTTTGGGCTAAAAGTTTTTAATCATCTCTGAGAACAAGGGGAAGAAAACGAGCAACCTCAGGAAATGTAGTAAAAGAGAATACATACACCCTTCCCGCCGTGGGGAAGCAATCGGAGAGAGAGCTAGAGATTTATGTCCAAAGATGCTCATCACAGCTTTGTTTATGAGGCTGAAAGCCTGGAAACAGCTCAAAGGTCCAACACAGAGATTGGATGAATAAATTATGGGACCGCTCCATGATGGAATACCATACAGCCATTAAAAATGATGGCCCAGTAAAAGAATTTTTTAATGACCCAGGGAAATGTTCACAAGATATTAAAAAAAAAAAAAAAGGGCTGGAACAGCATGGTTTCTATGCCCATGACTTTGCTACAACAAATGATTTAAAAAGAGAAGCCCAAGGCCTCTGAGGTTATTTATGAAGTTGGTTCACTGCCTCTGAGGCATCAGCCTCATTAATTCCTGTTCCTACTTGGCTTAGTAGAAAGCAGGAGAATTTAAGATGTGAAGGCTATTTAGAGTGCATTCTGTGTCAATTATGAGCTGGGTGGCCTTGGGCCTCAGGGCCTCACTTTTCCTCATCTGTAAAATGGGTGCAATGATCCTGTTGGCATGACATCAATGGCTATTAAATGATGCACAGTCAGACAGACAGACAGACAGACAGACAGACAGATAATGAATGGCTCAGAGATTGTAGCTTCCCTCAGAGATCCCTTGTCCTGCCCCTCCCCAGCTCGGAGCTTGATAGCTTTCTGACCAGATTCTGGTCCTTTTTCCTTAACTGGGCCTCCAGGCAGGACCAGTGACTTTACCTTCTCCACAAGGGAGGGAAGAGGACCTTGCTGCTGGAAACCCTGCAGTAGGCAGATCCCAGTCTGGTTCTTCCAGTGGGATGAGCCAGGAAGGTGGACTGTGGGGGTGGGGTGGGGGGAGCTGGGGGCGGGCTCTGGGACTCCCTGGGATGCACTCTCCGTTCCTGGTTTGTTGGTTTTATTCTGTTGAGACTGTTCTAGAGGCTGCGCGTCCTCTGGCCACATTTCGTCCTTCCTTCTCTTTCCTTTTCTCTCTCTCTTGCCCCTCTTTCTCCTGTAGGCAGATGGACGGATAAAGCATCGGAAGGAAATCACGGGGGGAGGGGCTCAAGGTCAAGGTGCTGACGTCACTACATACGTAAGTACCCTAGGCCCCTTCGGAGGGTGTGCCCACTGCCCAGCTGCTGTCCCGAGAAGCGTGCTTACAATTCTGGAGACTTCTGCGGAGGGAGTCAGAGACATGGCTGAGAGTCTGATTCCTCACAGACGGTTAGACCCTGGGAAGGTGCGGTCCTGTGACTCAGCAATGCAGGCCACCGTGCTGAGCCCCAGGCGGGACACCTCGGCTGCGCCTCCTCTCGGCCTCCTTGCTTTCCTGCCTCCCGAGAGAGGTTCCTGCAGACGGTCTGTCAGTACATCTTGTGCCCTAGATCCATGCCTCAGGCTCACTTCTAGGGGCCAGGACGTGAGACAGGCGGGAACCCTGGTGTGCCTCTTCTAAAGATAGCTCACCAACACTTCACGTGCACTCTCTGTGCTTAAATAGAACGGCTTTCAAGCAGCATTATTTTTAGAGAGAGAAAATAGATTGAGCGCACCAGGAAGTATACTACAGACAGGATCGAAAGCAGCGTCTCGAAACACGCTCTTGAATAGGCGTAGCGTGCGCCCCTGGCGAGGGGCCTCGTGGCAAAGACTAGGTCTGATGCCGCGTGTGCTGAGCGTGAAGACACTTCCTTCCAGTCTCCATCATGGCGCGCTCCGGGTAGACTCCAGCGGAGGCCCAGGGAGGTTGGCCATGCCTGCCCCTAGCCGGGGATAGCCCTCAGCTAGCCAGCTCCATGGGCACCATTCCCAGAAGCTTCTCTAGATCTCACAGAGAGCCTCATGGTTATAGGTCTGGGCTGTATCATGTGGAATCTCTTTACCGTGAGCTATCCTTCCCAGCTCAGCCTCCTTCAGGAAGTCCACATGGAGTGTGTCTTAGTTAGGGTTTTTCTGCTGTGAACAGACACCATGACCAAGGCAACTCGTATAAGGACAACATTTAATCAGGGCTGGCTTACAGGTTCAGAGGTTCAGTCCATTATCATCAAGGCAGGAGCATGGCAGCATCCAGGCAGGCATGGTGCAGGAGGAGCTGAGAGTTCTCCATCTTCATCTGAAGGCTGCTGGGAGAAGACTGACTTCCAGGCAGTGAGGATGAGGGTCTTAAAGCCCACGCCCACAGTGACAACAAGGCCACAGCTACTCCAACAGGGTCACACCTGCCAACAGTGCCAGTCCCTGGGCCGAGCATATACAAACCATCACAGAGCACTCCATCCTCTGAGCTCCTCCCCTCCTGATGGTTTGGTGATGAGCCCCTGGGACAGGTGCTTGGGGATTGAGACTCTTTGGGGTTGTGTGGGCACAGTATACTGAAGAACTATACTCCTTTAGGGTAGGGTGACTTGAGTCATCTGACACCAGCCTTCTTTGTGGCTCTTCATGTGACAGGGTAGGCATCAGCCCCACATCATCCTGTGATCACATCTGTTGTCTCGTGGGTGGGATATCTGTGGGTCTCATTTTCTGTTTAATCCAGTGCCCTGGGATATAGAAGCTGCTCAATAAACACAGTAGACAGATAATCCTGAGAAGTGGCCACGAGGATGCTAACAGTGGGCCCTGTCTATAGGCAGGCTCCGTGCTGGTCCAGCGTCATCCAGGGAATAGCTGGAGGGGGGAAGGGAAGGGAATCTGCTTCAGCTGCCTCAAGAATGAGGTAGGAAGGAGGATGTCTGAGGCCATGAGGGCACCAGGCTCCGAGTGCTGACATGCCCTGGAGAGGCAGCCATCATCCCTGCAATCATTGCAGACAACGGGAACTGCCTTGAAGTAACACACGCTGCTTATAGTCCAAAACAGTCATTCTCAACCTGGGGGTCGCGACCCCTTTCGTAGGGTTCGCATATCAGGTGTCCGTTAGATGTGTACATGAGGATTCATAACAGTAGCAAAATTACAGTTATGAAGTAACAGCGAAAATAATTTTATGGTTGGGGGTCACCTCAACATGAGGAACCGTATTAAAGGTTGTAGCATTAGGAAGGCTGAGAACCATTGGTCCAAGAGGATTTAAGGGGGAAATCTCTTACCACTGCACCCATCCCTTCCCTGAAGCCCCTTTGGGTAACTATTCATCCTTGTTCCTGGCCCCTGGGGAGGGGAAGACTTAGGTACTTGCTGTCACATGGCAAGTGGGGAATGGCACTCCTCTGTCCTCCTGGAGACAGACCTTTGCCAAGACCCAAGCTGACCAATCAGACACCTCTGTGGCACTGCAGCTCCCCCACGGGATTCGGCCAGGGTGGATGGATGGGTGGAGGTGATATGATCTCAGCCCTGAGCAGAGAACTGACGTTCCTCCAGGAAGTGGGGCACACTCATTTAACAAGGACAATTTACCAGGGCAAGAATCAGAGTGTGAAGTGGCCACCTGAGGCCACCCCGGGGACTGTCTGTACTCCAGCATGAGGGGCAGAGGGTGGGGGGAACGCACACCTGTGGAGGGGGATTGTGGGAGGGAGAGACACCTGTTGTAACAACAGTCCAGGCAAGACACACATGCTCCGATGGCTTTGATGGCTCTGTGGCCCTCTGTCTTCCTTGGGGGGTGGCGGGAGAGACACGCTCCAACACCAGGTCATTTCCAGCATGCCGGTTTCTGTTTCTGCTATTTCTTCAGAAATCAATTCCCCGGCCTGACTTTTTTCCTCCTATGGATCCTACAGCCTTCTGGAAGATTCTGTTCACCTAATTTTAAAAGCTAAGAACAATTTTTTAGCGGTGTCGGAGGTTGGGCAGGCGATCTACCGTTGAAAATCAGACCCCAGCTCTTCTGTTTTCAGTAGGTGTTGGTGTCCGCTGCTGACAACTCCGAACTCCAAAGGGCCGGAGATTGTGACCAAACCCCTGACAAGAGAGGAAGCTGAGGCTGCAGGTCACGCAGGTGGACAATGGCCTGTGGGTCCCACATCATGACAGGCAAAGGTGGTTTATCATCACTGAGCTGGGCAGAGGGGTGGAGGGTGGGGGGATCCATATACCTGTGACCAGGGGTGGACTTGGGCCTTCTGGGACTATATGGCTACACGGAGATGGTGCTGGTCATAAACCTGTTTCTGTCTGTTGACATTACTGTTAGCTGTTCTATTTTGGTGGCCAAGAACTACATGCAGAGGCAGAGTTTGGGTAGAGAGGTCCCTCCTCACTCAGAAGACAGGACCAAGCAGGGCAGGGCTTGCTGAGGGGAGGTGTCTTGTTCAGCCTTACAGAAAACATGGAGATACCATAAGCTATTGTGTAAGACAGGGACAAGAAACCGGCTATGAGGTTTGTAGAAGAAGGTAGAAGTTTTTAAGGTTTGGGGAGCCAGGGACAGAAGAGATTTCTGGTCAGCTCAGGTCGGTCTGGCGGCAGGGAAGGTCTGAATTTCCGGCAGAATGCAGGGCACACCTCTGTTTCTCATCCCTTTCTTCTACCCAGGGCTTTAAGCTGTGACCTCACACCGGAGCATCTCCAGACTGTCACAGTCTCTCTGTGTGGCCCCAGCACCTGCTATCCATCACTTGTTAAAAAAATCCCTGGATTTCTCCAATCGGCAATGGGCTCTTTTGGGGTGGGGGAATTGCCTAGTTATGATCCAATTATACAACAATTACATCGGGATGGCTTTGGAAGTACAGCATTAATTACCTTTGATAGCCCCATATATCATCGCTCTGAGGACAGTCAGGAGATAGGGTGGGTGGGGCCAGAGGGTGGGCCTGAAAAGCCATTAGTAGATCCAGAAGCTGCAGCCCTTGGGGGTGAGGAGGAATCAGGGTGTGTGGGATCTCTAACCACTCTGAAGACTTCCAGGCTGGGTGTGATCTTCAGGTGGACTGTCCTCCCAGTCAAGAGTGAGGGTCAAGAATCGCCACTCTAAGAAGCCCCTTCTCTGTGGCGGCAGAGCTCTGACCTTGGCATTGGCGGTGTTTGTAGGTATTGGTGTCCGCTGCTGACAACTCTGAACTCCAAAGGGCCAGAGGTTATGACCATCCCCCCCTGACAAGAGAGGAAGCTGAGGGTCCAGGAGGTTTTGGCCCTCTCAGTTCAGATCACGCAGGTGGACAATGGCCTGTGGATCCCAGTCTGGGCATCATGACATGAAAAGGTGGTTTATCATCACTGAGCTAGGCAGAGAGGTGGAGGGTGGGGGGCAGACACACACATACATTGACACACACATTCCAGACATACAAGGAGACACATACATGTCATACATACACAGACACACACGTAGACATACACATGTACAGACACAGATACACATGGAGGCACAGGCACATAGACATGCTCGTGTACAGACAGACAGACAGACAGACAGACAGACAGACAGCTAAAGGAAGGTGGACCTTAGTCAGGAACCAGGGACAGATTTCCTAGTGGCTCCATTCATACAGCACAAAGAACTGTCAAAATTGCTTTAAATAATATATTTTATTTAAACTTGTGTGTTCAAAAATATTCCAAATTAATCAATGTAAAAATATTATAGAGGGGCTGGGGGTGGCTCAGTCAGTAAAATGCTTGCGATATAAGCACGGGCACCTGAGCTTGACCCCCTTCTCCAGAACCTGTGGAGGAAGTTTCCCTGGGCTCGCTGGCCAGATGGTTTAGACCAGCAGTTCTCAAGCTGTGGGTCATGACTTCTTCGGGGTCACATATCAGATATTTACATTATGACTCATAACAGTAGCAGAATTACAGTTATGAAGTAGCAAGGAAAGTAATTTTATGGTTTGGGTCACCACGGCATGAGGAACTGTATTAAAGGATCACAGTGTTAGGGAGGTTGAGACCACTGCTCTAATTGATAAGGCCAGTGAGAAACCCTACCTCAAACACCAAGATAGACAACTCCTGAATAATGAAAGCTTGCGTCAACTTTACACACACACACACACACACACACTCACTCACACACACACACACATACACACACTCACACACATATGCACAGACACACACACATACACATACAGAGACACTCACACACACATACATACACACAGACACTCACATACACACACACAGACACACGCATATTCACACACACATACACACACACATATGCACAGACACTCACACACACATACACACACAGAGAGACACTCACACACACATACATACACACAGACACTCACATACACACACACACAGACACATGCATATTCACACACACATACATAGGCAGACATTGACACATGTACCTTGACACACACACACACTCCAGGGATACACAGAGACACATGCATGCCATACAAATGCAGACACACACACACACACAGACATACACATGCACAGACACAGATACACATGGAGGCACATAGGCATGCTCGTGTACAGACAGACAGACAGCTAAAGATACATACACATCATACGCATATAGCCACTCACAGGGACATGCACAGATGCAGACATGCATGTATCATACATATGCAGATACACATGCATAGACAGACAGACATCATCAGTACATACATACCCACATAGACATGTTTGTAGACATACACACTTGCATCATACCTACATAGACACATACATATTTAAATAAAGAGACCTCATATTACATTATCCTTAGTGAAATCCTTGAAATCTGATGTACATCTTTTTGCGTGCATGTGTGTGTATGCATGTGTGTGTGTATGCATGTGTGTGTGTGTGTGTGTATGCATGTGTGTATGCATGTGTGTGTATATATGTGTGCCGGCCCATATGTTTACATATGCTTGTGCATACAAATGCGTGTAGGCCAGAGATTGGTGTTGGGTGTCTCCCTCTGTTCACTTTCCTCAGTACTGAGGCAGCGTCTTCTGCTGACTCTGGCTAATCTAGCTAGGCAGCTTGCCCCAGGGATCTCCTCTTTCCACCTCTACAGCTCCAGGATTGCAGGTGGGTCGCCATACTCACCTGAATACACCATACTCAAACTCAGATTCTCACATTTGCCTGGCAAGCACTTTATCCACAGAGCTATCCCTCAAGCCTCTTCCTGTGGGTCTTACGTGTTCTAAGCACACCTCAGGCAAGTGCCTGTCGCTGCATCGGTAGCCCATGCTTCCAGTACAGTAGGGCACTTGATACACGCCAATTACTTTTCCTCATCCTTGATCTCTGTTTCCCTCTCCATCTGCATTCTCCCTCCAGGGTGCTGGAGGAAGTCACAGACGCCTCCAGTTGTCCGAGCAGATCTGGAGCTCTAAAGATCTGTGGGATGAACACACCCAACCCAGCCTCACATCCAGTCTTCTGTCATTCAAAACGGAGCAGGAAGGAAGCCAGACTCCCCAGGTCGCGTCTGCCCCTCCCCTTACCGAGGCACAGGAAAATGAGTGCCATGTGCTAGCATGGTCAGGCAGCCAGCGGCTGGTGGCTGTGGGGGCTGGATGGCAGGTCAGAGATGTCTGCTGCCTTGTTCTGAGTGTACTGGGCTTCCTGGCTTTCTGTGACCCTTTGATGGAAGCCTGGTGCTTTTAGTCCTACCTTGGGGCTCTGCCTGACCCAACCTCTAGCCTTCTCCTCTAGCTCATGCCTTATCATTCTCCATAACCCAACTCTCTTCTGTTGGCTTCTAGAAAGTTCTGACACCACAGCACCTGCCTTTCATTCTGCTGTTACCCGTCTTTCCATGTGTCCAGCCCCCCTTCCTAGTCTCCCCTCAGATGGCTCCCCCTCAGAGGGTTTCTCTAGCCTCCCACGGAGGCTGTGCCCATTTCCCCTCCCCCACTCCCACTCTAATTACAAGATCTGTCTTCAGCCTCTTCCCAGATGATTCCTAGATTTGCTCTTGCTGGATTTTTAAACTTTTCTTTTTAGAGACAGTCTCCAGTGGCGAAGGCTGGCCTTGAACCCACGATGCAGCCAAAGATCACCCTGACCCTCTTCTCCATCTTCCTTCACTTTCAAGTGCTGCTCTCATAGGCATGCACCGCCACACCCAGTCTAGGCAGTGCCGGGGATCGAACCCGGGCAATCACGGTACAACCTGAGCCTCACTTTTAGCTCTTGCTTTTGCTTTTGAGTCAGGATTTTTGTTGGTAAACCTAGACCAGCTTTGAGCCTGTGGTCTTTCTCCTGAGCCTCCGAGTGTCGAGGTCACCATGCACAGCTTTGCAAAACTCTTGATCACTAGGCTCCAAACACCATGCAATCGGGGCTGTGGTGTCGTTCAGAGCTGTGTCTGGTACTCTGGCACTGATTTTGTTCTGCATCTCTCTTCTCCACAGTGGGTGGTCTATGGATTCCCCATGCAGAGATCCTGTCTCCTGCCCTCCTGGGTACCATGCCTCGATTTACAGTCTGGAGTCCCACCAGGTTTCAGGCTCCTGTCAAGCTGACCATGGACAGTAACCCAAGCGGCTCTTGCTGCCTCTTGCTCTGCCTGGTCACTTAGGGTCACAGGATAGGAGCGGGGGAGAACCCACAGATCAGATGGGGAGGTGAAAGGGACCAAGCAGTGCCTTTGGGGTGACTGAGTGGGATAGGAATGTCAGGACCCTGGACAGCAATGGGCAGGGTTTATAGCGCCAACCCCTAGCAGACTACAATCTGGCTCTCTGCCTAGCCTGCTGGTGCCTCTGGGAGCACAGCCTGTCCTTCAGGGTTGGGTTAGAACCACACTGGTACTCTCTGATGCCCTCAAGCATCACTGCTTCATGGTCTCAGTGAACTCTGAGGGCTCCCTGGAGGTGACACAGATCGGCATATTTCATTAGGCCCAGTTCAGTGACCCAAGGCCTGAAGATGCCCAGGGTGAGCTGGCATAGAGAGCCTGAGTATCTCTTCCTCACATCTATGGGTGGGAGACTCACACTGCCACCTTAAGAAGCCAGTCCTGGGGCTGGAGAGATGGCTCGGCAGTAAAGAACACTCACTGTTCTTACAGCGGAGAGATGGCTCGGCAGTAAAGAACACTCACTGTTCTTACAGCGAAGCTCAGTTTGGGTCCTAGGGTCTGCATGGTGGCCTTCTGACCTCCATGGCAGAGCACCCACATACTACATAACAAGTAATACCAGAAACCCAGCCACCTACCCAGGGCTAGTGAAGTCATGGCTCTTGGAGGAGAACCTATAGCTACCACTTTACTAAACCAGCACAATCCCCAACTACATTCTAAATACCTGTCTTTATACCCACAGATAAGCAGAGTCTTCATCCTTTGCCGAGGAAACTTCTCTTTGAAACAGACAGATACCATTATAGAGAACCACAAAGAATCAAAATGTAAAGGGGTGGAATCTCCCAACGGATGCATCTACAAAACACTCCTAAGGGAACAGTGGAGAGGGGGGAGCAGGAAGATTGGAAGAGCCAGAGGGCAGGGAGTTTGCTGTGAGACTGTCACCTAGGAATGTCAGGAGCAGTGCACATAAAGTCTGCAGTAAAAAAATATTTTAAAAAATCCCGACCCAGGGTTTCTTCCAACCTTAGACTATTTATGTTCTGGATGAAACACACACACAACCTTATATTTTAAAATATGCCTTAGGCAGCACAATAGCTGGGCAACGGCCTACCCTCTGTGCCAACAGAATCTACCTTCCTCCTGATAACTTCGAGTTACTACTTATTTCTAATGTTCCATCTGGGCTGTTCTTAACTCCAGTTGGCCAGCCCGCATGGCCGTTTTTCTGGCTCAGCCATCTCACGGTGGCTTTCCTTCTCCTTCTGCATGTTCCTCCTCTTCCCTGGTGGCTTCTCTCTGCTGCTCCTCCTCCCTCTTCCTCACTGTCCCAAGCCTGGGGAAACCTAAACCCCGCCTATATCTCTTCTCCCCAGCTATTGGCTGCTGGCATCTTTATTTACCAATCAGAATTTACTGGAGGTGGGGTCCCTTAGTATCTTATGTCAGGACTCTCACATCTTTGGGGCAAACAATTTTGGGGTACCCAAATAGGTATTAGAATACAAGCTCCATTAGGCCAACCCACTAAAAAAGTCTCATCAACAATGACGGCCCAAATGTGAGCTGAGCGAGGACAATACCAACACACATGCTAAAGTGGACGGGGAAAGACGGTGACGCCTCAACCCTCCACCAAGAGCTCCAGCAGCCAAGGAATGCTGAGAGTGGGGGACACAGTCTTCCCTGGGGAAGAGCACACCATGTGCTCCAGTGCCAATGGCCAGCCATGAAGATATAAATATGAGTAGCATTATACATATTGAGCATGTTATATTTAGAAAAACTTTGTATCTACTGTCTCTGGATTTTACCGCTGTGAACAGACACCATGACCAAGGCAGGTCTTATAAGGACAACATTTAATTGGGGCTGGCTTACAGTTTCAGAGGTTCAGTCCATTATCATCAAGGTGGGAGCATGGCAGCATCCAGGCAGGCATGGTGCAGGAGGAGCTGAGAGTTCTACATCTTCATCTGAAGGCCACTAGGAGAAGACTGGCTTCCTGGCAGCTAGGATGAGGGTCTTAAAGCCCACACCTAGAGTGACATGCCTACTCCAACAGGGCCACACCTTTTAATAGTGCCACTCCTGGGCCGAGCAGATACAAACCATCATATCTACACATACATACATGCATGTAACAACAATTAATGAAAAGAAACAATGAATTTGAAAGAGAGCAGGAAGGGTTGGATGTATGGGGGGATTTGGAAGGAGAAAGGGGAAGGAAGACAGGATGGAATTATATTAACCTCAGAAAATAAAAGTGTAAAAGAAAAGATGTAACACTACCACCCCCGAAAATAAAATAAAATGTTTAAAGGGAGCCTTTGATATGGCCACTCGGGGGTGGGGGTGGGGTCTTACCTCTGCTTCCATTCCATCCTTTCTGAATGACAATGCCCTGTCCTTCAATGCTGCTCAGCCCAGAACTCCTCCATACTGCAGGCAAACTTTTTTTTTTCGAGACAGGGTTTCTCTGTGTAGCCCTGGCTGTCCTGGAACTCACTCTGTAGATCAGGCTGGCCTTGAACTCAGAAATCCACCCTGCAGGTAAACTTAACCAATGTGTTGTAGGAAAAACATGAGGGCCACTGTGAGCCTCGAGATCAAAAGAATGCTGTCCCCTATTGTGTGTATGTGATGACTGTGGAAATCTACAACCTACTTGCTTGGGAGGAGTCTGGGTCCCCTCACCCCTGCAAGACAACCTGTTCAGCAGCACTCAGTGACAGAGAGCTGGCTGGCACTAAGTCAGGAACATTTACACTGTGGAAATCAGCACACACAGTAAAGCAAGGATTTATCCCCTTTCAGTTCCCAGAGAAGTGTATACTACTCCCAGAGGCCCAGAGAATTCAGTGTTCTATGATGAAAACCAGAAAGAGGACCTGTAGATGAACATGGTTGCTCTGGCAAGAGATTACATCCAAAAACCATCTAGGTCTGTGTGATCTGGCTGGAATAGAAACATGCCACACACCTTTAATCCTTCTGGTTGGATACAGACACACCTTTAATCTCAAACAATGGTGTCTAATTGAGGGGCAGACAAAGTGACGAACCAGAGAAAGATTTGATGGAATTAGTGAGAGATAGGATACATCCAACTCTCACAAGAACAGACAGGATAGAGAGGATATTTAAGAGCAGAGAGAGAGGAGAGAGGGGGGTGTGTGTGTGTGTGCGCGTGTGCGTGTGTGTAGCAAGCTAGACACAGGTGAAGACAGAATGAGCCAGAGAATGAGAAGGAGCCAGGAGATGAGAACAGATTGACGAAGGTAATATGATGCCGAGCAGAGTAATTCTGTCAAAAGCTGAGAGAAGCCAGTTTGAATCAGTCAGCTTGGAAGATTATATTGTACAGAGGCTAGAGGCTTCCAGGCCTAGGCCTAAGGATAACTAGAACAGAGAAGGAAATGCTCTGGGCTCAGCCAAAGCCATGTATTCACACAACTTGAGTACGGTTCTCATCTCCTCAATTCATCTGAGGAAATAAAAGTGACATTTACAAAGGCCCCTTTTCTAAGAGTTATTTTATTTTGTGTGTGTGTCCAGGTGTATATATGTGCACCATGTGCCTGCAGGAGGCATCACGGTCCCCAGAACTGAAGTTACAGGAGTTCATGAGCTGCATATCTGAGTCCTCTGTAAGAACGACAGTGCTCTGAATGGCTGAGTGGACCCTGCAGTCTACAGGGTTTCCTTTTCAAGGCCAGGGCTAGTGTGGATGCTGCCTGGTTTAATTTGTTCTTCTCCGGATCTCTCTCCAGCCATGGCTAGGAATACGCTCTGCTCTGGAATCAGGAGAGAGGAGCTTCAGGTTAATCTAAATCATAGTTACTGGCTGGGTGGGAACTTTCTAGGGTTCAGAAGTCTCTGAGGTGTCCCTTGTCTGACTGGGTGCTCTGCCACCAGTTTTATGTATGAGACCTTGCCTATATTATATAATGAGTGTCTGCAGACTGCTTTATCAAACAAACGAGGCTACTGCTGGGTTTCCTGCCTGGCATGCAAACCTTGTGTGTGTGTGTGTGGGGGGGAGGGTTGGGCAAAGGGCAGCAGCTTTGAATCACATACCTCTCCTCCAAGACCCAGGACTGAAAGGCGATAACACAAGATGGATGCTCTACCCCCCTCATATCCACCTGGTAGGAGAGACCTGACTCTTGCATGTTGTCACCTGACCTCTACAAGTGACACACAGGTGCTGCTGCTGTCATGGTTATGGATGAATCCTAGCCACCTGTGTCCATCACCCTTTCTTCCCTGGGCCTCAGTCCACCCTTCTATAAAATGAGGCTAATTTTTCTCAGCAAATGCCCCCAGGAGCTAGTCCTCTGAGGGACAGCACTCTAGTAGGCGAAGCCACAAGAACTTTCCCACGTGTTATCTTCCTGGATCCTCAATTCTGCCTTTACCCTCCCTTATAGGTGACATGGGAGACCACGCCCTTTTCTATCAGAATTGACTTTTCAGACTGACGGGGTGTGTGTTCCTCCAGGGTGGTGGGAGTGAGCTGAATCCTTTCCAGACATTGACACCAGCTGGTTAACTAACCTGTTCCAGGTCACAGGCCTGCAGTCAGGGCAAGCGGATGCCAGGGGCGGCATCCTCAGAGTGCTTCCCAGTGATCATATGTCCTTGGATATAAGGACCTTTCTCTGATGTCACACATAAGGTTCTTTGCTCTGAGTGGCTCCTAGCATTGTGGCACCTTTCCTGAGAACCAGTTCTACGGCATGGAGGGTGCAAGGGCCGTGGGAAGAACAAGAGTGGCAGACATGAAGGGTGTGGTGGATCCCCACCAGCTCCTGTCAAGGGTTCTCTCTGAACTGAGACCTTACCCTGCAGACATGGGGCTCAGACATGATAGCCAGACATTGGAATGTTCCTGGGGCATGCTGAGGTGGAGGTGGGTGGGGATGGAAAGAGGCCTGCTTCCACCTTCTCCAACCCTACTGATGCTGCCTGGCCACACCTGGCCATGCCACACCTGGCCCTGCCACACCTGACCCTGCCACACCTGGCCCTACCACACCTGGCCCTGCCACACCTGGCCCTGTCACACCTGGCCCTGCCACACCTAACCCTGCCACACCTGGCCCTGCCACACCTGGCCCTGCCACACCTAACCCTGCCACACCTGGCCCTGCCACACCTGGCCCTGCCACACCTGACCCTGCCACACCTGACCCTGCCACACCTGACCCTCCCACCTAACTTGCACAGTGGAAAGCAGCTCCAGAAAGCGGCCTCTCCCAAGCCATTATTTGCCTCCTGTTTGAGGCTAGGCAGGGACCAGATTGATCTACTATGCCACTCTGTATACAGCTGAGTTGGAAACCAGACTTTATTATCGGGAATTTCACCCATCAGTGACCCCTCCAGGAAGCCTCACCAATGCTTTCCCAGTTGGAGAATCAGGTCTCCTGCTTTGCAGATTCCAAGTTTTGGTGATGTTTGGTTAGAGGCACCCTGCCCGTTAGGGGAGCAAACCCTTTCAGACAGGTTCTTGGCCTTGGATTCGTCCCACGAATTTCTGTGCAAACGGTTCTCTTAGCAGACATTTAGAAAACAGAATGGTTGGGGCAAGCAAACTCAGGACTTGTGGCACATGCCTGGGAGACATACCTGGGAGCTTTTTACCAGCAGGTCATGTGGTAAAAGACTCAAGATACAGTCTCAGGACATCACAGATGTGAACTCAATTGATTTTCCTAACCTTGGTGGCTAGTAGTATTTCCCCCATTTCTCATCTAGGGAAACTGAGGCTTAAGAAAGTTGGGTACCTTGCCACACTACACACCATGACAATTCACAATTAGGGTGTGGCTCTGTCACCTGGAAAATTACTGTCATTCTCTGCCTCAGTTTCCCCTGGAGTCAAGTGAGACTACTAATTCTCCTCTTCCCAGGAGGAAGGTTGCCTCTCCCCGGGGTTTTGGGAAGATCAAAGGGGATAACGGACAGGGATGTTCTCTCGGTAAATCACAGGGTGTTCTATAAATGTCAGGCATTAATGCGTGTTGACTCCAAGGCCCTTTCTCACAGCCCCTCTGGTCTTCAGAGGATGCATTTCTTCTAGAAAACCAATCCCCACGGATGAGAACTGGCATTTTATAATCCCCTCCAAGCACAGAGGCAATTTGATGTCCACAAAAGACTTCTTTGGAGAATTCAATGACCTGATTAAAAAAGGAAGTTGTGAGGCCAGGTGTCTGTCTCTCAGAAAACACCGGCCACAGCCCCATCTCTTCAATGTGTCCTGGAGGGGTCAGATTTCCTCCCTTATTCTTAGAAACACATTTCAAAATTACTAAATAATGGATAGACTTGAAAACGTAGACTGACACGAACCTGAAAATGAAAATGTCTTTTAATATCCTGCCAGCCGGGGCGACATTTCTGGACTCACTACAATACCACATAGAACTAGACAGCCAGAAAGTCCCAAACAACGACCCCATTGCCTGACCCCAGAGCAGAGTTAAGAAAGTCATGCATAAGAAACACTGGCTGAACCATGCATGGTGGCACAGACTTGAACTCTCTGTTACTTGAGAGCCTGAAGCAGGAGGGTTGAAAGTTCAAGACCAGTCTGGGCAACTTTGACTTGTCTCAAAATACAAAGTAAAGACTGGGCTAGGGGCGTATAGCTCAGTGGGCAAGCGCTTGCCTAAGATGACCAAGGCCATAGGTTTAATCCTCAGTACTAAATAAATACAAACAAAACAACCATGTGACTGAATGAGAAAGTGACCCCATCTGACGGATGCACCCCAACTCTAGTTTAGTCATTTCTCTGACAGAAGTATACTTCTGTGTCATTTTATCTTTTAAAGTTCCAGTTGATAAATTAATGCTAGCCCATGGTGAATAATTCACAGAATACTGAAGGGACCAGAGTGGTAAGTGAATTCACCTCCCATCCTCGCCTGCCCTGACCCTGGCCCCATCCCTGCCTCATCCCTCATGCTCCTCGGAAGGGCTTACGTTGCTCCTTTCTAGTCTTTCTGAAGATGGAGAAGGTGTGGTCCCCCAGCCATATGCCTCGCAGCATCTCCATGTAGGGAAGTACCAGTCATTTGACCCACCCTGTGCTATTACACAGCCAGGCGTTCATTAATAATATTTCCTGACATACTCCAGGTCTTTCTTCCAGCACTCAGTAAACTCTCTGGGTTGCCAATACACGCATTTTAAAGGGGTTTGTTTATACCTCAAGGCGTGTTGCCAATACACGCATTTTAAAGGGGTTTGTTTATACCTCAAGCCGGGTGTGGCGGCTTGTGCCTGTAATCCAAGCACTTGTGAGGCAGAGACAGGAGGTTTGAGGCAATAGCCAGGCATAGCCTGCGCTACATCCCAAGATTCTGTCTTAGTAAAAGAAACACAACAAGAAGTAGATCTCGCTGTCCTGTTGTCTTAAACCCTCAGTGTGTCATCAGGACCCCAATACAACTCAATACATCACATTTACTCTCACTTGAATTTACAAGTCTTGGGTTATTAATGAATCTGATCACTGGACTGGCAAGATAGTTCAGTGGGTACAGGTGGAGGCCTGGTGATCTGAGCTTGATCCCCAGAACCACGCAAAGGCGGAAAGAGAGACCAGACTCTTCACAAGTCTCTGGCTACCACGTGTGTGCCGTGACACACATGCATCTGACCCACAATAATAATATAAATAAATTAACTTTCTTCTGGTTCATAGTTGTGTGAATCTGGAGTTCCTAGTCCATCCGTTCCCAGTATCAGACGTGGGCTTCATCTCTCTCAGGTGCTATTCACGCCTTGCTCGGTTTGTCACCTGCCATCGGACTTGCTGCAGCGTGCCTGGGAGGCAGTGAGATTTCTCTGTATGTCGATGTCTGATCTCAAATGTTTCTATTTCCTCCTTTGAGAATCAAACAAGAGACACTGAAATTAAAGGGAGACAAGCAAGGCTGATTCCTGGCTTAAACAGAGGCTTCAGCCGTAAGGCTGTGGAGCCCATAAAGGAGTGACCCTGGCCATTCATAGTCTCTCTGGGTTCAAGGCAGGGCTCCCTTTCCCCAACTATGACTCACTCCCAACTCAGTGACTCCCCTCACCAACAAGCCTTGAGGCCAGCACTTGCTCAGTGACATGCATTCACTGTACACAGTGACATGTCAACTCACATGCTCACTAGATACCTCTTTCCTGTGTGTGGACGGTGTCAGGAACTATCCTGGGTCCCCAGGACTCTGCTGTGAACAGGTGCATGCCCCTGCCTCTGGTCTCTTCGGGAGCAGGAGAATGCCACAGAGATTTGAAGGAACTGGATCATGTGGTCCTAGGGAGAACTTTAGCAGATGTTTGGTTGAATTTTATTATGGGTCATAAAGGAAACCAAGGCAAGGACAGAAGAAGGCACTAGGCCCAGTGGATAGTAAAGACTGTGTCAGAACCGAGGTCAGTGAAGGTCGAGAACACCTCCCGGGCTCCGGGGGTTTTGCTTGTTGTTTGTTTGTTTGTATGTTTGTGGTGGTGGGGTTGGTTTTTTTTTTTTTTTACATGAAGATGAACACTTGTAAACCACATGACCAAGGCAGATGATAACAGGCAGCAGAGATGAGGTGACAATTCTATTCTGGCTTCAAGGCAGAGGTTGGGAAGAGACAGAATTTGGAAGGTATTTGCCCACTGGCTGTCCTGTTTCTAGGACCTGGGAGGGACATGGCCTGGAGAAAAGAGCTGCCATGTCTAAGGGTCATTTGACATATCCCTGGGTACCAACTCAGCCCGGTACACTCTGTCCATGGCACCTCCTACTGCCATACTGGATGCTGTCTGTGCATCTGGTCCTCTTCTCCTATTCCAGGCTCCAAGGGGGCTTCTTCTGGCCTTTGATACCATAGGGAGCCATTCTTTCCTGGGCCCTTGTCCTTCCTTTCCCCCTTGTGAAGTTTGGACACGCATGACCTTTTTGCTCTAAGTGTATGAGACACCGAAGGGGAGACCTTACGGTGCAGCTTGATTGCAAGCTGGGCGGCATCTGGCTAAGTCCCCTGGGGCATCGAGGGGCGCCTGGTAGCAAACCAGACAGATGTTCAGCAAAGACTTGCTGATCAATGGTTTCGTAAAAATAGTGCTACAGCATTCAGGCAGGAGCCTCAGCTCATGAGTGCACAGGAAGGGTAAGACTTCCTTCTAGCAACTGCCTGTGTACCTGAATACCCCGCTGGGGTCGGGGGAATCTTCATCAGCCACGTCCTGGGGCAGGGGTGAGCCTCCTGTGGAGCCCACAGGAGCTAGACCTATCATGGGTGATACTCTGGATTTAGGATGGGCGTCCCTGCTGCCTCTCTTCTTGGTGGAGGCATCACTCCAGGAGTGGTACACCCCATCTCCATCTTGTCATGGTTTATTGATGCCTACTGTGATGGCTAATTTTGGTTGTCTACTTGACTACACCTGGAATCAATTGAAACCCAAACAGCTGGGCATACATTCCTTGATTGTATCATTTGAGATAGGAAGACCCACCCTAAATCTGGGCCACACTTTCTGGTGGCAGTCTACGTAAAAGGACATGGAAGTCTAACAGGCCCCCAGACCTTAGCATGACTGACACCATATTAGAGGCACCATTCTGACCTTAAAACCCAGCATACAGGCCCCGACACCTGCCAAAATGGGAACAAAGATCTGGCCCATAGTTCTGGGATCCAGACAAGTTCCTAGATGGATTAGCCTTGCATTTCGACTTCTGTAGTTTTACTTCTTGCTAACTGAAGTGTGACAACCAGGATGTGGCTTTTGTGCATTAAAGACAAGATGCTGTAAAGCTCAGGGCTGTGTGATTTGACTAAGTTTCCCGTGCAACTGCAGGCTCACCATAAAGATTTTCTTTTTGGCTCTAAGCCTGTCCATGCGGTGGCCTCTGGTGAGCTTTCCTTGAAACAGAAGAAGGATGTTTTTGCTTGCTTGCTCTCATTCTTGCTGACAGTTTCATCTACCCCATTGCTGAAGCATCCCTTCACTGGTATTATAACTTGCTTCTTCAGGATTCCAACTGATACCTCCCGCCTTGGGGAATGAACAGCTACCAGATTCTTGGGCTTTGAGTTGGGTGACAGCCATTGTTGAACTAGCCATTCCTCAGCCTCTAAGCCACTCTGATAAATGCCCTTTTCATTCATTCATATATATGAATATATATATATATGATAGATAGGTAGATATTCGTTCTACCAGTTCTGTTTCTCTATAGAACTTTTATGGATTTACTGTGTGCATTGTTGAGGCTGGTGACACCCCTGTGTTTCTGCTCCTCACACAGAGCCTCAAGGGGTTTAATAACTTGTTCAGGGCTACTCTGAACAAGGTTCGGTACCCAAGTCTGCCTACCTCCAAGACCTCCCCCATGAAGCCTCCATGCCTGTGCAAATGGTTGCTTTTCCATGCCAAGCAAAAGCTGGCTATTAGCTGGGAGGATGCGCTGCCTCCCAATGCCTCTCATTTCCTGGGAGGATCAGGAAAGAAGGATGTTGAGAGGAACCAGACCCCACCTGAAACTTCTAGGACAAAAATCAGGGCTTCCTCACCAGGGCTGTTTGGTATAAAAAGAATGGCTCCCTCAGGTTGGATGATACACGTGCTGTGGGCCTTCTGGAGCATTCAAGATATCCTGGGGATGCTTGCTGCGGGAACTTCCAGTGGAGCCCAGGCCAGAAAAGGAATAGTCGTCAGTATGCAGAAGATGGAATGTTCCAGCAGGAGCTGCCAAGCCAGCCTAAGCATCAGCTATAGAGAGTGCATTATTCCATAGTGCTAGACTTACAAACGTGGGCCACTATTACCAGTTTACCAGGTGCTAGGGACTGAACCAGGGCTTTGTGTGTGCTACCTAAGCACGCCACCAACTGAATCACATCCACAGACTCTGGGCCCACCTCTGAATACACTACACTGGGGTTTCCATGTTGGTATCAGTTTGGGTGTGTACATCTGTAGCAGGAGGTACCAGCAGGCTTCCTGTACTACTGCTGGCACTGCTCAGGTTCTGCATGGTCCTGCTGGGCTCTTCTTTCTAGCTAGCCCCTGCTGTGCTCGATTGGTGTGTTCCCAGGTTCTGTTCACTCTGGTGCTAAGCTCAATACCTGAGGGCCACATGGCTCCAGCCAGGTGTTCCCATCTCCCAGACCCTTTGGCTCAGGCCCCCTAAGACATTGGCGTGGTCGCTGTCTATGCCTGCCGCCAACCTCGAGGTTAGAGGTTAGATAGATATCAACAATACCCAGTAACCTGGTAAAACCAAAACTCTTAATGCTCGTAATTAACCAAACAGATTTATATATCAGCAAATACTCAAATCACAATATGCCCACACAGATTACACAAGTTATCCCAATTATCCTAACCTTTTGATATTCATAACTACCTGCGGCTACTTAAAGCCACGCTGATTCACATCTACCTTCATGTTGGCCTCCGCTCTCTCTCCCTGCTTCCCTCTCTCTGCAACTCTTAGCTCCGCCTCCCTTTTCCCTGTCCTATCACAGGCCTCCTGCTGCACTAATATTTAAATATATTGGACATGGAAATTCCTGCCACATACATCCAAGCCACAGTAGCAGCCTTCAAAGTCCAGGTCTGCAAAGTTGCATGCTCTGTACCTCCATGGAGATAGCACTGTGCAGCAGCCAACTGGTCTACCTGTGTGCCTTCCGAAGATGCTCTGACTCTTGCTCTAGGGGGCATTCTTTTCTATCCAACTTTTGCTTTACTCTAGCTAGCCCAGACTCTCCATGTCTTCCTAAGGTCCAAAAGCCCTCTGGGACTGTGACCATGTGTTGTCTCCTTCTCCTTCTCCTTCTCCTTCTCCTTCTCCTTCTCCT
>NW_021604714.1:2122282-2134251 GCF_004785775.1 Grammomys surdaster | reverse complement strand
CCCCTCCCCCTCTCCCCTCCCCCTCTCCTCCTCTTCCTCTTCCTCCTCCTCTTCTTCTTCCTCCTCTTCTTTCTCTTCCTCTTCTTCTTCCTCCTCCTCCAACCTTTTTCTTCTCCTTCTTTTCCCTCAATTCTATCAAGTCCCTATGCAGAGTGCCTCTGAGTAGGCTGCAATAAGTAAGGATCCATCTTTATCCTTACTAAGACTTTAGCTTTGGGAAGAGGAAGACATGATGTCCTGTTTACCCCTGGGGTTAGTGCTAGGAGGAAAGCCATGACTGTTCAAGGCGCTTCTTGGAGGAGGTGACTTGGGTGATTGGTAGAGGTTATCCATCGAAGTAGGAGGAAATTACAGTTCCAGGTAACTCTACCTTGCACTGGCTGCATTGCAAGGTGCTTCTTGCCATCTCCAGATGTGCACTCCATTTCTGTAACCAAGAAATGGCCAGCATTTTTTTTTCTTTAAAGGAACCTTCTTGTACAAATGGAGAAACTGAGGTGATAAGAGGTGGCCATGTGAGGAAGGTGTCTGACCCAGGGCTTTGCAAGCTGGGCTGTTTCCTGTCAGAGCTCTGACAGGGCCTCTGACTCTGCCTTCTGTGCCTGTTTGTATTGCCAGGTAGCAGGATGGGCAGCCTCAGGTGTGGCTGATGGTAGGGCCTGGGGTCTGATGTGATATAACCTCTGTACACTGACAGAAATTGTGCAGGAGGTCAGAGAAAGGGAGCTCTGGACTCTCTTGGTACTGGAGACCTGACTGAGTCTCAACGTCTTAGCCTGGTGGGTAAAGAATCAGACAAAGAAGGAGTCCTGAAAGGCTCAAGAGACATGAGAAGGGGCTTGTGGGAGATGAAAAGGCTTTATTGGCAATGAGAAAGGGCTTGTGGGAGATGAGGTGGGATGCTGAAGGGAAAGGCACAGCTCCTCTATGGTTTCTGAGGGACAGAGGTCTCTGGAAAAGGCCCAGCAGGTTAGGTACAGGCCAGGGCTGGGGTGAGTGGTGAGGTCAGAATCTCCTAGATAGTTCTGAAGCAGGACAGAGGGAAGCTTCAGCCTGTGGCTCACTGAAGAGGTCCTTTCCCGAGGTGGTTGTTCACACTGCCTGGCCAACTCAGCTGGATGCTCCTTCCTTCACTTGGAAGTCAGAAGGGCTCCTTTGCCAGGCCTGATTGCATGTCAGTGAATACCAGTAGCCCAGTGGGGTAGGCAGGCCATAGCTCTGGTTAGGGCTTGTCTTGTCTATTGCAGAGCAAACATCCATGGCTTGTCTGTTGACACTCTGACCCCCTCCCCTAGCGTCAAGAACAAAAGGCTGAAATGGGTTTGTGCAGACTTATTTTGTTGTCTGAATGTCCACATCCCATTCATGATACATGGGCACCATGTGAGTCACTAAGGATCCCAAAATGCTCCTTAGGGTCACCCTGGCTCCTGGGACACTGAGAGAAGGAAATGAGAAATGACAGGATTCCTCCCAAGTCCATAGAAAGTGGGCTGCCGGTGTCCGTGAAGGGTGAGACAGGGGCTGTCATCTAGACTTGATTTAAAAGGCTCTTTGGAGGGAGGCTATACATGCTGTGCCCTGAAGATGATTATCATACAGGTAGAGGGGAACTTTGGGGCTTTGGGCTAGCCTCTGCTCTTTTCTGAACTGTCATGCAGGATGAAGCTGAAGTCAGGTGCCAACCAACTCCCTGTGTTAAGATCCTGAATCTCTGTTGTCTCCTCTGGACCTGAGGACCAGCAGGGTATGACAGGTTAAGTAAGCTGTGTGTGTGTGAGACACATACACCTCTCCTCTTCACTGGCACTCCTGTTATTTGAAGAAAGCCATGAAGGCTGGTGACCCTGCCCATATTGGTCCCAGCCTTCCTCTGGGTCCCCAAAATTCCTCTACACCTAGCCAAGTACCTTGTGTGTTCGGGTAAGGTTGGCCTGCTTCCTTGTCATCTATCTCACACACACAAGCAGATGTTGCATCTGTGACAGAGGCCACATGTGTCACTACAGAGTCCCTGTTCTGCATCCCAGCCCTGTCTCTTCAAGCTTTACATCTGAGTAGCTGCAGGACCTCGTCCCTTCCTGCAGGAGGCGCTCAATGGTCACCAGGCAGAGCAAGGTCTCCTATTGTTCTCTTGAAAATTGAGTCATCCCAAAGGCCCAGAAGCCTTTCTGGAGCTGTCTGCTCCAAGGCCTTTGCCAGACGGCAGCTGGAAGCCGGTTAATATTCATTGAATCTCTCTGGGCGGCTGGGAACCGCCTTTTAATTGCCTCGTCTCTGTCTAGCCCTTTATCGAGAAGGAGACTAAGAGGAGAGAACAATCAGTTATCTCGTTACAGATCAGTGCCCAGGAGGGGACTCTGCTCCTCCATTCCATGGAGGGCAGGGCCTCATGGGGGGGAGGGAGGGGCTGGGCTTAGATGTGTAGTCCCTCCACCTTCCTGCCATGGCCCTTCCCAAACATACTGGGGAAGTTTTTCATAGACATTTGGACCCACATGGTCAGGAGCTTGCGACTGACTGAGCTGGGGATGCCTGGGGGACAGCGATTAACTGAGTTGGGGATGCCTGGGGGACAGAAGAGAGGTCAGAAGGCAATTACGTATGGCTTCCAAGTCTCCTGTCTCTCATCGCTCCAGGGAGAACAAAGAACTCAGAACTGGAATTGAGAGATTATTTTGTCATCCATCATCCGTCTATCTGTCCACCCATCTATTCATGTATCTATCCATGCATGCATGCATCCATCCATTCATCCATTCATCCATCCCTGCATGCATCCATCCATGTATCTGTCCATCCATGCATCTACCCATGTATCCATTCATCCATGCATCCATCCATTCATCCATGCATCCATCCATGTATCCATCCATCCATACATGCATCCATCCATGTATGCATGCATGCATCCATCTATCCATGCATCCATTCATATATCCATCCATCCATACATCCACCATCCATCCACCCATGCATACATCCAGTTTCCTACCTATCTGACCATCCATCCAACCACCCATTCTCCGTCTATGCACTGTTGATCCATGCTCCCATCTACCTAGCAGACACTCGCTCCCTGCATTCGCAAGTTCTGCCTGATAGGGATAAGGGAAGAAAAAATAACGTTGGTTAATAGTTTTGGAAATTTCAGTCCATGACAGAGGGAAGCTGTATGGGAAAGCCAAGCAGCCCACCTCCCATGGCCAGGAAGCAGAGGAAAAGGATGACCATACCCAGCTTTTATTCAGGCCAGGATGCTAGGCTTTGAGATGGTACGAGCCATGTTCATGGTGTGTCTCCTCCCTCAGTTAATACTCTCTGGAAACTTCCTCATGGAGACTCTCAGAGCTGTGCCTCACCAGCCTCCCAGATGGTTCCAAATCCAGGGAAGGGGATGAGGAAGCTCAACCTTCCTATGACCCAAGGATTCATCCATGTTCCATCTATCAGCCAGGCCAGGAAGGGAATGGCATGTACCCCAAGCCTGTCATACTTCTCAAGGCAAGTTTCTGTTTTATCACTAAGTCTTCACAACTGTTGATTCCTACTCTACAAGGGAGAAACTGAGGCACAAAGAAAAGCCAGGGACTTGCTCAAAGACAGCAAGGTTGGGAGCTGGGAGATAGCTCAGTGGTTAAGAACACATACTGTTCTTACTGAGGATCTGAGTTCAGTTCCCAGAAACCACATCAGGAAGCTCACAATTGCCTGTAACTCCAGCTACACGGGATCCGACCTCTTCTGGCCTCTGCAGCACCTGCACCTGTGTGTATACCCCCACCACATGCACATATATACTTTAAAAAAAGGCACAGTGATATCGTGGTGCAATTGGCACAGACTATGGGACACATGAGAGCTGGGATCTAATCCTGTGTGACAAAGGTCTGTGTCTGCTTGGAAAAAGGAGGCTTTTTGATTTATACAAAATCCCACCCTAGAGGACATGTTTTCTAATGCCCTGAAGAAGCTGTGAGGCTTTGGTGGCCCTGAGTTGACTTTCGGCTGTAGAGCATCTTGGAGAGCCATGGGCAGCAGCCTGGCCCTTGACCGTGGTCAGGGAGTGCATCATGGGTATATGATTTTCTCAGAAGTATAACAAAACATCTGACAGAAGCAATTTAAGGGGGAGAAAGGTTTGTTTTCAGATCATGGTTTCAGAGGACAGAGTCTATCGTGGAGAGAAAACATGGCGGCTTGGGTGGCTCCTTCAGTAGCAGATGTAGCAGGAGGGGGCAGCAGATTGCATCTTGAGGATTAGAAAGTTGACAGCTCTAGCAGAAGTGGGCCAGGGTGTGACAATGCAGCAGAGGGTGAGCCACTTGGGTGACTCACATCTTCTGGGTCAGCATGTGGTACTGTCAACTTTTCTCAGGGAGCCATTCTGGTACAATCTTATTGTGATATAATTTGCAGCACTGTTTGGGGGACCCACATGCCCCTCTTTGTGTGTTCATATGTGTGCATGCTTTTGTGTCTGTCTGTCTGTCTGTCTGTCTGTCTGTGTTCCTCTCTGTTTCTGTCTCTGTCTCTGTCTCTGTCTCTGTCTCTGTCTCTGTCTCTGTCTGTCTCTCTCTCTCTCTCTCTCTCTCTCTCTCTCTCTCTCTCTCTCTGTGTGTGTGTGTGTGTGTGTGTGTGTGTGTAGGCCAGAGGTCAACCTCAGATGTCTCTCCTGTGGTGTCCACTTTGTTTTTTTTGGGACAGAGACTCTCCTTGGCCCCGGGGCTGACCAGCTAGGATAAGCTGACCGGTCATCAAGGCCCAGGGATCTTCCTGTCCAATTCTGGCATTACGAGTGTAGAACACCACACTTTTTAACACGGGTTCTGGGAATAGAACTCAGGTCCTCATGCTTGCTGATCAAGAGCTTCTGCCTTCTCATCCAGGCAGTGAGTGCCATCCAGACCCTTCGTAGTTCACAGAGCAGTTCTCAGTTAAGGGATCAATGATGGGAGAGGAGAAACCCCCTTAGGGACCATCAACGCTGGAGCCAGCAGGGGCTGTAGAGAGCAAGCTGGCCTCACTCCCCCTGTCTCTGTGCTTTGAGTTGTTGGTGTGCACAGTGTGAGACTCTGGCTCAGCTCGGCCAAGCAGCAGCTGCCAAGCAGCGAAGGTTCCAAAGGGACTGACTACAGTTGAAGCCAGTCACTTCCCAATGAGCCGTACTGCAAAGTCCCTTGGGGCCAGAACAGGTGTCGACAATTGTGGTGGTCAGCCCTGGGAAGGTCACACTCCACTCCCCGTTGCTCCAGCGGCTCTTCTGGGCTTTCAGGTCCCCGAGAATCCGATGCCTGTCACTCCATTATCCTGAGCAGCCTCCCCGGATCCCATTACCCCTCCACTGTTATTATTTATTCATCTGAGGAGATTCAGCCCGCTCATAGGCACTTACCTTGATGTCCCTGACAGGGGTCGGGGCCCCACTCAGAGCGTATTAATCACCAGCCATGCAGTGGGCTGTGTCCCTCAGGAGAGAAGGGATCATGTTGCTGACAGGGTGGGCCCGGTCTTCAGAGCCTGACAGACCCGGAGAGCATCTGTGCAAACAGGAAAACTGAGGCTTGGGGAGGAAGGGTCTTTCTAAAGGCCAACAGTTTAGTGGAGTGCCATTCACAATGATATTTATGAAAGCAATGTCATCACAGGAACTGGCCTTTGCGGTTTGTATCTGTTCTCTGATCTGATGGCTGTAATGGCCTTTCTAAAGCAACAGGGGTTTAGAATCCAGAGGGATGGATCAAATGCATGGGTCATGGCTAGGAAGCTAGGTAGGTCTCCGATGGATGGACCGATGCGTAGATAGTTAGGTACATATCAGATGCAGAGTCTGGAGAGTCGACTCAGTCACTAAGAACCTGAGTTCAGTTTCTAGCACCTCTGTCAGGCAGCTTACAACCATCCTTAGTCCAGCTCTAGACCTGATGCCCTCTTCTGGCCTTGGAGGACACCTGCACTCAACTGCACATATGCACCCCCACATGTACACGTCATCGAAAATAAAATCTTTTCCAAAAGGTCAGATGAACAGATGGAAAGGTAGATAGGTAATGGATAAATGGGTGGATACATGGATGGATGGATGGATAGATAGATAGATAGATAGATAGATGAACAGGTATATGGATAGATAATAGCCAATAGCAGATAAATGATAGATAGATAGATAGATAGATGATTGATAGATAGAATATGTGCAAGGATAGATAGATAGATAGATAGATAGATAGATAGATAGATAGATAGATAGACAGACAGGTGGACAGACCAGCAGGTGGAGATGATATAGACAGTGACATAGAAACTGATGCTCACAGGAGTTAAATGGCCCACTGATGTCAGGATGTCATAGATTCAAAGCTGGGCTACAGACCCATGTACCCCATGTACCCCACCCCAGTGCAGTGCTAAGACTCTGACTAGGAATCAAGGGGTGTGTCCCTGGCTCCTTCTCTTTCGGGTGGCTCTATACGAACGAAAGAGCAGCTATGGACTGGCTAGCATCTAGTCCCTCTAGGAAGACGCTCTGGGCTATCGGCCCTCTGCTGGCTCTGTCAATCCAGGATCCCATAAGGAGGGGGCTCATGGACCCTGTCTGGATGCCTTGTGGATACACTGGTGTGGCAATGAATTGAAGATGCCCCCATCATTCCCCAGGAACGAGACATAAACATTGTCCACTACAGATACTTCCTTTGGAGCCTATGTAAGTCTCAAGGTAGAAAGATACCAGGAGCTGTTCCAATAAGGAGCTTGGCATTCTCTAGAGCATTCAAAGGAATTCCCCCAAGTGCATGCTCACAGGAATCCTGACCTATCAGAGTTAACTCTGGCAAGGACATACTCCTGCTCTAAAGCCCTCCATGGCTCCCCATTGTCCCCTATAAAAGGACTAGTGGATCCTGGTCACACAGGGAAGAGAAGTCATGTTGAGTATGTGGAGTCCAATGACTTCACAGAAGATATTTATTTATTTATTTATTTATTTATTTATTTATTCTTAACAAGAAATGAAACTGAGGCTCAGGGATGGATATGCCGCCCAAGGCCACACTGCCAGGACATGACTGAGACAGGAGTCACATCAGGTATTTGCTTTCAGCGTCTAAGCCCTTTAACTCAACAGGAGGAAGAGGTATGGGAGGTGGAGTAGCACTGACCAGGTGGCTCCCAGGGCTGCGGTCGGAGCACAGGGTGCCGTTATGAGGAGGTGGGTCCTAGCCTCGCCCAAAGGACTGTCCTGTCTGAGCTGCCAAGAAGGAGAAGGCAGTACTCACCAAAGAAGGCAAACAGGCTGATATTCAACAACCATCTGGGGACATCAGTAGGTACTCACTGAAGACACCCTGGGGGTCTGCTGGGTGACCTTCCCCGGAAAAAGACAGAGTGTGCCTTCTAGACTCATCAGTAGCATCGTGTCCCTCCCATGCTTGTCAGCCTGCTCCTTCCTCACTCAGGGAGTAGCTGGCAGACATTGGGCAGTCACCACATCTGTAACAGGGACAACCCTCCCAGTGGCACCCCACTACCCCAGCAACCACTGTCACCTAACACCAGGCTACCGATGACACAGTCAAGCATGGGTCTGGCTGGGGTGAGCCCAGCTGACTCTGTGATCCAACTGAGGGGGGAGGGTAGGAAGAGGGAAAGGCCTGGGAGCCCTTAGGTAATAGTCATCTTGCTTTAAAAGTTTAAAGTCAGCTCACTGCATCCTTCTCCCACGATGAACACACAGCTGGTGGAGGCCAGCATTCACCGTGCCCATACGTGGACCCCCCAACACTCCTTAATCATTAAAAGGGGCTATTAGGGTTGGAGAGATGGCTCAGTGGTTAAGAGCACTGGCTGCTCTTCCAGAGGTCCTGAATTCAATTCCTAGCAACCATATGGAGCTCACAAACATCTGTAATGAAATCCAGTGCCCTATTCTGATGTGTCTGAAGACAGTGACAGTGTACTCATATACATAAAATAAATAAATAATTCTTAAATAAAAAAGAAAAAAGGGGGTATTAATTGTCCCATTTTACAGACAGGATAACCAAGGATGTCACTGGACCAAAGTAGTTCCAAAGGGTGGAGCTAGGATTCAACACCAGACAGATGCATCGAAGTCAGACCTCCAGAGTACCACCCCTGCAAAGCTAGCAGAGGCCGGAGGGACAGCAGGACAAATAAGTAAGTCTGCAGGGGCCACAAGAAGCCATGGGGCCAGGATTTGGGGTTCCTGGATGTTGTGGGGTGTAGTCAGGTCTCCCAGTGAGACTGTGAAACCAGCAACCCCCCCACCTGTGTTAGCCTGACCCGCCTCGCTATTAACAATTGCTTGCTGTGTAAGTTTGAGAAAAATCTCTTCATGTCTCTGAACCTTAGGCTCACTTTTCCCTAGCAAAGTTGGGACCCTTATGCCCGCCTCCTGGGTCCTGTGAGAACCAATGAGGTTAAAAGATGGTCTGATGGCTACAGAAAGTCCTGGCCATGCTCTCAGTCTTGGTTTCCTTCCAACTTCTGCAGAGTTGGGGCCTGGGCGTGGCGGCTGTTCCAGAGAGAGAGAGAGAGAGAGAGAGAGAGAGAGAGAGAGAGAGAGGGCGGGAGGGAGGGAGGGAGGGAGGGAGAGAGAGAGAGGACTGGGAACAGGGGCGGGATCAGCTTGAGTTAATTTGTTTTGTGGAACAGGGTAAGCTCAAGTAGGGGCAGAGAATGGCACCTTTCAGTCTGGCTGCTGATGGTAGGTGCTACACGTGTTGTTTGACTAAAGATCTGAGATACCAGCCTGGGGTTGGAGCTGGAGGCACTGGTTTGAAACTGTATCTTAGCTTCCGTTTGCCCAGAGTGGGGTGGTCCTGAGAGGGAGAAGGCCCCGTACAGGAGGGAGCTCGTCAGGTGGACAGTGAGGTGCTTCTCAGTGTGCGAGCAGACCCTGTGTCTGGCTGGAACCAGGCCTATGGTCACCACAGCATCTGGAAATAACGGAGACCCAGGGGAGGGGTGACCCTCCATACACCCAGCCTTGGTCTTTCTACACTTCGATTTTGTTTGAAAATTCTGGGCTTCTGGACTACTCTTGAAGACTCAGTCCAAGTAGCAGAGGGGAAGCCAGGGGCTGCTTTACTGTCCTGCTTGGAAACCGAGGTTGGAAAAGGCAAATGTATCACCAAGGCAGGGAGCCATGCTGAGCTGAGGTCTTGATCTGTAAGGATAAATCTTCTACCACGAGAGAAAGGAACACAGTTACAGTTCTCTCTAGTCCCTTTTCAGGCCTGATCTGTGTATAATGGTCAAAGTTAGGACTATGTCACAGTTGTTGCCCTGAATCCCACTGAAACTTAAAGCCCCCCACCCCCAAATGTGCTGGTCACAACTGCTGTCACCATTGTAGTGATTCTGAGCAGCCAAGAGGTCCACAGAGATGGGCAGACACAAGTATACGAGGCCCTTCCTTTTGCTCAATCCCCAGCCCAGGTTTAGACCCACAGGTCTCCTCAGCCCTAGACCTTCTGGTTAGAAAGGACAGCAGGACGCTCAAGGCCACAAAGAGCCTGGCCCACCAGTGAGGCTGTGCCTGCTCAGCTAAGCCAGCCCTAGCCTCTCTATCTGTGTTCCGCTCTCCCACAGTCACAGAGCAGGTAGCCTAGCCCAGGCAACTCCAGTTTCACGCCCCCCTGGGCTTGCCAGGTAATTATGCATTAGAAACTAATATTAATAAAGGCTCCAGGAACGAGGTTTTAATTCCAGATCTTGCCACCAGATTATTGTGCATGAGGGAAATATCGGGGCCCCAAACTCTCCCTATCCCTCACCCTCTATCTCCGAGCAATCTGCTGCTTTGATTAATTCTGACTTGATTTTCCCATGTTGGGGAGGGAAGGGGAAGAAAGGCAGAACATGACAGTTTGGAATAGTCTTTGAACATTTTTTGGCTCGCCCTGCCCATCTGAACACTCCAAGTCCCCTGGCATGCACCCACAGATCTGTCCATCCCAGTTCCACCCCACTGTCTCTAGAAACGGGGTCCCCCCACTGCTCCCCCCTCACTCTCATCTCTCCCTCTCAGCCTCCCCATCTGAATTTCCTACACACCTGAACCCACCTGGGTGTCCAGTGCCCCACCCCAGTGTTCAATATCTAGAAATTTTTCCAAATAATGAACCAAGCACAATGAACCGTTGGGGATGGGGGGCAGGGAAAGGAATCTAAATGTCCATCAAGGGAGGCATGTTTTATAAATTATGAGACAATACACTAGAATGCTCTAGATGTAATGAAATGGAATAATTTACAAGGTGTATTGTGGGGAGAAAAGCATCAAGGTACAGAACAGCATATGCTGCCTTTTGTGTAGAAGCGTGGACCCATACACTCTTGTGTATATATGGAATAGAGCTTACTGCATTGTGGTGTTGCCATGGAGACAGAAGGAGAGTCTTAGTTGTACAGTAAATGCTCATTTAATGGTTGCTCTCACCACTTGACTGACACCTGAGATCAGAGTTCTCCCCTTATCAAGCAGGGTACTGCTCCAGAAGAGATCTATGGGTGGGCAACACTTGAGAAACATGAGGTTCAGGGGAACAGGACAGGCCTTAGGCTGGTGAGCCTCAGAGGGGCTCACACTGCAGCTCTGACTAGTGGCTACTGCTCCAAGAGCCTCCGGATACAGACACATGAGTGCAGAGATACAGAGAAAGAGAGAGTGCATGCCAGAAGGCTCTGATAAAGAAGTAAGCATCGTTACAGTGTTACAGTTGGTCACTGGGGAGGTGAGCTGCAGCTTATAGGCCTTCCCTGCAGAGGCAGGAGTCATTTGGTATATTTGTTACTGGTGTTGTTGTGGTGACAAAAATACCAGACAAAAGCAACTTAGGGGAGGAAAAAGTTAGAGTCCGTAACTCGAGGGCACATTCTATCATGGGCCAAGCAATGATGATAGCATGACGTTGTATCTGGTCAGGGAGGACAGAGAGATGACTCCCTGTGCTCAGCTCATTTTCTTGTTTCGATTTGGTCCGAGATTCCAGCCCACTGGATGGGGGTCTTCCCACCTCAGATAAGCTAGTCTGAGTGATCTCTCACAGACATATCCAGAGACTAGTCTCTGGGATGATTCTAGAACCTGTCAAGGTGACATTAATCATCACACTTGGTTAGGCAGCTGAGAAGGGAACATTTGTCCAGTGTGGAGTCACTAACCATAATCACATTCTGGTCTGTTATTACAGATGAAGGCGTAAAGATCCTCCAGAAACCCCTAGAGTGTATGGAAATGCAGAACCCCAGATCCCCCACTTACAGATTGTTCTACTTAGTTGTAACAGTTTTACTTGATGCTACCTTGAAGACACCTGAGAAGGGAGTCTCGACTGAGTGATTGCCCAGGTCAGATTGACCTGTGGGGATGTCTGGGGAGTGAGTACCTTGATTGTTAATTGCTGTAGAAAGGCACAGCCCACTGTGAGTGGCACCATTCCCTAAGCAGGTGGTCCTAAGCTGTATAAGAAAACTAGCTGAGCGTAAGGCTGCGAGCGAGCTGGCAAATAATATTCTCCAATGGTTTCTATTTCAAGGTCCTGCCTTGACTTCACTCAGCGTCAGTCTGTAACCTCAAAGTATAAGCCAAACAAACCCTTTCCAGCCTTCAGATGGTTTTGGTCAATGTTTCATCACAACAACAGAGAGAAAACTGAAACATAGATTCAGTTTGACTGGAGTAGGGGCCAGAAATCAATATGTTAAAGAAGCGGAAACAAAGTAAGATTTCCAGCTAGAGTTCTTGTTTGGGGTGCAATAGAATCCTAGCCCGCATCTTGTGTTTTCTACCGAGCACACAGCATGTGAAATACAGCATGTGAACATCTAGCTGGAGACTCTGAAAGGGAGCAGAAGATAGGTGGGAAGAGACACCGAAGGCCAGACACCGAATTACCATGAACACAGAAGACTTAAAACCCAACAGCTCAACACAATAGTCA
>NW_021604714.1:2111430-2121882 GCF_004785775.1 Grammomys surdaster | reverse complement strand
CACACACACACACACACACATATATATATATATATATATACATATATATATATAATTTATTATTGTTTGGATGTGTGCGCCTCAACACACCTGTAGCGTTCAGAGCACTTTGTGGAGCTGGTTCTCCCCTTTGGCCTTTATGTGGGCTCTAGGAATCAAATTCAGGTCTCTGGGCTTGCTCTGGCAAACACGGAAAAGCGAGTCTCAGTGAAAAAGCAAGTTCCTTAGGGGGTTGGTCCTCTGGTGGCATGCCCAGGTAGTGATGTTGTTGACGTTTGGAGGGGCAGGAGTTCACATGGATGTTGAAATTAGGCCCAGGTTCTTCCTCCCAGCCCATGCTCCCAGAAATAAGACTCAGACTCAGATTATATTTATAAATACCTTGACCATATAGCTAGGTTCTTCTCTGATTAGATCATAACTTGTTATAACCCATTTACTTTCATCTACATTCTTTCTCGTGGCTGGTCACCTGTGCTCAGGCACCATGTGTCCGTCTTCCCACATCTTCCTGTGTGAATCCCCTACTTGGTTTTATCCCAGAATCCTTTCTGCCTCGTCCCACCTTCTATTCTACTCTTTCCTATTGGCCATAGGTTTTTTTAGTTGACAGGGGATGCATCCATACAATACACAATATATTCTCTGTACACAGGGATTATAAAATTTTCCCAGCATCCTTAGTCTTAACTCACTAAGTTCCACTAAGTAGCTAAATAACAGTCCTCCCAACCAGTTGGGAGATCCCAAATGCTCTAAACAGTGCCCAGTGTTTCCCAGGGGACAGAATTGCCCCCAACTGAGTAGAATATATGAAATACCAAATGTTAATTTTATAAATGAAAACATAGTTGCTATAATAAAAACTCCTTCAATGCACCCCCAAAGAGATTGGAGACAGCTGGAAAATGGCACGAATCTTGCAGACAGGGCGATAGAAATGATCTAATAGAGAAGAAAACAGATTGGGAGAAGAATAAATAGGTTTTCCAAGGACTGTGGAACAACTGGAATTTTTTTTATCTGTGTCATTGGAGTCTCAGAAGGAGGAGAGAAGAGCTTCTCTGTTGAAAGAAAGTTTGAAGATTTCTAAAAAATTCAGAGCTTGGTAAAAGACATTAGCATACAGATCCAAAACACAGAGTGAGCCCAGAAAAGAACAACTTCCAAAGGAAGGTGTGAGGAGACAGAATAGGTAGACTGAAAACTTAAGCCAAGGTTGGAAAGTCAGGTCTGAGATGTGCAGCTAAAGAGGCATTCAACAGGCAAATGCATAGCATTAAACACTCTGTACACCAAAGAGGTGTTTGAACCAATCATGTAAGTTTCTAGTTTAAGAAACTAGAGAAGGGTCGGAGAGGTGGCTCAGTGGTCAAGAGTGCTGGATATTCTTTCAGAGGACTGGGGTTCAGTTCCAACACACACTTGGTGGCTCACAACCACCTCTAACTCCAGTCCCAAGGGGCCTGACTCTCTTTTCTAAACAGGCACTGCATGCATGGGTGCACATACATACAGACAAAATATGGGCACATGAAATAACCAAATCTTGTTTAAAAAGAGAAAAGAAACTGGAAAAAGCATGGGGTCAAGGTAAACAATGAGAAAGAAAGGATAGCAGCAACAGCAGAAATAGATAACAAGAAAGCAGAAAGACAGCAGGGGAGTAGAAACTTGTAGCCAGTCTGAGGAAGAGAAAGGAGAAACAAATGACCAGATTAGGTGCCAAAGAAAAGATGTCCTGAGCTGGAAGTCGGGAACAAAGGGGGCAGATGGAGCCCTGTAGACATACACTTTCTACAGATTAGATAAAACAAACACCTCAAAGCCAGAAAACTACAACATCAGCCCAGTTGCACGGGTCAGTCGGACGACCTGGCAAGTGCTATTGATCTGGAGTCGGAGCCTTCTGACGTCCCGAAATCTCTAGGCCCAGGAATTTTATGTGGAAGTTTTAAGACATAAATAAGAAGAAATAGCACCCAACTTAGATACTTTTCCCTCAGAAAAGAAAAGAGGAGGGCAAATACTTCTCCCTTTTCTATTATTCTGAGATAAGTTCTTGCTAAATAGCCTAGCCTGGCCTCGACTCAAGATCCTCCAATTTCCACCCCCAAGTACTAGGGTTATAGGTGTGCCCCACCGTACCCAGCTTCCCATTCTTTGGAAGACTAGTGTTACTTTGAAGCACAAATCAGACAACCAACACGGGAAAAGAACACTTCAGGGCTCCCATGAACATAGACACCAAAGTGGAGACAACTTAACCAAGTAGATTCATTTGGGGAATGCACCGATGGTTAAACTGCACGAGTCAGTGTATCCTATGAAGAGTCGAAGATTAAAGACCGTATTGCTGATGCTGAAAAAGCATTTGTCATGGTTTAACATCTGTTCATGATATATTTTTAAAAGTTCTTAGTGGAAGATGGCTCAGCAAGTAAAGGCACCAGTGGAACAAGCCCAGGGATTTGAGTTCAATCCCCAGAACCCACATTAAGAAAAGCTGGGCACAATGGTGCCCCTGTCATCCCATACAGATGGGAAGGCAGAGACAGGGGAATTACCTGAAAGGGATTCTGCCTCAGCAAGGTAGAAGATGAGACTCCCAAGAGTTATTTACTGACTTCCATACATGTTTTATGTCATTCCCTTCCCACAACATACTATAGATAAATAAACAAACAAATATTTTAAAGATGCATTTTAAAATTTTCATCAAACTAGGAAAAGCAGAATCCACGAAAATCCCCTCTCTATCTAGGGAGACACTGTATGAAATACAAAACTCAAAACCAACCAACCAACCAACCAACCAACCAACCAACCAACCAACCAATGCTGTGTTTAGCATCATTTCTGGTGGTAAAGGCTGTGGCTGAAGGCCTTGGCGTTGGGCTGAGAACAGGGCAGGTTTGCTTACCCTCAGCCCCCTCTCAGCACTGGTTGGGAGTTCTGTCCAGTATGATAGGCAAGCAAAATAAAGATCTGGGTATGGTGACTCATGCTAGGAATCCCAGCACGTAGGAGACAGAGGCAGGAGGATTACCATGAGTTCCAGTCCAGTGTGGGGTGTAGAGGGAAAGCCAATCTCAGAAAGAAAAGGGCAGAGAATCTCAGATCATAACATCACCTAGGTGAAAACCCCAGGAGAGAAGAAAGAATTGTCTAGAAATAACTTAAGATTTTTTGAGATTGGATGCATACGAGATACACTTCCGTGAGGACATTTCCATGGAGGACTAATGGGGGAGGAGTGGGGAGGGAGGAGACCCACACTGAAAGGGAGCAGCATCATCCACCTGGCAGTCCAGAACCCAAGAGAGAGGTCCCAGGAGAAGCACTCATTCTGTGTCTGGTCTGTCTTGGTCATTCCTATTCATTTGTCAACAGCATCAAATTCTTCCCCCTTCCAAAACAGACTCAGTACCATCCACTCTCTGGGGAATCTCCAGGGTTGGGACTGCTCAGGGGTCCCAGCTTCTTTAGCACATGATGGATGCTGTTGATTTACCCAGCTGATATAGTGCAAGCCGATGTGAGAGGCCTCCTTTAACGCATATGTATATGTATATAATGTATCTGTATGTGTATATGTATTTTCTTGGGTTTTGCTCTAGAGAATCCAGTCTACAGAATTTATCATTTATTATACCTTCAAAAAATCAAGTTATTGGATGAAGTGTATCAGAACATGTAAGGGCTATATACTTGACACTACAAAATAAGATGAACTTAATTAGAAAAAGCCAACGAGGAGTTATTTATTAAATGTGAAACCTAAGTGTGATTTTCCGCTATGACTCAAAAGAATCAATATCAATCTTTACCAAATCAGTCAATGTGTTACTGCTGCTTTCGTCGAAATATTAGCATGACTTTTATGCAGAGACAAGCAGTTTTGGTTTTGTTTCTGTCGATGTGATAAAACACCTGACCAAAGCATCTTTGAGGAATAAAAGGTTTATTCAGATCAAAATTTCAGATTGTCGTCCAACACTGTGGGGAAGTCAAGGTAGGAACTTGACACAACTAGACACAGAACATCTATAGTCAAGAGGAATGAATGTGTGCATGCAGGACCCAAACTCAGGGGATGATGCTGCCTACAGTGGGCTCGATCTTTCTTCTTTGGATAGCACAATCAAGACAATCCCCAACAAACATGCTCACAGGACAATTCCCCACAGAGATTCACACTCATCAAAGATGAACTCACAGCTTATATACAAATGAACTCCAGTTGGGTAGTTGATCTAAATGTAAAACATAATCCTCCAACAACTTTAGGGGTGAAACATCATAGGATAAAATGCCTGTAATCTAGCATTCACACAGTATAGCATCTTGAGAGTCATCCAAAGAACTATCAGATACAAAGCCAAGAATACAGTCTAGAGATGAAAACAACACAGACTGTGTTAAAATGTAAAATAATTTTTGAAAGAATAAGAGCACACACTTATAATCTGACATACTTACCAAAGGACCTGGGTCCTCAATATATGAAAAGCTCCAAAGATTCAATAGTAAAGCTGGGCATAGCAACATATATCTGTAATCTCAACACTTAGAAAGGCTGAGGGAGGAAATCGCCACAAGTTTGAGGCTAGCCAGGCCTACATAGGAAGACCCTGTTTCAGAAAGAGAGAGAGAGGGGGAAAGAGAGAGAGAGAGAGAGAGAGAGAGAGAGAGAACAAAAGTTAATAGTAAGTATAAACAAAAAAACCGGATGAGTGAATGAATAGACACATCACTCAAAAGGAATAAAAGTGGCAAATAAAGCCACAAAAATAGGCTCAGAAAATCTGGTATCCTTTAGTGATTTGAGAAATGCAAATTAAAATGGCACACCTGTCAGATTGACTGACATAATAACAATAATTAAGCAAAACAATACACCGATTTGTGAGGAGGGTGTGTAACAATTAGAATTCTCAGACATTTCTGAGACTGCAGAATGCTGCAGGCACTCTGGGAAAAAGTTTAGTAGTTTTTCTTACAAAGTTAGATATGCAACTACCATTTGACCCAGCAATTTAACTCCTTGGCATTTGCCTTAGAGAAACGAGAACTGCTTTCACAGAAGACTCTGTATATAAATGTTAATAGAAACTATATTTTACTGAAGTAAAGCAACCTCGAGTAAGTATGTGAATGGAGAAACAAACTGTGGTATATCCATACAGTGGAATACAAGTCAGCTGAAAAAAGGATTCTAAGGCAAGAACTTAAAAGCATCGTGATGAGTGAAAGAAGCCAATCTAGAAAGTTACATCTGGTCTGACTTCCCATATGTGACGTTCTCTAAAAGCTAAGATGACAGTGTTTGAGAACCGATCGGTGGTTGCCATGGTGATGGCAGCAGAAAGGGACAGTGTGAGGAGGTTTGGAGTCTGATGGAACTATCTTTAGTCTGACTGTGCTGATGCCCACACAAATCTATCTATCTGTTTATCTATCTATCTATCTATCTATCTATCTATCTATCTATCTACCTACCTACCTATCTACCTATCATCTTTCTATCTATTATCTATGTTAAAATACACAAAACGCTATTTTAGAATGTATATGCATACTAAATTACCAAGCTGCACAAGTTAAAAGCATGCATTTTAAGCTAACAATTCTGCTTCAACAAAGGAGAAGAAATTCACAGAACTGCATGCCAATTTTACTGCCCAATATGTTAAAGGAAAGTTAATACTAAAAAGCACCCCCTGGGTGGTCAGGTACCATGGTTTGTGGCTTCCTTCCTGGGTGCACTCCCCGCTCTTTGTCAAAGGGTTCTGCAGCCTCACATTCAATTAACGATCACAGGAAATATTTGGAAACACAGATTGCATCTGCGCTGAACACGAGCGGGAATTGTTTCGCTTCTAGTCATTTTCTCAGCAGCACCTACTTGTGTGGCATTTACAGTGCATTAGGTATTAATTACAAGTAATCCAGAGGTAATTTAAAGCATCTAGGAGATGGGGCACACACAGACACTGCATCTTATGGAAGGGATGGCTATCTCCCCTTGTGGTCCTGCAGCCTGTCTCTTCCACGAAGCTGTGACTGTGATAACTTGCTCACCTGTTGCTTAGCAACAAGGTAGGGGCCTTTCTGTCCATCATCCCAGGAGCTCCCAAATGGGAACAGAAGTTCTTTGAAGGTAGGACTTTGGCTCTGCAGTGGCTCCACAGTTATTCCAGAACCAATCCACCCCCTTGTTTTTCTCCTTCTTTCTTTTTTCCTTCCTTTCTCTTTTTCTTTTTGTGTGCATTTGTGTTCCTATAGATACATGTGTGCGTGTGTGTGTGTGCGTGTGCATGTGGAGGCCAGAAGTCAACCCTGGATGTGACACTTCCATCCATGACAGGATAACAGGAAGTTGCATCCTTCTTGTTTCCTGAGACAGGGTCTCTTACTGGCCTGACGCTTACCAACAAGGCTAGCCTGCCATGCAAGTAAGCCCCAAGGACTGCCCCCACTACCCCCGCCTGGTGCCAGGAAGCTGACTTTTCAAACTTATGTTCTGAGGATCAAAATTAGGTCCTTGTGCTTGTGTGACAGGCACTTCAACCAACTGAGTCATCTTCCTAAATCGTTTTATTCCCCTCCCCCACACTTTCCTTCCACTCTTTCTCCCTTTCCTTTCATAGGGGCCCTTGTCAGGACTATTATCACCAAGGACTCTATCCTGGGGCCTGGCCTATGTGTCCTGCCACCGTCTTCTTGTGGACAGTGGGTGGCTCAGGACATAAGTGCATTGTGAAGTGGTAAAAGCCACTAGAGTTTCATGTTTTAGCGTGAAACATGTTTTACATGGGACTTTATCCCAGTAAAGTCCATGCCTACATTTTACATCCATACAAGGACCAAGACTAGAAGCCAGCATAGTGACCTGAGCTGTGGGAACACCCCACAGCCCTGAGCAGGCTCCATAGTGTGCCTTCACAACTTCCTCCTTGTTTCCAGGGAGCTGCCTGTGATGGTTCAGACGCAGATGGTGCCTTTGAACCCAGCTTCAGTGCTCTCTTAAACTACAGACTGCCGCCAACACACACACACACACACACACACACACACACACACACACCCCACAGCCGAGCTTGGAAACTTAAGAACTCCCAAATCACCCCAGCTCCTTTTACCTGACTTAGTTATCTTTCTCATTGTTGTAGCCAAAACTGGACAAAAAAACAAAACAAAACAAAACAAAACAAAACAAAAGGCTGCAGGGAGGAAGGGCCTAGTTCAGCTCACAGGTTCAGAAAGGCTACATTCCAGCACAGAAGGGCAGGTAGCACAAGGCAGTTGGTCACATTGTATCTGCTGTCAACTGCAGCCCATGGGATGGTACCACCCACTTTCAGGCTGCGTCTTCCTATTTAATTAACCTAATCTAGAAAGTCCCTTCTGGACATGTCGTGTGGTCTGTCTCCTTGGTGATTTTAGGTCTTGGCTCTTCCTGTGTATCCCACCCTTCCTGTCCCCAAGCGAGAACACTGGAGCCCACCTGAACTCTTCCTGTCTTCCCTCCACAGCTGGCTCTGCTCTGGAAGGGTACCCCCAATGCACAGTTTGTTTTTGTCTCTGAACCACAGACTGGGTCTCACTATCCATGGCCTGCCCACCCACCAAGGCATGGTCTGATAGCTATATGGTTTAATGGTTGTGTTTACCACTCTGGAATCCCATCTCTGATCCATATGGCTTAGAAAGTGGCCACCTGCTCAGTGGGTCTTCTGCTGTCTAACCCCGCCTGTAAACCTGCCTTTATCATCCACCTCTGTGCCCACTGGACCCTGCTGGAGCCTGGTACATACAGTTCCAACCCACCAAGATGCTTCCTAAACCAGTTCCACTTGGCTCCAGGCATGTGGATTGCATGGTAGCCTCCAAGAAGCACATTTATGCCCTACCCTGACATGGTGAAGGCTGCCCTCTTGGAGGAAGGGTCTTTGAAGTAATAATTAATTTAGGGGAGGTTGTCTTAGGCTTCCATTGCTGTGAACAGACACCATGACCAAGGCAACTCTTATAAGGACACATTTAATTGGGGCTGGCTTATGGTTTCAGAGGTTCAGTCTCTTATCATCATGGTGGGAACATCCAGGCAGACATGGTGCTGGAGGAGCTCAGAGTTGATCTGCAGGCAGCAGCGGGGACTGTGTGTCACACGGAATGTAGCTTGAGCACAGGAGACCTCAAAGCCCACCCCCCACACACACCCACAATGACACACTTCCTCCAATTAGGCCACACCTCCTAATAGTGGCACTCCCTATGGGTTGATCATTCAAACACATGAGTCTTTGGGGGCCATATCTACTTAAACCACCACAGGGGTCTTAAGATGGAGCTGTTTTGATTACCTGAGTATACCCTAAATCTAATAGCAGGAGTCTTTTCTAAGAACGGAGCAAAGAGAAATTCACAGAGATGAGGCAGGGATTGAAGTGACCCAGCCACAAGCAGCGATGCCTGCCACTGCCAGACTGCAGAAGGCCAGAGCCCTGGAGCAGACATGGCCCTGTGGGAAGCTTTGTCACAGTTCTGCTATGACATACTTGTCTCCCTTCATAGGCTCACAGTCATAGGTGGTGGAACCATTGGGGTGTTTGGACCATGAAGACACTACAGCATCGATAGGTTAAGCCACAGATGGATTCATGGCTCAGTGGACTGCAGGAGGTGGGGTCTAGATATAGGAGGTGGTCACTGGGGACCACGATTATATCTTTTATATCTTTGTTTTTGTCTCTCTTCCTCTGACCTCCATCAGGTGAGGCAAGGTACTGTCCTGTGTTCTGTTCTCTGTCATGATCTCCAGGGCTGGAAAGCAACAGAGCCAAGCGACCATGGACTGAAACCTCAGCCGTGAGCCTAACACACCTTTTCTCCCCTCGGTTCATGCAGCTTCGTTATGGTAAGGGAGTGACGTCACCACCCCTTCAACTTGTGGCCTCTGGAGTCTTGAGAGAACCGATTTCTGTGGCTCTGTCACAGGTTCCACAGGAAACCAGTTCACTTAGGATTACTTCCTCTGTGGCACCTTCAAGGTCCTGCTGGGCAGACTCCCTCCTCCTCTGGGGTCCTACCTGTCCCACTCAGAATCATAAGAGTGGATATTGGAGGTCACTGCATCAGAGTAAGGCTGTCACCCCACTCTGTGCATGTGTGGGGGACAGCCTGACATTGGTGAACCCGACACGTGTGTTAGTCAGGGTTCTATGGATGAGAGGAATGGATAGAATGAATCTCTGATATCAACAGGAGATTCATCAGAGTGGCATACAGGCTACTGGCTGGCTAGTCCAACAAGAATGGTCTCCCAATCTAAAAAGAGTCTGGTAGATGAATCAAGAATCTCATAGTTGCAGAGTCTGGTAGCTGTTCAGTCCCCAAGGCTGGATGTCTGAGCTGGTCTTCAGTGTGACACAGGAATCCTTGAAGAAGTGGACTTTATAACACAGGAATGGCTCAGCGGCAGGACACATGAACTTGACGGTGAATGAAGGCGAGCAGGAAAAGAGCAAACCTTCCTTCTCTGTACTTTTCTATGGACTGCCACCAGAAGGTGTGGCCCAGGTTTAAGGTGGGTCTTCGGCCTCATATGATCCCACGGCTGTGCCCAGCTGCTTGGGTTTTATTTAATCTATACGTCATCAGCTAACCGAGATTATTGCTTACCCCAATGTCCGTTTTCAGAGCGCACTGGAATACTACTCAGGTCCACAGCAAGGCTCTATCTGGGATAATCAATACGGAGCCCACAACTATTTACGTGGGACATGTTTTAAAGCAATCACATTGGCGTAGAGAGCTGATGAAGGTAGTTGGTAGTTTGGGGGTGCACGCACAGGTGTTATAATCCTATAGAAGAGCAAATAGCTCTTTGAAAGAGGGGAGGGCAGCTAGGGAGGACAATGAACAGACCACCTGGTGCTGGGCTTATCAAGTATTGTCCTGAATGTGGTCCCCAGAGACCTGGCTCGACTGTGGGAACCGTACCTTCCACCAGGTGGAGTAGATAACACAGGGCAGACCGCGCTGCAGGTGGTAGGGCTGAAAGAAAACCCAAAGATGGGGGTCCTTAGGGACACCTGGCCTTCGCTGTGTATCAGAGTTACCATGGATCTCATCAAAGGCACCCCGGCACCCATGTGGTACAGCCAGGCTGGGGCAGGGTGGCCAAGAAGTCGGGCTACACAGCAGGCTGTGCCTCTGGTTCAGCTCTAGGTGGGATGGCTGCACGCAGAGGCTCACTCTCTCTGCTTCTGGGCTTTTCATGATGCCACCAGAGTTTGTTTGTATGTATGAGCAATAAAACCATAAGAAGGACTGAGGTGGAAAAGCCAAGCCGAGAGAGAGAGAGAGAGAGAGAGAGAGAGAGAGAGAGAGAGAGAGAGAAAGAGAGAGTCTGAGAAGGGAGAGTGAGAAACCAGAAAGGATTCC
>NW_021604714.1:2081192-2111330 GCF_004785775.1 Grammomys surdaster | reverse complement strand
GAGAGAGAGAGAGAGAGAGAGGGAGAGAGTCTGAGAAGGGAGAGTGAGAAACCAGAAAGGATTCCTAAAAAATACTTCCGCCTGTCAGCCAGGAAGCGAGGCTGCTGCTGGGCCTGTCAGGCAGCACAGCGGGCGGTGGACGCTGTTGGTCAGTCTGTCAGCCTTCTGTCAGCAGCTGGGTCAGGCAAGCAGCGGCCCAGGCAGCTAAGCTGTGGTCAGCCTGTCAGCCTGCAGTCACTGGGCAGACTTGGTCAGCCTTCAAACAGCCAGCAGTGGTTGGCTCATTAACATGGTGGTCCATGGTCCAGTCGGTTAAGGTTTAGACACTGCCATCAGGCCAGCCCTCAGTCATCCTAACCCAGCCATACCGATACTCACAGAGCAGACAAGTGCGAGAGGCCACAGTGCTGGGTGGTCAGCCTCCAGCCTATGTGCTCGCAAGTCAGGCAGGTGGCTGGTTAGTTGGTCAGTCATAACATCTGTCAGTGAGTCAGTTGACAATTACCATGCTCTGTGGTGAAACAGCCAAGCAGGAATCAGCTAGACCATCCTTAAGTCAGACAACTCAGGAAGTCTGTCTATAGGATGCTGTGTCAATCTGCCAGACAATTAATTGGCCAGTCAGTCCCCACGTCTGTGGTTGGCAAGTCAGTCACGCCACATGTCTGTGGTGGTGTTCCACCAGTGCCTCGTTTTGACCCTCACTGAGTCTCTAGACAGCCAGCCAGCCCCTAGTCAACCCACCAGACATGGCTGTCAGTCCTTACCTGAAGCAGTCTGTCAGCCTGTCAGGCAGGCAGCCGAGTTGTCAGGTGGCCTGCCAGCCAGGCAACTGCGGGGCCAACTTGGCCCCAGAGCTGAGCTACCTCATTAAGAGCCAGGCTCTCACTTGTGGGGGAAGTTGGGACCAATTTCTCCATCGTGGCTCTGTTACTGTTGTTACCCATAATCCCCTGCAGCTCTAATTGTGGAAGAGGCGTCAGTTCTCCTTCCCTTTCTCTTGCTCTTCTGCATCCCAGCACCCACTTCTTCAAAGTGGGGATCCAGCTATAGACACAATTGGGGTGGAGTTTCCTAGAGACCAGAATGGAAGGGAATGGAAGGCATTGGGGACTTGTTTGGCCAATGTCTAGGTTGTGAATGGATCCTAGAAGCCTCTCTTTTCTGTCTGGCTTTTGAACCTCCCTTGGGGAGCCCATGCTTTCTCTCCCAGACCCAGGAGCCCTGAGCTGCCCCTCTGGTCAGAGAGGATGAAACTAAAGTCTCTGTGGATTTTGTCAGCTTTTGGTTTTATCAAAAAGAAAAGGGAGGACCCGCACGTCTCTCCCGTATGTCCTCACCCTTCACGGCGCCTGCTGCCTCTTCTGCAAGAGAGCTTTCTGCTCTGAGACACACAGTCCTCTTCCTTCCCTAGAGTCCCAGGAGGGACACTTTTGAGGCCTCTTTGTGGTCTCTGCTAGGAATCAGCTTCCTGCTGAGAGTGTTAGCTTTCCTGGTTCTTGCCCAGGGCCAAGGAGGGAGATAAAGCAGACTCACTTGACCTCGGTTCTGTAGCAGTCGGGCCCACTTACAGAGCAGGAGAGCTGGGGGCTTATGTTCTATGTCCAGTCTCCTCTGAGGCAGTGTCCTTGCTATTGGCCTCCTGTCTGTGCTTGCACATCCCTGGTGATGGTGAGCTCTCTCTCTCTCTCTCTCTCTCTCTCTCTCTCTCTCAAAGGAGCCATTTCCATTGTGGGATAGTCTCAGCTCTTTAAAAGTCCTCCCACAGAGCTATGTCATTAGGTGTCTTACATGCTGGGGCCATCCAGATTAAGCCTCATGCTTCTCCAATAGGCTAACCTGTGGCCTAGACTTGGGTCAGACTGATGGCATTCCTGAGTGTTCAGTTCCGTGCAAGGGGAGAACGGCAGGTTGCTGGAGGGAGCAGTGCTCTTGGGGAGGCTGCATTGCTGCCCCCTGTCTGCCAGAGTCTGTGGCTTTAGGTAGGGCCCTTCCCACATCTCTTGCTCTGGCCTGATCACAAACTGGAGGTGAGTGGAGATTTATACAGGTGCTTAGAGCATCTGCTTCCTCTCTTGAACCCTGACACCATCCATAAGAGCAAGCCCTGCCCAGCCTGATGGGGTGATTGATGCAAAGACCCAGCTGTCCCCTGCAAGGTCCGCCTCTAGCATTCTAACGTCAGAAAGGCCTCCAGCTCACCACAGGCACCACAGTGGAGGCAACCCAATGGCACAAACTTCATCCCTTTGGCATTGGCGACCTGAAGTCTCACAAGGAATCATGGCCATGTGTGGGAAGCGACTCTACCGGTGCCATTACAAGATGGTGCTTGGCAAAAGGCCAGCCAGAATGACTGGGCACTGCTTGAGAGAAAAACAACTCCATATATGGAAAGCTTGCGCTAAGAGGTGTGGTTGCCCGATCATCCCGCCTCACGTCATACGGAGTGACCAATTACCAGTGTTCTCGTGGCGGTTACTGATAGGAGCGAGGCAAAGCTTTAAGGGGCTGCAGGTGGTGGTGTGGGTGGCTGCTGGCAGCACGAAAGAAGCTTACAATACAAGGGTTGCTGAATAAACCGCTCGAAGAAGAACACTATTGTCGTTGCCTTATTCTGCTGGTCAGACGCTGGGGAGCGACAGTCATGGCTTTATGGTAGCTTGTACAGAGGTTGGTCACTGTCTTAGTTAGGATTTTACTGCTGTCAACAGATACCTTGACCAAAGCAACTCTTAAAAGGACAAAATTTAATTGGGGCTGGCTTACAGGTTCAGAGGTTCAGTTCATTTTCATCAAGGTGGGAGCATGGCAGCATCCAGACAGGAAGGGTGCAGGAGGAGCTGAGAGTTCTACATATACATCTGAAGGCTGCTAGAAGACTGGCTTCCAGGCAGCTAGGATGAGAGTCTTAAGCCCAGCCCACAGTGACATACTACCTCCAACAAGGCCCCACCTACTCAAACAGGGCCACATCTCCTAATATTGCCACTCCCTGGCCAAGCATATACAAACCACCACAGTCACCTAACAGTGGCTAAGAGTGCTGCTCCAAACTGTCTACTCAGCAATTTTGGCCACAGGAATTCAGGCTTCAAGTCATTTCAGAAGGACGGGGAGTGGGGGTTGGGGTTTGAGGGTTGAGGGTGGTCATGCACTGGGCTAGAAGGCTGGAACCTGGTTTTGTGTTCTTACCCATTAAGTGGGCTACTATGTCCTGTTGTTCTTGGTGAGTCGTGATGGTGGTTATGGAAGTATTGGCCAACATTGAAGAGATGGTAGGAAGACTGGGGCTTGGGAGGGTGCACAATTGGCTTGTGTAGCTGGTGTCCCCAGGCTGTGTGTCAGGGCTTAGCTAAACAGAGGGCATGCAGTCTATTAACCCAGTCCACCTCCTGCTCAGAAGCGGGGCTGGCAGGCTGAGTGATGGGCAGGCCAGAAACGTATTTACCAACATCCCTTTCACCTTTGCTTCCTCGGGTAAGCCCCATTGGCGGCATATAAATGAGAAGCAATAGGCCAGTTATTAAACCGTAAATATCTCTCCCCTTAGGCTCTCGGCAGGAGTTTGAGTTCTCAGTAGAGGGTGGCAGAACTGGAAACCCATTGCTCTGGCTTCTCAGCTGACAGGAACACCCACATGGGGTCTGCCAGCCTCAGCCCACCCTCGCAACCAGCCACCCAGAATGGAGGAGACACTGTCAAGACCTTGAAGGTTAGAAAGATGGCAGGTCTGAGCATTGAAAGAGCCCTCAGACTGTCACACGATATTTACAGAAAAGGAGCTGAGTGGAAAAGTCCAGGTCTCGCTCCTGCCTGGTCAGGATGAATGCTTGAAGTAGAAAGGGGCTGAAGGTGCTCGCCACACAGTTACCCTTCCTATGGATGTAAAGACAACCAAGACTCCCCCCCTCAAAGTGAGGAGGACACAGCCAAAGACATTTTCAGAACTGTGGCCTTGAGTCAGTACCATTGTCTACTATAGAAGAGGAAGCGTGCTACAGGGGTGACAGTAGTTCAGGGGACAATAACACTGTTCTGGAACATGTCATGAAGCAGTTAGTAAGCAGACATGGGTGAGACACAGCAATGAACACGTGAATAGAAAGGTGCCTGAAGAAGCCAGGCTAGATGAAACCTGGGGCAGTTAGGGGAGCAGACTAGGGAACGGGAGAGCTAGGGATGTGAGGTACTTGTACAAGAGAGAAGGGACAGACAGGCATACATACACACAAGCACACATGCACATAAGTACATGTGAGTGCACATGCACACATATGCACATGAATGCATACATATACACGTGCATGTGTACACACATGTAAATGCACATACTAGCACAATTATACACATGCACACACACATGCACACACATATACATATGCACACACATATACACACAAACACACATACACACACAAACACACATGCACATGTACACATACATACATGTATGCATGCATATGCATACAATTGTATACTTGCACACACATACATACACACATATATACACAATTATACACATATACACACACATGCACACACACACATGCATCTGCATACACACAGACACATGTGCATGCACACACTCACACACATGCACACACACAGGCAGAGAAAGAACATCCAGGGATCCTGAGAGGCTTCCTGCACTCCCTGAGTATGGTGGCGGTGCATAGGGCAGGGGGCATGGAGGATAAAGAGAGTTCATTCTTATTTATCTCACTTTATACAAGAGAAAGGGGCTTGGTGGGAGATGTTCAGGGTGGGCGTGTCCTCGGGTGGAGATCTTGAGACCTCCTTCTGGTGTTGTGTCTTCCTCCTTCCAGTTTCGATTTCTGGGTCACGAGCTTATGAGCAGCCTTGCTCCACTGTGCTCGTCAGCACGTGCTGCTTCTCCACGAGTCCGAACTGGGAGCCCAAACAGTCTTTTATTCTCTTGGGACGTGGGTAACACAGGCGCTTATCGTGGTGGTGCTTCTTGCTGGCTGCATGGTCAGTTGTCAGTCTTCCTGCTGCGAGATAGAGGCATGACAGCGCCTCCCTCGTGGGGAGCCGTGGCTTGGATGAGCTGATTTTTGATGTGCTTCTCAAGAGCGGCTGGCACATGGCAGACGCTCAGCTGAGTGGCTATTTTTATCCCTGTCTCTCCTGTGGCCTGTCTGCCCGTGGATGCCTGCCAAAGGTGGGCTGTGTTAAGCAAGAGCGGCCACTGGTGAGTTTCCTGCCCCAGATCGGAACCCTCTTTCTGGAGCTGGAGAATTTCCACTCTTGCCGGCTGCTACAGACCTCCTTGCAAGGTCTACTGGTTATGTGGGCCATGCTGTTTGCACCTGGGCCCTGGGTGCCTCATGCTAGTGGTAACCGTCCAGGAAAGTCACAGTGGGCAGCCACGTCGTCAGGAGAGTGCTGACCTCCCGTGTTCAGCGGCTATGTCCTCCCTACACTGGTTTGGTTTGTGGTCTGGGAACTAGGATTTACTGCCTTGTCCAGTGATTCTTGGAGTCCCTAGAATGTACTCAACAGATCCAATTTCTGTGCGACTGGTGTTAGCTTCTGTTGCTTGTATTCCCAAGATTGCATAATGCAGAGAGGATGGTGCCTCTGTGGGACCTGATGTAGTGGTACACAGAGCCTCTTTCTGTGGTGGACCTCAGTTAAGCAGAGACTAGGAACTGGCCGACGTGCAGAGGATGGGTGACTGTTGACTGGCTCTAAATGGGACACAAAAATCAACCCTGGCCCCCCAAAACTTAAGGAGGATCATGGAAGAGAATTAACCCTCCCCTCTGACTCTACAACACTGGAGCAGGGCCCTTAGTCTGGAGCTCCTCAGCCCCCAGGGGATTCTCATGGGTGTCGGGGTTGAGAGCTATCCTGACTTCAGTGCTTTGGTATGAGGATGTTAACTGACCCGGAGCCATGGGTGGGACATCCCTCCTTGGATGTGTCTGGCTCCATGATGGTTAAGGAGGGCAGAAAGAATGTAAGGGTCAGCAGATGGGGGAGAGTCTTGTGACTCCGGACTGGCATGGCTGTTACACTCGTGAGCTCACTGAAGCTGGGGTCGCCACACGAGGCCAAGCCAATGATATCAGGCAACATTCTCCCCCATCTGCTGACCTTTTGGTTTTTCGAGACAGGTTTTCTCTGTGTAGCTCTGGTTGTCCTGGAACTCACTCTGTAGACCAGGCTGGCCTCGAACTCAGAAATCCGCCTCTGCCTCTGCCTCCCAAGTGCTGGGATTAAAGGCGTGCGCCACCACCGCCCGGCCTCAGGCAACATTCTAATAGGAAGCGAATTACAAACATCATATACATATACATATATGTCTATCACACATATATATTACAAATATACATCTATCTGTATCTACATTATATATATATGTGTGTGTGTGTGTATCTATCTATCTATCTATCTATCTATCTATCTATCTGTGTATCTATATGGTATTGTATACAGCATGGACAAACCTCTATGGACCTAGTGCTTAATCGAGGGGATTAGTTTACTGGCTTTAGACAGATCACGGCAGAGCCTCTCCCCTCCCCAGTGCTGACTCAGGTGCTGTATGAGTCCTGCATCCACTACTGGATGAGAACCTCAGGCTCTGACTCTCTGTCCAGAGCTGTGTTCTGAGTGAGGACGGGCCCACTGTCATCCTCTTCCTCCATGGAAATTTGCAGGAGGATTAAACCCTCCCCTCTGACTCTACAACACTGGAGCAGGGCCCTTAGTCTGGAGCTCCTCAGCCCCCAGGGGATTCTCATGGGTGTTGGGGGTTGAGAGCTATCCTGACGTTAGTGCTTTGGTATGAGGATGTTAACCGACCCGGAGCCATGGGTGGGACATCCTTCCATGGATGTGTCTGACTCTTGTTCGCTGTGTGTGTTAAATAACTTTGTATGGGTGTGTGCATGTGTGTGCAGACGGCAGGGGTCAATGTCAGGAGGTCTCCTCTATTGCCTTCCAATATTTTATATTATATTTTAATTTATTTGAGACAGGGTCTCACTATGCAGCTCTGGCTAGCCTGGAACTCACTACATAGACCAGGCTGGCCTTAAACTATAGAGATCCACCTGCCTCTGCCTCCTGGATGCTAGGATTAAAAGCATGCCCCACCATTCCTGGCCACCCAGTTTTTTCAGATAGGGTCTCCCATTGACTTTGAGCTCATCAATTGGCTAGGCTGGCCAGCCAATGAGCTCCAGACATCTGCCTGTCCCTACACTCATTCCCCCTCCTCCCAGAACTCCTCCAAGCCTTGCTTTTATGTGGTTGCAGGGATTTGAACTTAGGTCTACATGCTTGCACAGCAAACATACCTTGCCTACTGAGTGATCTCCCCAGACCCCTGTCCACGCTTGACACCTCAAGAGAGAACAGGCACATGCCTGGCTCACAGTCTGGATGCTGCATCTCTAAGCTCAGGAATATGTATGAACCCAGTGCTGCTACCCATCACCAGATCCAGTGGATCAGGAGGCCCCCTTCCTTCTATCTGGTTTCACGTGACATCACTGGTCTTTCCCTCAGCCCCTAGACCACAGCCTTTCCTAGCCTAGGCAGCAAGAGGCTTTACTCTAAGAATCCTAGTTGCTCTGGGCAGGGGCAGGCTGGCTTGGTTTATCTACTGCTGTCATTAATTAGTTTTGTCCGGGATGAAAGACAGGTCCCTGGAGAAGACCAGCACATTAGAGTGCATTACTCCATCCTTGCTGTGGGCTTACCAGCAAGAAGCATCAGCTCCGGCTGCTGTCAGCCCTACACAATTAATTAGCCTGCAGTCCGGGTTCCCCTTGGGCCCAAGGGCTCTGTTCTGGCATCTAGTGTCCTTCAGGCCCCTTTGTCCCAATTTTACCCGTGCAGAGGTACAGGACACGCCCTCCAGGGTGAGAGAGAGGTCACCTCCAGAAGCTGGGTGTAAGGCAAGAGGCGCACTTCCTGTAAGGCCAGGTTGGATCCTTTGTCCTAATGACTCTTGCTGAGTAAGCTCTGATACGTCACCTGCTGAGCTGAGTGTCCCAGAAGGCACCATCCTAATTTGCCATGTGAAGAAGTACAGGTTCTTGGAGCGAGATGGGGGGCTTGTCCAAGGAAGACACAGTCGGCAGAAGCCTATTTGGTCTGTCCAGTCCCTAATGCTCAGTTTTAGCTGCTTAAAATGTTACTCGGGTTGTCTCATGAAGGTGGGGGCTGGCCAGAGAAAGTAGGGCAAATTGGGGGAGGGGCACACACCATGGAATAAAGCAGAGGTGGTGGGCGATAGATGTGGTCCAGGGGGCCTCTGCTCAGTAAGACATCAGGAGACATCAGTCTGACTCTACTCCCTGACTGAATGTGGGCAAGTCCTCAGTTTCTCCTTCTTGTTCAGTGGTTAGATCTAATGGCATAAATTTCTCTAGAGAGATAGAATGGCCCAGAGCTTCAGGCAGTGATGGCCTTTGGGGAGTTTATGTCCCCGAGCTGCAACTTTCAGTTTGGAAAAAATGGATGTAGGCGTCTAGCTATGCTAGCTTCATGGAGTCATGAAAGGCCAAAATGAGGTTATATGACTCAAGGTCTGACTCTGAAAGAACTCGGTGAATGCTTGTGATGATGGTAATGATGATGATGGTGGTGGTGGTGGTGGTGGTGGTGGTGGTGCTGATGTTGGTAGTGACAATGATCATGGAGGAAGAGGAGACATGACTCTTAGACCAGCTTTGCCCTGAATCCTAAGGAGGAAACCCATGACTGCCAAATGCATATTCAATACAACCACGATCCGAGAGAGACATAGACGGTCAAGCCTCCAGAATAATCCTGTCTGCTCGGGGCTTGGATTCTAAGCCTATAGCCTATCTGCCATGCAACCTTGAACAAGCCATGTTGCCAGACCTTAGGCTTCCTGCACAGGATGTGTACAGATGGTAAAGACCCTAGGGAGACACTTTCACCCCACAGGGACAGCAGTAGTCTCTGAGGAAGGCTGCCACTGGCCCTCTGTGTGGCTGACTCAGGTTTGTCCCAGAACTGGTGGCTGGGTTGCTTGCCCAAGGGTGCTAAGAAGTTAATTAAACCCTCCAGAAATCATTTATTATGAGAACGGTGATGGTGTGTTCAATACCAGCCAAGGCTGGGTGCACAGAATGAGTCTTCTTTTAGCTATGAATAATGGGGCCTCCCCTCCGGAGCATCCCTGCCTCTGAAGGATGGTCCTGGGGCGGCCATGGCTCATCTTAATGGCCTGCTGCTGAGGAAGGAGCCTGGCAGGCCAGCCCTCAGCTCTCATCACTTCCCACCCAGGGGCATACCCTCTATCTGCTGTGCTTCTCCAGACAGGACTGAGGTCCAGTTAACACCCCCCTCCATACCCCAGCCTCCAGGGAAAAGTTGAGAGTCACTAAGGCTACAGGTCTACAACTCTCATCCTGGGTCACCTCATTGGCCCTCCACAAGGCTGGCTTGGGATCAGTCAGTTGTTCATTTAGGGGAACAGGGTCCCATGTACCCCAGGATTGTAGCTAAAGACGACCTTGGATTTCTGATCCTCCTGCCTCCACACCTCGAGTGGTAGAATTATAAGCTTGAGCCACTACATTTATCCTGGGAAGAGTTTGGAAAGGCAAAGAAGAAAAGTATGGAGGAGGAGAGACAGAGCTCGCCTGTGATTGGCTTAGGTTTTGCTAGTCTGTCCCAGCTCCTGCTCAACCCCATCACATCCATGTGACCACCCTACAGGGCCACCGAGACAGCTAGCTACCTGAGGGAAATGTCTGGCTGGACCCTAGCTAGTCTGCTTTGGCGTCTCTGTGGTGGGATATAGCCGGCTCCTTCTTGACTCGGCTGTTTTCTAAGTGCTTCTGCAAAATGTGAGGCTGAGGGCTGAGGCAGGGACTCGGTGAAGTGTGCATAGCACAAGCACTGAGACCTGAACTCAGTCCCCAGAATCCAAGTAAGAGCAGAGTATGGCAACACCTTGCATTTGTAATGCAAGGACGGGAAGACTGAGTCCCCTTGGGCTAACAGGTCAGCCAGCTCAGCCTAATTGGTAAAACGGGATGCAACCGAGCAAGACACCTGACACTACCTCTTTCCCTTCACACACATGTACACATGTGTGTTTACATACATACATACATACACACACACACACACACACACACACACAGCCACACAAAGGCTTGTGGCCCAGGACCAAAGGAGATCTTAGGTCATTGGAGAACATGGTATTATTCCCAGACCACACAGCCCTGGTCTTGGATGCCTGTAGCCCTGACTGCTGCTGCCATCTGTCAGGCTGGGTCTTCCCTCACCCTGCAGCTCACTCTGGACCACTGTCTGTCTGTCTGTTCATCTCTCTGAATCTCCCACCCTGGCCTTCACAGGCAGTTTTTTTTTACACCCCCTAACATTCACCCAGGGAAAGGCATGATCACAGCTGAGAAACCGGGACCTCTGAGACCTCCCCCTTCCCCACCAGGTGGGACTGGCTTTGTCTCTCTTTGTGACAGTACAAAAAGAGAACAGGCAGGGGATGGATGGGGTCCGAAGCTTAGCAGGTGTCTGTCACCATGCTGGCAGTCAGTAAGCGGTGGGGAAGCGGTGGGAGGGACCTCCACAGTCATTCACTGCTGGAGGGAAGGACAAGGCAGTTTGATTAGGCCCTCAAGATAATCCGCTGCACACCTGGGCTGGCGCGCCCACAGGGCTCCCTACCTCCCATCTCCCCTTTGTCTGTCTGGGAAGTCTCCAGCTTCAAAGCCTGAGATTGCAGCTGATAGATTGGGTCGGGGCCAAGCCTGGAACCTGAGAGCCAAGGGGTAGTGGGAAGGGGTTTGGGGACAGAGAACCCTAGTACTGTGAGCCAGGTTTCCCTCCCTCTCTCTCCATCAGCAGGAGCCGTTCTGGGGGTGTGGAAAGCAGGTCTCCTTGTTCCCTGAGCCAAAAAGGGCTTGGGGGTGGGGGGTTGGAAACTGAGAGAATCTGGTTGGAAGAGAAAGAGTGGGGAGATCCTTGTGAGTTGTGTGTGTAAAGGTGTGTGGTATGTGTGTGAATGTGTATGTGTGTGTGTATGTATGTATGTATGTATGTATGTATGTGTGTATGTATGTGTATCTAGCCTCTCTGAGAATCTGGCCAGCTGGCACAGGCGCTGTCTGCATAGACTAGACTTGGCCAGTGGCAGGACAGAGCCACCTCTAGTGGAGAATGGAGCTGAGCGACCTGTGTGGACAGGGGACAGAACCACTCCAGCCACCTGATTCTGAGTCTCCCTTGGGGATAGGGGTGTGGGTGTCACACGGTGTTGCAGGCTGCAATGTGGCTCCCTGCTCTGCCTCATGAAAGGCTCAATGTATGGGTGAGCCTGGCCTGCGTGCATTTAATATCATGTTGATCGGGGACAGCGTTTCTCGTGCCTCTGAAGGTTGCGAGGAGAAGCAAATGGCCGTGTCACCCAAACCTCACATAAAGTCTCACTTTTTTATTTCTAATAATGAAATGAGTGTGGCTGACAGTCTTGTGGCTCAGGGTGAGATTCTGCTCACGAGAAGGGTGAAAACCCCAGCTTTCTACCAGGAGTGGTCATTTCCGGGGTCCAGTTTGGGGGTATCCTAACCTGCCTTGGGTTGAGGCTTCTGTCTCGGAGAGTAATTTTCCACTCTTACAAGAGCCTGTGGAGGTTAACTAGGCCCAACACCTGTGCCTCGGGGAAGGTAAGGCTCAGTGTGTGTGTGTGTGTGTGTGTGTGTGTGTGTGTGTGTGTCCGTGAGCGAGCGCACATCACTTCCTCAGGGTGCCATGGGAAGGCAAAAGGTCCAGGATTTGAATTAGGTCCCCTAGATCTAGCTGATCCACACTCTCTCTTCTATAGGCAACATCTGCCAACTTCTCTAGAATGCTTGCTTAGTTCTTTGCTTCCTTCCTTCTGGAACAGGAGCTGCTTGCGCGGAAGGGAGACTTCCGGTGAAAGCAGGGAGACTTCCGGTGAAAGCAAGCTTATCAAAGTTTCAGACCCACTGTGTGGCTCCACCCCACTCACCTGCCCTGTGGTGTGGGGCTGGACCCCACGGGACAGCAGGAGCGGGTGCCAAGCATGATTTCCAAAGAGGCTCAGGCAAGACTGGCTGCCTCCCATCCCCGCTGCCAGCCCTGCTATGAAGGGACCTCGAGTATCCCTGGAAATCTATATCCCAGGCCCACTTCGTTGGAAAACGAGGTCTCTGAAGCTGGTAATGAGTCAAGATAAGGTCATGTTAGGTCAAGTGAGCCCCTCCCATAACAGATGTCTTGGTAAAAAGAAGGAATTTGGTCTGGAGGGGACACATGGGAGAAGGCCAAGGATGCTGGAGACAGAGGTCGGCATGGTGTGTCTGGGAAGCGAGGGACTTGTAGGCTCAGCTGCAACCACACATGGCTGGAGGAAGCAAGGAGGGATCCCCCCCACACACACCAGAGGCCTGGGAAGAGGCAGGCCCAGCTTATGCCTGGACTTCAGATGCTTGGCCTCCTGATGCTTCCTCCTGGGAGGAAGCTGGCATTGAATAGTAACTTCCCTAATGGTCCAGGAAATGAAAACAATCCTGTCTACCTACAGCTGTTACCTTGTTACTTTTGTCCGTGACCACATCAGCCCTCTCCCCTAGAACTTGACCTCAAATCCTTTGTGTATTTCTTTTTGCCTGGTACTCCAAGTCTGCCCACTGCCAGCCTCCCTGTCTGATGCTCTATCCTTGGGTCCTGATCGCTAGGAATAACACCCCACCCCCACCCCTGCCACTCGGATAGCCCCGCTGTGCTGACAATTCCCTCCCAGGCCAGCTTCTCCTCCCTGTCCCTCCTGGTCTAATTGAATCAAATACCCCAAGTCTTTGCTCCTTCTTCTCCAGCAGTTCCCTGCCCATCAGTTTACCTGATACTACAGCCTGGACTGGGAACCCTCTCTTGTCTGGATGTCCCCAGCATCCTGGAGAGCAGTCTGTCACATGTTGCATTGTCTCCCCTGGCTTTCTTGGGAATCTACCATTGCTTGCATCTTCTATGGGACAAAGTTTATCCTGTGTCTACCAGGAAAGCTTGTCATGGAGAGCTTAATCAAGCCGCATTCTTTTCCTTAGAGATGTAAACCTGAGGCCAGAAACAGAAGCTTGCTCAGCCAGCCTAGTGGGCATCTTCAGTTGTTGAAACAGCACTAGGAAGTGGTCTTTGTGTCCACGAGAAAGAACCACATCCTGAACAGTTTGGGACATCCCAACTACCAGACCCTATAGTTGCCATTGGGTGGAGTCCTGAGGGTGGCAGGGGAGACCTTGCTTCTTATGGTGGGGTTGTGGCATTCTGAGCAGGAGACCATATCCCAGGCAGAACAAGAATCTCATGGGGAGTCCTCTCTGCCAGTTGGCCCAAGGATGCTCTTGGACATCAGTTCAACAGCCTCAACAGTGCCTCTGCCATTACATCAGTTTCCCCATTTCATTCAGACCAGGAGGGGGAGTGCAGTTTAAGAACACAGAGTCAAACAGCCTCAGATACTGAGGTCAGAGCTGGTACATAATGTACCAGCTGAGATACCTCAGCCTTCCTGAGCCTCTGTGTCTGTCTTAGGGTTTCCATTGCTGTAAAGAGATACCATGACCAAGACTACTCTTATGATGACAACATTTAATTGGGGCTGGCTTACAGGTTCAGAGGTTCAGTCCATTATCATCAAGGTGGGAGCATCCAGGCAGGCATGGTGCAGGAGGAGCTGAGGGTTTTACATCTTGTTCTGAAGGCAAACAGGAGAAGACTGTCTCCCATGAGGCTACAAGGAGGGTCTCAAAGCCCACCCCCACAGTGACACACTTCTTCCAACAAGGCCACGCCTCCTCCAACAAGGCCATACCTGCTAATAGTGCCACTCACTGGGTCAAGCATATTCAAACCACCACAGTGTCCCCAGATAATAGCAATGGGAACTCTGAGACCCCAGAGACACAAACAACACAAGACAATCCCTTCCTGCATTTCTTCTCCCTCACTCCAGCTTCCAATGACAAGTTCCCATCATGTCTCTGGGCCTCCCTTACTCCCCTGGGCAGAGCAGAGGGCTGATCACCTTGGGTGGCCTGGTGTCTGCCCTCCAGAGATAAGGACAAGCATCAACTATGTCTCATTATGTGGGGCAGAGACGACAGCACATTCTTCGAAGAGGGAAGCTGAGGCCCAGGAAGGAGAAGAGGAGTCCATTGGCCAGGCAGAATAGAGGCTAGGCTCCAGGGCTACTATCATTGGTGTCCTCCATCTAAAGATTTGGTCAGCACACAGTACTACCCACACCCTGCTGCCCTTCACTGGTATCCCAGAACAGCCAAGGCCCCTAGACCTCACTCCTATAGCATAGCCTACTATGGCATAGCATGGTCTACATGCTACTAGACCAAGTGAGGGGCAGGGGGGTGAGGGGGTGGTGGAAGTCCTGGGTAGCAAGTCCCCTCACTAGCTCAGAAGGCCAACCTCTACAATATTATAGCTCTTACAGACACCTATAAATCTTATCTGTCCCCTATGTGGGGAGGACTGAGCATCCAGAGAGATGAAGGGCCTGTCCCACTGTCTATCTAGATGGTTCTGCTAGGCCAGGCAATTTTGCTGATGGCACCTCCCTAGAGATATTAAATATTGATAAAGCAATAAATTGCCCTGCACCTTCCCTGCCTCTCATCATGGTGGGAGCTGAGAGAAGACAAGGAAACTTTGAGACCTTCTCTGAGGCTCATGGCCATCCATTCTCCTGGCACGGTCTTGTGCTGGAAGGGGCTCAGGCAGGGCAGCTGGTCTGTCCCCCTGAGCCTGGGATAAGCATGAACATTGTCAATGGATTAGCCCATTACCAGAAACAATTGCTCTTTGCTTAACAAGTTCTCTTTTGAGTCTGACTGAAATCTGTACTGAGCAGGGGTCTGCTAGGCAAGTTTGTATCTTTTTTAGTCTGCTAGGCAAGTTTGTATCTTTCTGAGTCAAGTTTGTTTCTTTTTGAGTCTGCTAGGCAAGTTTTTATCTCTCTGAGTCAAGTTTGTATCTTTTTGAGTCTGCTAGGCAAGTTTGTATCTTTTCATTTCCTCTGTTATTTTGAGCCAAGGTCCTGATGTGCAGACCAGGCTGGGCTGAAACCTGTTGGCCTTATGGCGTGAGTTACCGTGCCTAGTGGCAACTCCGTATCTTGAGAACCAAGTGACCCCCACACCTCATTGGAAGTGGAAGACGTAAGATGATGCTCAGAGGCCTCATTCTGACCAGCTGTTCTCCATCCATTTGCTCTGTGACCTTGGACATATTATGACGGCTCTGAACCTCAGAGTCCTGATCTGTAAAAATGGGGTGGTGATTTGGGCCCAGACTCTTCCAGTGTGGGGAGGTGCCTGAGCCAATTTCTCTCCTCAGTAAACACCTGGCTCTGAGGAGATAGTTCCTGGGGAAGGGATTTGTTAATGTGAATTCCTTTGTAAATGGCATGACATAAAAGTCCAAGGGGATTGCCGCTTTAGGAATTGGGCAAGCTTCTTTCAAAGGGGAAGGTTCCCAAATTGTTCTTTCTCAGAGTGGGATTTTGGTCAGTCAAATTGGGAGTAGTAAGTGAGCCTCCTACCCTGGCTCGGAGTGCCTGTGGTGCTTCCTCTTCTCTCTCTCCCCTCCGCCCCCTCCTTCACTCTTCACCCTCCCTCCTGCCAGCTTCCCTTCTCCCTTCATCCTTCCTCTATCCACCCCCTCCCTTCTCTTCCCTCCTCCTCCTCTCCTCCATCATTTCTTCTCCCCTCCTCCTTTCTCTCCTCCACCTTTAGCTTCCTTCTTTCCGTCCTCCCTCCCCTCCTTCAGTCCTTTTCCATCTTCTCTGTCCCACACTTCCCCGAGGCTTCTGGTTTTACTCAGGTTCTTGACTGAAAAGGCCCAGGAGTGGGGAGATGATCAATTACACAGAATCAATAGGCCCTTTCCTCATATTTTTTTCAATTAAAAAAGCAGACAGACAAAAGAGAAAAACTAAAGTACCATGGTGGTCAGTAGCTGAAAAGTGGAGTCAGGTGGATGGGCCTCCTATCTGTGGTCCTGCCTACTTGGCCTGCTGTCCTCCTCATCTGGACCAGGGCTGCTCCTTTCCTGGAGTGCCTTGGACCTGTACGTCAGCCTTCCCAAGCTTCATCTGTCAATATACTGGAATGAGAGGTGCTCTTGATGATGGGATGGGGGTGTGGCCACCAGCTGCCACAGTCACATTGGTGTACAGGGTGCTACAGGTGAACAGAAGATCCCAGGGAGTTTGGAGGGAACTTGCTCACCCACTGTCTAACACATGAGAGAATGGGCTCAGAAGGCAGCATGCAGGATGCTGAGGGGATATGCGAAAAGCACTGAGCGCAGAGCTTGATGACAAGGCTTGCCCTGTTCCTCTCGAAGATTTCCTTCTTCCTGAGATAGCCAGCGGAGGGCCATGATACAGGACCCTTCCCAAGATGACCATTGTGGGTGTCCCTGCAGAGATGGCCAGGCTGCAGAAAGCCACTTCAGCCCTTCGGCACTTGCACGTGGAGGCCTAAGGATACTGGGACGACATCTCTCTGACTCTCCACTTTTTCTGTTAAGGTGGGGTCTCTCACTTGAACCCAGGGCTCACTGGTACAGCCTAGCCTAGCCTTTATCTTTCTTTGGGGGATTTCCTGTCTCTCCCTTCTGAGTATCAGAAGGGCAGATAGGCCAGGATGCTCATCCTTCGTTTACATGGGCTCTGAGGATCGGAACTCTGGTCCTCGTGCCTGCTGCTCGCATCAGAGCTTCTAGTGCCAAGCCACCTCCCCAGCTCCTCCAAGCCTCAACCTAAATGCCCCTCGCTTGGAGGCCTCCCTTGTGGCCTGCTCTGTGTTGCTGTCCACCTCTAGCATGAGGAGACATTTGTTCTGATCCCCATAGCAGCTTCGGGCCCTGTACACACTGGGCACTCAATAAACCGGCCAGGAAGACAGGGAGGAAGAGAAACACCCATTGCCTATCAGAACCTGGCTTTCTCTCTCCAACCCTCACTCTACCTAGAAGAGCTGAGTGCCAGGGAGGACTCAGAAAGGAGGCCACTCTTAGGCAGGTCCTCACAGATGTGAGGGGGGAAGTAGGAAATGAAAAAGAAGGCACTGGGAGAGGCCTACACGGCAAACACTTTGTCAGTAGGAAGGCCTTTCCCTGTTTTCTTCCTCTTTAAAAAACAAAAACAAACAAACAAACAAACAAACAAACACCAGGATCTCATATAGCTCAGGCTGGCCTCAGCTTCCCTATGCAGTGGAAGATAACCTTGACCTGATTTAAGCTGCTACCATTTTTCTGGGTGCTGGGATTATAGCCATATCTCACCAAACCTGGTGCATTTGATGTTTGGGATCAAGCCCAGGGCTCAGTGCATGCTGGGTAAGCACTCTCTCAGTTAGCCATATTCCCAACCTCTGTCTCAAACTGGGGCTTAAATAGGTTCCCTGCATCCAGGCCCTTTGGGTGCTGTGTACAGCAATGCCCCAGCCTCTTCCCACTCAGAGACTCTGTGCTGTGATGGGGACTGTGGGATTCACTGTGGGTAGGTGGAGCATCCAGCAGACCAGCTGGTGGGTCAGCTACTACACAGGAGAAATGAGAGCCCGTGTTAGCTGGAGGGGACCCAGAGAGTGCAGTGGGTCAGGCTGCTGAGAAGAAAGTGCAGAGCCAATTTATAAGTCTTCAGCATTGTCACAGTGAGAGGGGACAGAGAGCACTGGCTACCTTGAGGATGTCCCAGGCTGGGCTGACATGTGCCATTGCCGGTTGAACACATGAAAATGGTGGTAGCTGCGTTTGTCAAGTGTCTGTGAATTTGCTTATGAGTGCTCCCTCTGTGGGTAAGGATTTCACAGAGTGGGATCCTCTGTTCACAAAGGCCTATACAGTGCCTATCCTTCCGATTGGCAGGATTTGTTGTAGTTTAGCCAAGCATTCGATCCTCAACAAGACAGAAAGAAAATGAACGACATGCCCTGGGGACACTGTGTCCAGCCTGGATGCACAAGAGCATGTCATACTTTGTGATTACAAAGCATCAGAGATGAGGAAGAACTCTGGCAATAGAGAGGGCTCACTCCTTTGGGAAGCATCCACGCTGGGAGTCAGTGAATTGCTGTGTGACTTTGCCTCTGTTGCTAGCCCTCTCTGGGCTTGATGCCTTTTCTTGTGCGAGAGTGATACAGAGCAATATGGCTGGTAGAGGCAGATCCACAGGAGTAAGCTTTCTGGAACTCTTTCACCACCTTCATCTCTGCACCCAGGCTATGGGTAGAGCTTTGCATGAGTGGGAACAGCCTGGTCACACCACAGGGTGGGCCACCAGTCGTGGTACTGGGAGCCCCATCTATCCAGAACTGCATAATCTACAATGGTCAGTTTGCTGAGTTCCTGCATCAACTCCCTCACAGTGAACAGTAGGAAAAGTTTGTCTGGGCCCATTTTGCAGAAGAGGGCACTAAAATGAAGTTTCTTTCCTGGACCTCTACAGAAAGGAGAGATGGGACTGAAGATGGGCCAACATGGCGCCTGGCTGATGGTGCTGAAGCTGTGAGCCAGCCCTTATAGGAAGGCTGAGCGACACCAGTCGAGGATCTGGGCCCTGTCCATGGTGCTGGCCAGGAATGGCCATAAGCAAGCCCTGCAGGGGCGCTGCTTGCCCAGAGTTCAATCCCTGGGCTCCGGTCCCCCAGTCCACTGGAGAGCTGGATACCCCAAATCAAACCTCATAAGGGACTGTAACAACTAGAGAGTCTAATTGGCCAGGCCTGGTGGGGTCTGATAAGCGTCACCCACATGGTCGGACAAGCTGGGTGTGAGCGAGTGAATAGCTGAGATCTGATTGCACACTGCCCACCCCTGCCTTGAACTCATCACTAGAAGCCTGCCATTCCCATGGTCATAAGGAGTAGGCATCAGGCCTCATCCTCACAAGTCCTCACTATTCAGGACTGCCTATCAAGACTTCTGACCAGGACAAGGTGCTTCCTTGCCGGAATGGTGCTGCAGGTGAGCTGGCACTTGGGGATGTGGGGTTTTTGTGAGGGCAAGTCCTTGAGAGATTAAGAATGAAAGTCTGTGAGGCTAGAGAAAATAACACATTCTTAACAAAAGGTGCTGAAAGGAAGGACATGGTGCTCACAAACGATGGGTCTGAAGGCAGACATTACATGCCCCACACAGAGTAACAGGAGGGCTGGGGATCCGGCTCGGCTGGTAATGCCTGCCCAGGTTATGAGAGCCTCACACTGATTTCCATCATGGTGTAAAGCCTGCAGCCTAACACTTGGGTGACAGAGACAGGAGAATGTAGAGTCATCCTTAGCTACACATTGAGTTCAAAGCCAGCCCGGGCTATAGAAGAGCCTGCCTCAGGAAACCAAAATAGAACCAGGGATGTAGCCTTGTGGGTAGGAGGCCTGCCTACTAAGCACCAGGCCCTGGGTTCAATCCTCAGCATCACATAAGCCTTAGCAGAATTGTGTGTGTATGTGTGTATGCAATCCTCGAAGTCAGGAGGTGGAGGCACGTGTGTGTGTGTGTTTGTGTTTGTGTGTGTGTGTGTGTGTGTGTGTGTGTGTGTGTGTGTGAGAGAGAGAGAGAGAGAGAGAGAGAGAGAGAGAGAGAGAGAGAGAGAGAGAGAGAGAGAGAGAGAGAGGTTCAAGGCCATCCCTGGCTTCATAGCAAGTTTGGAGGCAGATAAGGGTTCAAGAAAGAAAACTCAGATGACCTTTGGAGCAAGAAAAACATTTTCGACATGTCACCCAAGGCAGGATTCTTGGCAGAAAAAAAAAAATGTGATAAACCGGACTTCAGATGAAAAGCTCTGTTGTGTGAAACAGTGATCCTCACTTCATAATAAGAGCCCTTGAGACTCATGATAGCCAAAGCAAGGCAGTTTGTTTTACAACCAGGAGAACTCAAGAATCAACCAAGAGAAAAGGGAAAGAGGCTGGTGTGCTGATCTGGTGCAAAACAGTGGGTAGTTTTCGTTGGTTAGGTTTGGTTTGGTTTGGTTTGGTTTGGTTTGGTTTGGTTCTTTATGGCCCAGATCCCATTTCCTAGTCTCTGAACTCCTCATTGGCCGTGGTTCAATCTTCCTGGTGCCTCGTATAGCCCCCACCAAACACAAAGTCTTACCTAATGGAGATCCTGGAGCCTGAGATTCCCTCCCTTTCTGATACATGGACTCAGTAACACAGCAGACCGGCTATAACTTTTCAACCCTAGGATGAATTGAGAACACTTTGACAAGCAGGCTCCATCCTCCAGCTAGGGAAGACAGGAGGTTAGTGCCTCCTGCTTCTTTGTGATTCTCCAATGAGCTCTAAACACACCTCACTGTGGGAACGAACCAGAAGGATTTATTCCTTACGTCTGCGACAGATGCTGCCAAAAGAATGAACAAGCCACAGGAGGGAGGCTGTATGTGTAAGGGAGAGCTCTCCTGCCCAGGAGGAGTTCTGGGAGCACCAAAGGAAGCAACTCACCCGGTTAGAAATGGGTTAGAGTCCCAAGCTGGAGAAGACAAGAGAGAGACAGACTGTCAGGATATACAAAGATGTTTAGAGCACAGGCCCTGAGGGGACTGCTGTTGAAGCCAACATCCAGAGACACACCTTTGTATACATCAGAATCGGAACTCTAATACCAGCTGGAGCTGGCCAAGGCTGGAGCAACGGGACTGCTCATTGGCTGATTGTAGGCATGGAAACAAAAAACAAATAGAAAGCAAAAAACAAACAAACAAAACAGAAAAGCCCTGGGGCCTCTGCTATAGAAGACAGATTAGCAGGGTCTTGTTTTTTTTTTTTTAAACTGCATTCTCCTACCTCAGCAACTATGCTGCTTCTTTTTTTACTCTATGAGACAAACATTTATCTGTCCATATACAAAGATGCAGAGGGGGGGGGCGGGAGAGTGAGAGGGAGAGAGAGAGAGAGAGGTATATAGCAGCTTTACTCATAACTGCCTAAACTTTTAGGCAATCAATATGACCTTTAGTGGGAACGGATAAACCTTGGCACATAAGGGCAGACGAATACTAAACCATTTAGCTTTAAAAACTAAGTCTAAGAGGGAACTTAAATGAAAATTCATGAGGGAAAGAATGCAGTCTGAAAAGCTACACACCACGATGCCAGTCATATCACCTTTCCAGACAGAGATTTCCCCCCCTCAGGGATTGCCGTCACAGCAGGGATCCACCATAGATAGAACTTGGCCTTGAGGACCGGTTCCTCCACGGTGGGGTTATAGAATTCCTCTCCACTGTCCTTTCTTAGAAGCTAGCTGCTAAAACCAGACTACACACAGCGCAGGCTCACACTTGGCCTCCTGAAGTTGTGGACTTGTGCTGGGATCTCCATGGTGACAATAAACTCCTTGGGAGCCTTTGGAGGCTGTGCCAGGGCTTGACATCTAAGTTTTACCTGTTGTATTTAGTGCCTTCCAAGGACTCTGCTCAAAGCCACTCCTACTATGGGGTCTGCACATACTTGGAGTCCCAGCACCCAGGAAGCTGCAGCAAGAGGATCTGGAGTTCGAGGTCAGCCTCAGATGACAAAGGTACCGAGGCCTCTGTATCTGCAAGTGAATTGGCACCAGGCACGGTCACGTGACCAGATGCCCTGACCCCTGGGACTGCACACACATCCGTGAAAGCTCACCTGGGTCTGTGAGTTTCAAGATGACCCTCCCCACATTGTGGCATTGCAGGGTGGCAGTCTCTATGGCTGGCACTACAGTGCTTCTCCCAGTTGGCCTTGGTAGAATGTACCCCATATACTCACTCTGTAGCTCAAGGCTGACCTTGAACTCCAGGCAATCCTCCTGCCTCAGCTTCCCCAAGTGCTGGGATTGGAGTCATGCACCACCACGCCCAGCTAGACATCTCTCTCTTTATCTGCTCACAGAAAGTTTAGGCCAAAGAATTTGACATGTCTTCAAAATGTCGATGAACCACTTGGGAAATACGAAACTGATTTAACGGTTTTCCCCAGGTCTTACTCAATTATGAATTTAATATTCTTGACATTTTCCTTTACTTCTAAGCAGCCTCAGAGGCTCTCGAGCCTGAGGAAAGAGCCTCAGAAACATGGGTGTTGTCACAAAGGTGTGTAAAAGGCACAGCATCTTTTCCTTGGCAGGGTCCCTGCTTTTGAACTGGAAAGGATGAAAACAGGTGAAGGCCAGAAGTCATGGCAATTTCCTATGGCTCTGTCTGTGTGGGGACTGTGCTCACATGGTCCAGGCTGCACTGTTGCTGATGCCTTGTAACTGTGGGTCTCTAAAGGCCTCAGTTGCTTCATCTGTGGAATGGGGTCCCAGCTCTTTGTGAGGAGGCTCCCTAATACTCGGTGATTGTTAATCATAGGGATGGCTAATTCTGTCAGGATCACCTAGGAAATAAATGATTAATCCTGAGATTCACTGGAGAAAAACCAATTTCACCATTTTGGGACAAATTTTTATTAAATTGGTCCAAAGCTTTATTAAATATTAAATACTGACCAAGAAAAGAACTTTGGTTAGGACTACTCCCTGGAATTTCCCAGCTGAATGGTCCCGAGATGCGTGGTGGTGGTGGTCATTACAAAGACAAACCTATAGGCCACCATGAGGCTTTTGTTATCAAGAACTACAGCTCCCAGCATTTCAGGAGGTTACCTGCTCCTTGGGCAGGTGGGGCTTGCAGGTTAATTCTGGGTATTACTTACTATACAGGCATGGCATGTGCTTGAGGGGTTTCCAGATGGGGTTTCTAGAATGTTCCATGTCTTATGTAAGTTCTGCGGCCTTCCAGCATCACCTCAGGCTCTGTAATAGCAGCACAGAAGGGCAGAAGTCCTGTTGGAGCCCAGCACCACATAACACCAGGCAGATTCCTGGTGCTACTCTAGGAACCATCCCTAAGCCTTCTAGAGAGATCTGAGACCTGGGAGAGATGGTCTGGATTCTTGCCCTGGCAGTGTGACCCTGAGAAATCCACATACCTTCTCTTGGCCTGTTTCTGTGCACTAAAGGTGGAATGAAGACCCTGGGCTTTTCCCCTGTCCTGGGTTCATGACGGGTTGGAGGGAGGTGGTCCCTGGGAATCGTGAAGGAACCATGCATGACACTGGCCCCACATCGAGCACCAGAGTCAAAGCCTGAGCATCAGCCCCTTCGCAGCCTGGGCTGCCAAGCCTGGGTATACAATCTCACCTCCCCGGCCTTCGCTTTCCTGGCTGAGGAAGAACCGGAGACTGGAATGCTTACTATGGTGCCTGAGATAGGGCAGCCTCAGTCAGAGCCACACACACGATGGCCACTCTGGGTATTAGCCAAGGACATCCAGAGCAAGCCTGAAGCTTCAATAGCTACTGGTTGACATACTGCCCACAACAGACACACAATTCCTTTGATGTCAGCCCCAGTTGGAATGGCCTGTGACCTGCTAACTCATCACCCAGACCCCAGTTGCCCAGTTCTGGCCCAGCCCAAACTCTTAGAGACATCGGAAAAATTATCCATCCAGTCCCCGATGTGTTGGGCAAGAGAATAGGCCTGGGAAGGGGGCAGGACTGGGGGAGTGACAGGCCAACCTCCTCGGGTCTCCCTGGAGATGTCACAGGCTTAGCGGGGGCTGCTTGACACATGTCGGATAAAATAAGGGAAAATAAATAACAATGTTTATAAGAAGATTAGCAGGAAGGCAGGAAAATTTCTCTGGGGAGCCCTTGGCTGCATCTGGAAGTGACAGCCCCATCACCTTATCAGAGTCATAATGAGGTGCCAGGATTTGGGGTCATTAAAAATCCTCTCTGGCTGGGCTGCTCTCTCTCTCCATCGCCTTTGATGGAGGCCTGGTGGCTTCGTGGCCCCTTCCCCCACCGCCTTCCCACCCCCTTAGCTGTCCCCTGCATGCCTGGGTGTGGAGGTGAGACGTTGATGTCCAGCTCAGCGGAAGTAATGCAGCGGGACATCCCAATTTGTGCTCGGGTCCCTGCAGGCACAGAGCCCTTCTCCCGGTGTGGATTAGCTCCGTTTTATCTGGCCTCCTTCGGAGATGAAGTGGGGGCAGGGGAATCTGCAGGCGCATGTGTATGACTCCAGGCTGCACTGGGCAAGACCATGGTTGGGCACTGAGGTCTGGAAGGGTTGCTGGGCAGAGACTGACAAGTGTGGAGATGGATCTTTGACCTGGGCTGCACGTTCACAGCCCTGTATTGAAGGGTTTGTGGGTCTGTGATTCGGTGGAGGGAACGGAGCAGGAGTGTGTGGTGGAACTGTTGAAGGCAGTGAGAGCAATCACCAGGGCAGACACTGGACAGCCTGAGAAGTCAGGCCAGCAAGAGGGTATAGATTCAAACGCCAAGGTCCACGAGTGGCTATCTGTAACACACATCCCTCCCTTCTACACCCCTCCCTCCCACCAACCAGACACCCTGAGCCCTCTCCATCCCCACTGGTATTATGGAGAAAGCACTCTGCTCCCCTTTCCCCTTTCTTCCAGGCTCTCCAAGCACACTTGTGGTTTCTATCGATTTTTCTCTGCCGCTCACTGGTCCCATGTCCCTTGGGGGGGGGGTAAGTTTGAGCAAGGAGGATTATTATTAAGCAAGAAACTGAGGCTGGCAGCAGCCCTATAGGAAAGCTCTCTCAAGGTACCACTGGTCCACACGGTGTCTTTATATTCTGGGCAGATTCAGTCCTATCCTGGAAAGCCCGGGGTTGGCAGTACAGTGAGGCTGGATTCATTTCCTAGCTGCTTCTCAGCCAAGCACCCCTGTTCAGTAAACCACCTGCCCGACTGAACACAATAGCCCCTGCTGTTGCATCTGACTGCTTGGGATAGCTGAAGGTCTCTTTCAGCCAATAAAGGTGGCCCACTGGTAAAATGGCAATGCCATGGTCATCCCCATGACTAGGCTACGCTAAAGAAGGAAAGAGCCAGCTCTGACTACAAGCAAGAAAGGCAATGCTGAGTGGGTGAGGTCGTGCCTATGCACTGTAGGTGTCCCCTCTCATGGGCATGCTTCCTCCTGCCTCTGAAGTTTCTGCTTGTCTCTCAGCGGCTTCTATTGGAAAGGGCCTTAAATCATACAGCAGCTTTGGCTCCATCTCCCCTCTGGAGGACACAGGGTCATGTCCAGTCAGGTGGACAGAGCATGACTGATCCCAGCTCAGGGCTAAAGGTGGCATTCAGACGTTCTCCATTGCTCTAGAAGCCTCCCACCAGTAAGGGCCATGAAAGAAGGTCTCCTTGGGGCAGTGCTGCCCACATAGTGCCTCTGTGCTCTGGGCAGGGACAGACGGACTCCTGCTCCCTCAAGTCACTATGGGACTTTGATAACTGAAGTTCAGACAGAGCCCAAGAAGAGAGGTCACTCTGGACAAGGCTATGGCTTGGATGCTTTCCACAGAGGCTTTGTGGCCACTCTGTGACAATCAAAGACCCTTTGGGCATCAGATCTTCACCTCAAATCAATGCATAGCTACCACGATAGTCCAACTTCAGACAGCCTCTGCATCTAGTTTCTTACCTCCGTCCCACCTGAGCACGGAAGTCCAGGAGTTCCTGGCTCAAACCTGGGTCTCAGATGCAGGGTGGGTGGGGCAGCTCTTGGGTCAGAACAGTCAGGGGTGCTTGCAGAATCCCAGGTCAGGACTGAACCTGCTGCCGCACTTGAGCTGGGTACTAGGGCTTCTGTTAAATAGCCAGTCCCATCAATGACCAGCTTAGGGGTTTGCTGAGTGGAGGACCCTAGGAGTGCAGGGTAGAGTGTTGTCTTTGCAGCTGTGACACCCAAGGCCTGGGGCCCCAGTGGCCTAGGATACACTGCTCAGCTTTCAGTTCTGGTTCTGGGCTCCGTGCCGGCTCCTGCGGCTATGAGGGGTTTCTGTGTCACACTTACTGGCGGTGACAGAAGACCAGATTTAGCACATAATTTACTTCTGTGGGAAAAAAAACAGTCGATTCAAGGCCACCCCTAGCATACTGTCTCCCTCAATTGCTTGCTTCCAGTGTATAGTGAGTATTTATGGGGTGCATCCTAGGTGCCAGGCACTGCTGAGGACTCTATTTGTTGCACCCTGCTGGAAGCCAGGAACACTGTTACCCCACTCTTCAGATGGAAGCCCCAAGTCTCAGAGCCATCACTGCTCCTGGGCTGGTTTGCACCCAGATCTGGAAGACTTCATTGCTCTTGGCTGCTGTGTGAACGTCTCCCGGGGCTAGCCTGGGCTGCAGTGGGAGGTCCAGTGGGTCTTGACTGTGGGAATGAGTAGCTGCAGGCTGGCCATTGTTACTGGCAGGGAGCCCCTCCCACATTGCTTCTTTCCTTAGTGGCTCAGCAATGAGTCACTTCCTGCACTTTGATATCTGCCTGGGAAAGGCCGAATGACAAGTTCTCTTCTATTGGAGGAGCCAGAACTCATTAGCTTATACAACATCCGAGCTGGCAGGGCAGAGGTGGCGGGGTGGACCCAGAAGCTCTGTGTAGACATTGCTCTGGCCACCCCCAGCCAGAATTCCTAAAACTCTTCCATCTTTCATGAGCCCCTGGAATTACTTGTTTAGATTGCTGGGGGGGCTGCAGGGAGGGAAACTGAGGCTGGCCTCCTTGAGGCCCAGAGCCAATCCCGGCCTCTTTCTCTGAGGTCAGGGAGGGGAGAGAGAAAAGAGCTAGCTCCAGGAAGGGTTTGTGTGTGTGTGTGTGTGTGTGTGTGTGTGTGTGTATGTGTGTGTGTTCTCAACAAAGCAAAGGGTTTCTGTAGGCAAATGAGCAGGGGAGGGAAAAATAAGTCACCACTAGAGAGCAGAATGATTAATGACCAAGGAAATGAGTGACCAGCAAGACCGGGGCTGAGGGAAGTGGGACAATTGAACCTGAGCACGCAACGCATATATAGCTAAGCATTGGAGGGGTACTGCCTGGCTGGTGGACTGAGGCTGAGGTCCCACTGAGCAGAAGCTCCCATTACTGACTTATAAGAGCAAAAACTCAGATGATGGGGGTAGTGGGGCTGGGGAAGCAGTCAGGAGGACCCACGGGGGACCAGGGGATGGATACACACTCCTCCCAAGCAGATATCAACCACGAGCCCTCTCACGTGTCCTCTGCCGTCTTCTATCACGTGGTGTCTAGGACAAAGGGCAAGAGGGAGATCACCCCACAGCTCCTAAGGTCTGTGGCTTTATCATCTCGTCTGCTGTTGCCCCACCCAGCACAATCAAGTTAGTCTAACCCTTCCCTCCTCTTCCCTCCCCTCCCCGCTGTGACCCGTCCCTTCTTCCCATCTGTGTATGCTCCTAGCTTATATTAAAGGGGACACACCTTGTCCTGGGTCCCAGTGATGGTATCTATGCCTCCCAAATGCCAGGACCCACACTTTGTGGGGCTTATAAACACGGGCCAGACAAGGGCTGTGCCTGGCCCTTAGCCACGTAATGTGTATTTGTGTTGGACTGACAGGGGCTCCTAATTCTTGCCAGGGATCCTAGTATATCTTTGATTGAAGGCTGGTGAGATGCTCAGCCACTCCCCCGCCCCCATAACAGAACCTCCTATCTCCCTGACAAGTTATTCCCAGGCTTCCCAGGCCTTGGGGATGGCATCTGTCTAATGGGCACCTGCTATGAGTCCCCTTTACAGATAACTGCAGTCCTGGCCTCCACTGGTAGCCACAGCCCATCACCCAGGCCCAGGGGTGTCTTCTCCAATTCCAAGAGGTACCCTGACCCTGACCAGCACAGGGTTAAGCCCAGTGGCTCTTCCTTCCCTCCCTCACACGTGGGCTCTTCCCCCATGTGACAATGGGTCCTGGGCTAAGAATAGGCTGGCTGGCTGCTTCTGGATCTGCTAGGTTTTCTGTGTCTACCACTCTAAGGTGCCCCTAGTCTGAGTCCTGTGGCTTCTTTCCTGGCCCCACCAGGCACAAGGCTGAGATCCTAACACTAACCAGTTTCTGAGCTGCAGACAGAGCCCAAGAAGAGAGGCCACTCTGGATGAGGCTGTGCCTTGGACTCTTTCCACAGAGTTCCTTTCCATGTGGTCTCTCTGTGATGACCAAAGACCCTTTGGGCATCAGATCTGCACCTCAAACCAACTGCACAGCTGCAGCATTTAAGCTAGAGAGAGAAGAGAGGCCTCAGACCCCAAGGCTGCTCCACTGGAGAGTCAAAATTTGACACAGGGCCTGGTCCTCTTACAGAGCCCACTCAACCCCCTTCTCCACCCTCTTCCACCTTCCCATGATCCTTCTCTGTTTTACCCAAGCCTCAGTCTTTGACCATTACACACATAAACTGAGGTACAGATTGGTTAAAAATAACTCACGAAGGTTTGCCCAGCTGTAAGGGGCCATCTGTAAATAGAGTCTACCTTCTTAGCTGTCCTGAATAGTTCCACCATCACAAGACGACCTTCCTCTGCAAGCTGTCAGTCAAACACCCCTCCCACTTTCAGGGCTTAGGCTGAGGGTAAGAAGCCATGACCTCCAGCAGCAATCTGAGTGGGCACATCCTGCCAGAGCCTGGTTCCCTTGTCCCCTGGCCTCCCCCCCAGGGGGAGGGGAGTGGCTCACGTGTTTGCTGCTGAGGGTTCAGCTCTGACTCCCAGCGCCCCAGCTTTAGGTCGGCTCGGTTCCAAGTTCTTTTATTAATTCTCTCACTGCAGCAAGAGCACTTTAATTAGCCCGGCCGATTTATCTATATAAATACAAACGGATGGCGGCTGGCGCTCCACAGTGGGGCGGGGAAGTGAAAGGGGAGCTGGACCAGCAGGTTGCCTAGGGCAGAGGAAATGACAACGGCGCCTTCCCAGCAACCAAAAATATGACTTTAATATCGTGTGCACGTGCGCGTGTGCGGGCGGGCGGGCGAGTTCTGAGAAGTGCTGTCGCTCTGTGGTGGGGGACATATATGGCTTCAGAGCTGAGTTCTTCTGCGTTCCCAGAAAACCCTACTCTTTTCTTTTGGAAGCTACATCAGTGAGTCCCCTACTGATCAAAAGCCCTCTTCCTTAGGTGGCAAGGGACAGGTGACAAAGTGACCATGTTCAAAAGCTGCCTCTGGATTCCAGGACTCGGGCAGGAGACCGGGTGACTACTCTGTCTTGCTTACATGGACCCCAAAGGCTAAAGTCACTTCTCTAAGCACTTAAGGTGTCTGCAGAGGGGCAAGCGGGAGTGTGGACTCTACAGCTGACTGTCTCACTCTGCCATGACCAGGTGTGCCTCTAAGGGTAAGTTCTTTTCCCACTCCAAGCCTCAGCTTACCCCTCTGTAATATGGGGGCATCATGGGTTGTGCCAATCTCCCAAGTGCCAACATCTAAATGGAGATGCTGGGGCCTGTGACAACTCCTTCAAACCTCTCAGAGCAGCTGGAGGTGATGTCCAGAGGAGCTGTCACTCATGCTGGGGCTGACACTTTGGTGGAAGTTGATGCAGGAGTAACAGCTTGCTTATTTCAGCTGCTGGCATGTCATACTTCCTCTAATCTCTTACTCTGTAAAAATGGGCCACTGTTCCGGTGAGTGGCCTGTCTAGCTGGGGACACATGTGACAAGGGACCTGGTGATGGACAGGTACATATGGAGTGGAGGGAGACTGTTGTTATTAGTGGGGGATGCAGACAGGGAGGTGGCTGTTGGGAACAGGGGTCCAGGACAGCTGTCTGAAGACAAGGGCTCTCAGTAGCCGAAAGCTCCTTCCAAAAACTTTAACACACAGCATCTCTCCTCAGCTCCTCTTGCCAGGTCACAGGTTATCTTTGGAGGGAGCCATGTTCTTGTCATAAGAACCGGACAAAGATCAGAGACGGTGTGGAGGGGATTTCTAAAGTGAGGCAGCGGGAAGCAGAGATAGGATGTGATGCAAGGTCCCTTCTTGTCTTAGAAATCACACTACTTAACATTGCTCATGGGTGTACACATGTACATACACACACACGCATACACACACACACTCATATAAATGCACCACACAAACACATTTACACACACACCACACCATACACAAACACACATAACACACATACAACAGCACACACATACACCACACAAACAAGACCACACACAAACACACATACCACAACATACACACACACACA
>NW_021604714.1:2074729-2081182 GCF_004785775.1 Grammomys surdaster | reverse complement strand
CACATACAACACATATACACACAAACCATGCAAGTATCACACACACATCAGACCATAAACACAACATACACTGTACACATAACACATATACAGACCATACATACATCACACCATACATACAGACACACCAAATATGACACACACACACCACCCACATACCACACCACACAATACTACCTATACACCCCACATCATACTCCCCCCAAGCGCACACTACAGTAAGGCCATGGGACAGGCACCTTGCTGCTGTAAATCCCATGTAGTGGCAAAAGCTGTGGTAATAATGGTCCTCGTGGAGTGTCCTCGTGTGTGTACAGAGGGACCCTGCCTCCCTCCCTGAACATCCCAATGACTGGGCAGCCCCAGCCTAGCTACCTCAGAACTCTCATCATTTCCCTGTGGGGACCTGGACCCAGTGCTCACGGTGTTCAACAGTTCTCTGCTGCTGGAGATGCCCACAGCCTCCAGGCTGCCGCTTCCCCTCTACCAGGCTGCCCATCCTTGCCTGAGGCCAGGCCTTCGGAGAGATGGGATCTAACCTATCCCTGTAGCTCTCTGGATACAGCAGGTTGCGCTGATTGGCTGCACCAATTCGATTCAGTCTCCGGCTGCTCACTCTCCATTCTGGCTTCTGTGGCCTCAGTGTCCCGTAGCCTTGGAGGTAAAGGGGTGAGCTATGCCTTGTTTCATTCTCCTGAGCCTCTGTATGCAGGAGGCAGGGTGTCTGGGAAACACCGCAAGTCAGGGTGTAGACTTGGGTTGATACTTTGTTGCCTCCTGTGTGAGCTGGATCAAGCTCTGCTCTGCTCTGGGGCTCACCTCCTCCATGAGGAGCCTTCCAGCGCAGCCCGGCAGGGCTCTAAGCAGAACCTCCAAGGAACAAAGAGGGAAATGCTAAAATCACTGGCTTGGGTTGACATGCTCAAATGAGCCAATTGGCTGGGGCTTACTCGCCTAGAAGACATCTTGGATTTGAACTCAGATTTCTCCTGAAGTTCCTGAGGCTTCCTTGGCCTTAGGTAAGAAAGAATGTGAGTCAAGAGCCTGATACCTCAAGGAAGAGCATCTGACCTAGTCTCATAACGGTGGGCTCCTTTCCAGTCACTCTTCGAGGGTAGAGGGGACATGTGCTCTTCCCCCATCACAAAGACCTGATGGGGAAACTCTCATGGTTTCCCCGTGGGGACCTGGACCCAGTGCTCATGGTGTTCAAGCTGAGTAGGTTTCAGATCAAGTGTACTCTCCTGCTGAGCTGTTCCTGGCACCCTGATTAGGAGTGGCTGCCCCGCCCACATCCCAAGCTCCCCACTTCCCCAGCTCTCCATTGCCTTCATGGCACCCTTGGTATCTGAGACTTGTCTGACACGGTCTGAGGGTAGCATCTGCTTCCTCCAGCCAGGACAGACACTGCCCATTAGATCCCTGCTAGAGCCTGGTACCTGGCACCCTAGGGAGGTTCTAGATGAGGAGCCATGGGATGGGCCCCTGAAAAGATGGCCACCATATAGCTTGCAGTGAAGGCTGGCTGGTTGGCTGACAGCCAGAGCACCCTGGGAAACAGCTGGGCTTGTCAGGGCCAGAGATCAGGGGGCTGATGCTTCCTGTTTGTCAACCTGGTGATCCACTGAGTCCTAAGCCAATAGGAGAGCCAGGTGAGGTCAGTCTGAGGAAGAAGGATGTGTCAGACGTGACTCTGGGACAATGAAAAGAAATGAAGATTACAGGAAGAAGCAGAGGGGGGTAGAGGAAAGACGTGAGGGACCGTCACTCATCAGCAGGATGGGCAGGGCCAGCTCATCTTTCCTGTTGTCTCTCAGCATTGTAACGCCAGGAAAACCCCTCCATCCCAGCCAGAGGCCTTTACCTGGAAACCCAGGCTGCCAGGCTCAGTCACCCGTGCCTCTCATTGTGCCTGGGCTGGAAGAGGAGGCACACTGAGAGACAGGGACTTGTCCAAGGTCACGGAACAGCAGTGGCCAGACCCCAGGTGTCCCAGCACCCTGAGAAAGGGTCTCTCCGTGCTCTGTCCAATTCACGGATGATACACCAGTGTGCCAACAGCAGCCCTGCTTTCTATCCACCTCACAGAACTCCGCCTGGGTGTCACATCTATTTCTGGGCTTGCTGTCCAGGGCCTGGGGTCTGAGTGTCAGAACCTAAAAATAAAAAGACAGATTGTCCTCATTGGCTGTAATTACCGCCTAAAAAGACTGGTGTGGAGAAAGAATGAGAAGGAAAAAAATCCCTAAGCTGAGAGCATCCGTCACAGGCAGACAGATAGCAGGAAGGAGGGGGTTCTGGGCACATCACAGGGGCCTCCTATCCCCAACCTCCTACCATACTGAGGAAGCAGGTCCTGCCACAGCCTCTGGTCTCTGAGGTAGAAACAGACAAGCCATGTGGGGGAACCAGGGCCTGTTCAGCTGTCCTAGCTGTAGCCATCCAAAAAAACGAGCCTTCCCTTATAACTCCATTCTCTTACTGGTGTAATGAGCCTACCTATCTCCTTGACAGATAGGTACCGGACGCCTTCTGTATGCAGGTGGCCCTAGCCCTCTGTCTGTGGAAGGCACGTTTGGGCAAAGGGGTAGAGTCAGATGGGGTCAGTCAGGAGGAGAGAACAGTGTTTGACTGGAGGATGTTCCACAGATGAGTGGGGGTGGGATGGAAACAGATCTGATGGAGAGAAAAGCCATACTCAGGAAGGAGACGAGTCTGCTCAGACAATCCCAGAAGGAAAGAAAGCCCCTGTGTCTGGGGCCCTGGAAGCTAGCAGGGCAGTTTGGCATAGAGTTCTGGGGCCAGATTCTATAGAGCATCATGGCTCTAGTGGAGTGTCTGACTTGGATTTTAAAAATGATGGAAAGCCACCAGAGGGGTTAAGAATGGGGGTCATGTGAGACTTGGGGGTACAGTTCAGTTGATAGGGTACCTGCCTAGGGTGCATGAGGCTCTGGGCTCCATCTCCAGCAGTGTGCTAACAGGGTAAAGCAGTACATGTTTATAAATGCAGAACTCGGGAGGCTGAGGCAGGACGATCAGAAGTTCAAAGTCATCCTCTACCTCATAGTGCGTTTGAGGCCAGTGTGAGCTAAAAAAAATAAAAAAGACCAGAGGAAAGAATAGGGTCACATAGTCCAACGGTAACTTTATGGTAGCATCTCTGGCCATTATGTGACTAGAAATGGGGAGGGGACTGTTCTGACACCCAAGAGATGACTGTCCTGTTTAGGAGTGGTGTTGTAACGTAACAGAGAAGAAAGAAAGACAGGTACCGAGGATAAACTCTGGGTGTCCAGACTGAGTAATAGGGTGGGTTCTGTGGTATCTGAGGGAAGACTGAAGTCCTGCCAAGCGGTGGGAGTGTAGAGCAGTCTGCTTTGACCGTGGTGGCTTCAGCCACCTCCATGGTCACATGTCAGGTGAAGACGCTGGGTAGGTGCAGGCAATGCTGTTGTTATGCTTTCTCCACCCTGGAAGATGCAAAGTGAGTCTCGATCGGCAGAAGCCGGGCTTCAGGTCTTTACCTAAGCTGGTCGCGTTTAGTGCGGTCCCCTCTCCAGATGCTGAGCCGTAGTGTTGAGCAAGCCACTGGTCCCAGCCAGTCACAATAGGCAAGGATGAAACTCATGTGTGCTGGGCAGCTGAGCTGGAGTGAACGGCTCCCAGTCTGCTGTGCCATGTAGGAGTCCTGTGCTGTCAAAATGAACATAGAGCCGGCTCCGGCCACAGACACAGTGAGAAGCAACCAGAGGGCTGTCCTCTAAGACCACGGGACACAGTGTGATGGTGGAAAAGAAAAAGGGGTTGTATCTGGTGTCAGTGCACTCTCCAGACCCCCTCCCCACTGAGTGCAAGCCTCCAGGCCCTTCCCTGCCTTGGGTTCTCCTTCTGTATATGAGAGGATGCGCCATCTTTCTTGGTCTCTTCAGATAGATAGAGATAAGAAGATACAGTGGTGGGGAGAGAAGAAGCCAGAGGAGGCGGTCCACACTACTGCCACAGTGTGAGTCCCCACTCCTGGAGTTAAGCCAGGTAGCAGAACTAGGAATGGGTCCCCCATAAGCTGCCTGGAGCCCTATCTGTGGGCCTAGCATAGGAAGATTTCGTGCCTTCTCATCTCCCGGTCCCCACCTCCAGAGCCATTCAGTCTCACCTAGCTGGTACGGTCAGGCAAAGGTGGGGGCTTTCTCTCTGAGCTTAAGCCTTTGCTGCTGGGCAGCGTCAAAGAAGACCTGTTCTTAGACCCACTGACATTTTTCAGCTTGTGCTGGCACCGATCTGCTGCTCTGGGTTGTCATGTGTCCCCAGCAGTGCCAGCTTGTCCTTAGTATAGCCCTGAGGCTTCTAGAGCTAAGGATAGATACCCTCGGCATGTCTTAGAGAAGAAGTTGCGGCCCAGGATCCACAGATGCTATTGTGTAGGCAAGTTTCCTGAGTGAAACACCCCAGGTAAATAGGTAACATGGACAGCACCAGCGGCCACCTCACCCCACCCTGGTGCACTTAGTAGGCTCTTTGCACACAGTGTCTCAAGGTCCCTGGAACCCACCCTGTTATTAGCTGCATACTACAGAATTGAGGCCCCAGGAGGTTGTATCACCCGGTCCAACTACAGTCAGCAAACTCCTGGGTTCTGTGATCACTGTCTCACGCTGCGAGGGCTCTGGGAGCCTGAACCGGGGCCACTGTTTTTCTCCTTAGTACATTCTATTTGGAAGAAACTGTTCCATGCCAGCCTCGACACCAGGCCTTGGGTTTATAGTGGTGACACAGACTCTAGGTCCCTAGAGTTTTGGAGGCATTAGAATCCTGAGGCCAAGACCCTGTATGTTGTCAGTTAGAAAAGGAAGCCAGGGAATCTGTTCTGATCACATTAGCTCACTGGTTAACCTTTAACTTGTCACTCCATGGGTCCTTCCCCTGTGCCCCTCCCAAGCCTGGCCACAGAAGCTGAGCTAATGGGCTGATGGCTGGGATGGGGGCTTGTTAAGTGCTCTGTGTGCAAGAGGCCCCCATTAAAGCCATTATCTGTGGGCTGGGCAGAAGTCACTTTGCAAGTGGACTTGGAGTGACCACAGATGGGCACCCCACTGAGGCCTGTTGTTACAAGAGAAGAACAGAGTCTCCCTTCACCCCCGCCTCTCAAACATCTCTCACCTTAGGGCCTGCCCTCTCTGACATGTCTCAGGTTAACCTCCCCAGGCCGTAGCCACAGTCTCACCAAACCAGCCAGCCCCTGCCAAGTGTCCAGCTTGTCTTGTCGTTCACTAATGTGCTCTAATGGGCCAATTTAGCGGCTCTGTCTGACTGTCACCTTGGCAGCTAATTGCTGATGCTTCTGCAGCTCCAACTACAATCAGCACCTCTGCATCCTGGGAGGTTCTATCCACCCTGTCCTTGGCCTCCTGCTGCAGACCAGAACAACAGGGCCCCTTTAAGAGCAGGCAGCCTAGTTCCTCTGAACAGAAGCTACTGAGTCTGAGAGTTTAGGACAGACAGACAGACAGACAGACAGACACCCTCGTGGGACATCAGCTCTTACGCTTCACAGAACCAGAGGGCCAGGCCTTGAGGCACAGTGGGGATCATGAATTCTTATCTGTCCTATATTCATATCATGCCACCCCCCAAAAACAGTGAGAGGATCAAGTGAGACTCAGTCAGAGTGACTGAGTTAGGGAGGGCAGACGAAGACCCACATAGCTTCACTCCAGTGTTCAGAGGGGATGTAGATATATTTACCTGAAGATCACCCAGGAACCTCAAAATCACCTGCCCCCAAGTCACCCCATCTTCTCTTCATTCAGAGTTTGCAACGTCACGTTCCAGGCCTCTGGTCACTCAGGGCTGGATGCTGGGGTCCTTAGTAACATCCTTCCCTACGTCAGGTCCTTAAGGGCGTGCCCTTGAAGTAGATGCTGGGACCTCAGTATCTTTCTTTCAGCTGGTTATTGTGACAGGCATGAGTTTTCTCAGCTACACATTCCTGCAGTGGTGCACAGTACCATCCCAGACCCAAACATGCGGCTACAACACACCTCCTCCCTTTGTAAACTGTACTGACAGACAGAAGCACGCTCCTGACACTTGTCCTCACCATCATCACGTGAATGACGACTGCAGATGTCTCCCCAGCCTCTCTCCAACTCCAGCCTCCCCTTGTCTCCCATTGTCTCTCAATCCACACAGCATACAGAGCTATGGAACTCTCTTGCAAGTCTCAGCCCTGTGTGTCACCTGCTCATCTGAGGACCTTCACCCACACATGGATGACTGAGGATGAAGTTCAGATCCCCCTCTGAGCTCGGAAGATACCACTGCCGCCGCCACTTCCTCCTCCTCCTCCTCTTCCTTCACCTCCTCTTCCTCCTCCTCTTCCTCTTTCTCCTCTTCCTCCTCCTCTTCCTCTTCCTTCTCTTCCTCCTCCTCTCCTTTCTCCTCTTCCTTCTC
>NW_021604714.1:2066567-2074719 GCF_004785775.1 Grammomys surdaster | reverse complement strand
CTCCTCCTCTCCTTTCTCCTCTTCCTTCTCTTCCTCCTCCTCTTCCTCCTCCTCTTCCTCTTCCTACTCCTCTTCCTCTTCTTCCTCCTCCTCACCTCTTTTGCCTCTGACTCGAGGCTCCAATGCTCTTTTCTCTGGTTGGACTATGCCTTTTCTCCCTGGCAGACCTTTACATGTGCTGTTTCCTTCCCTTTGAATGCTTGGGCTTCAGGGCTTTTTGTATTCACCAAGACTTCCGACACACAGTTAGAAACAGAACAAGTTGGAACTGACAGTAACACTTGTCTGTTTAATGAACCATGACTGTTGGATAAGGATGTAAAAGAGGTGACAGACAGGGTTCCAGCAGTGCTCATCTCAGCTGTGACAACTTGGACATGTGACCTCTGTGCACCCCTTGCCCTGGGGTCAGATGAGAAACCAGTGTTCCTCTTCTGGAGGGCTCATAATGAAATAACATGACTTAGGGCCTCTGACACTAAGTCAGAATAAGTGAAGCCCCATTGACAGCAGCAATGATAAGAATTGCCTGGCTGACCAGAGAAGCCATCCCTCTTCCTCCTCGGCCTGGCAGATTCTTGTCCCAGCAGCATGGTTGGCTCTCCAGAAAGGTATCGAGGGCTCAGGCCATGAGCAAGCACATAGGCCCTTCCTCAGTTGTGCTCATGACTCTGAGTGTTGGTCCTTGGACTGATAGGTACCATGTGCTGATACCCTCTTCCTTCCTACAGTGCACATGGACTGGGAGAGCTGTCAAGAAAGTGGGGTTTTGTGAACTCCTAGAGACCTGCAGAGAGAAGCTAGCATAACCATTGACTGGGCTAGGACCCTCTGAGATGGGGCAGGTTCTGCTAGAAACAGGGATGCTATTCCTGCCATCCACTCATCCCTGTGGCTGTGGGCTGGGCTCTGAGCAAGACTGAAACCCGTAAGCCTCAAGTCCGTCCATCACGAGTCTCACAGACCCAGAGAAACTGAGAGTCCTGGTCCATCCTGCACGAGCAGCCTGGTGTAGCTATATGAAGACCTGACCCAAATCTCTTTCTCCTGGTGAAGGGAGAGAGGTAACCACCAGAGGCATCCTGAATTCCCTAGATCATTCTCTGCAAATGTTCTTTGCCCATCTGCTACCCAGTCTTTACATTCTGGGGCAAAAGTCACTCGACATGAAGCTTCTGTTTGATCCTCAGGCTCTAGGGCTTAAAGCAGAATGAAGTCCATGTTCTTCCATCTGACGGTCTAACCAGGGCTCTGTTGCCTAAACCACAACTTTGGGTCTTAGTAGCAGTCAGAGTCAGACAAAAGACCACCCCAAGCAAGCCCATGTGACCACAGCACCCCTGTTTCTAGCTAAACTTGAGCAGACTGTCCCTCCCTGCACCTTGGGCAGTCCCTTTGGATAACCCTCCCTTCTGCATGTTCCTCTGGGACAGATCCTGTCCCCTCATCTATGAATTATTAATTTGCCCCAACTACATTAAGCTCTGCCAGCCTCTTGGCTCCTTCATTATTCTCCCTGGGGTGAGCCTGCAGCTAGGACCACAAGGAGCTGGAGCAGAGTCCTGCCCTGCAGACACCTCAACAACACGAAGCCTGAACTGACAAATCCTTTAATTATTGGACTGAAAGAGGCCCAGAGTAGGGGACCATGCTTGAGGTGCTTTTCTGATTATTCTCAGGACATGTGATCTTCAGCTAGTCATGCAGCTCTTACTGTCTTTTTTCCTACTTTAAATGTTCCAGAGATACACACAAATGCCTTACCACTCAGCAGAGCTCAAGTGAGTATCCTGGGGTCACAATCCAGTGATTTAAAAAGGCAGAGGTTGTATCCTGATGCCTGCAAACCAGCTCCACCCATCAGCCCAGCCTCCCAGTCCTGCCCATGTTAACAAGGCCAGGAAGCACTCCACAGCTTCCCATTGGGTGTTCTTTTGGGGACGTTGTAGTTGCCCAAGAAGGCTCTGAGAAGGTCTGCAGGGGGAACCCTGTGCCACCTTGACTGGCTAGGGTGTTCCAGGTCAATTCGATACTGAAATTGTCAGGACTTTAAGTTCTGCAAACCCCAGGTCTCATCTCACTGAACTCTACAGAATCCGAGGCCAGTTGAGTTCTGAGCCCCTCACACCATTCTCTATACTGGGAATATCTGGATTATGACTCTGAAGGGAGACACCCTCAGGGAGTGCAGCTGGGATCCCTGGCTATGGGACTTGAGGAAGCCAATCAACTGGACAGGCTGTGTGGCAGGTAAAAAATGCTAGAGTCTAGGGTCCCCAAATCCTGGGGCGTCACTCATCATGTGCCTTGCCAACCACAGTAGAACTAATGTTCTAGTGCATGCATCTTGCTAACTCTACCCCACATACTGTCTTGCATATATCCTATTTTAATTTTATGTTTTTGTGTCTGCACGCATGCCTGTGTGTACCTTGTGCACTCTTTGTGCCTGCAGAGGCCAAAGAGTTCACTAGATCTCCTGGAACTGACATTACAGGTGGCCATGAGCTGCCATGTAGATTCTGAAGCACATCCCAGGTCCTCTGGAAGAACAACCATTGCTCTTAACCACTGGTCCAACTCTCCAGCCTCCATAATTTTTATGGCCAAGGAAACTGAGATGCAGAAAGATTTCTTTTTTTGCTTTCTCTCTTCTTCCTTCCTTCCTTCCTTCCTTCCTTCCTTCCTTCCTTCCTTTCTTTTTTCTGTTCTGGTCACTTACCCAACATCTTTGGAACCTCAGTCAACCTGGCTGCAAAGCCTGTATTGTTGTTTTTTGATTTTAGATTTTTGAGACAGGACTTGGCTGTATAGCTCAGGCTAGCCCAGTGCTCCCTGAGTACTGGGCTTTCAGGTATGTGTAGCATCACATCCAGCTTCAAAACCCACAACACCATCACGGTCCGTTCCTCCTGGGACGAGTCAGTGCATCTCACCAGATCCTAGCTTCTCTTGTCAATGGCCAATATGGCTTCATCTTTCTCAGCTTATTATGCAGAGAGATTCTGTTTGGAATAGGAGATTGCTTTTGCCCTTTTTTGAGGGGGGTCCTACCCTTGAAAGCAGGAGGGAGCCTTATCCCGCCTCTTCCAACAAGATGGATTGAGCGTCTCAGGTGGCATTCCTGTGGATGTTGGGATGTGGATTCAGGTGGGTCCAGGTCTGGAAAAATCATCTGTCTCTTGCCTTGGGCCCCTTAGGATGGCCTCAGGTGAGGCCCGGCTCTGCGACGTTCCTCAGGTCAGATTGCAGTAAATCTCATCAGAATCTACAGCCTGTAATGGCTTATGAATTGTGGTCCGTAATTCAGCCAGTGCCTGGGTTGCAGGCTCGCTCACTGTTCCTTGTCCTCCTTCCCTGCAGCTCACACAAGTCCCTGGTAAAGTAATAAATTGGAATAAGGGGCACCCTGCTAACTAAATTTCACTTGTCAGATTTAAGATCTCATGCTGGGTGTTATGTTCACACAAACATTCTACAAACATCTTAAACTAACTCTAGCTCTCTCTCCCCTTATCTCCCCCCTTCTCTCTCTCTCTCTCTCTCTCTCTCTCTCTCTCTCTCTCTCTCTCTAAATATATATATAATGTGTGTGTGCCTGTGTGTGTCTGTGTGTGTATATATATATATCATCCTGTCCGTTTCCGCTCCCTTACATCCAGAACCTTATTTTTCCAGCCCTGTGTTGCTTTCATCAGAGGAAGTCTCTATCCTTGCCAGCATCCCTCTTCCCAAGGCAGGACTTACCCAGAGCTTAGCACAGGAATCCTCTCAGGGCAGAGTAGGGCTAATATTGCTTTAAGAAGCAATACTTCCTGGTGCATGACACCTTAGAACCTCAGAAAGGTAGATCACTAGGAAGAGGCCTCCAGGTTGTCCCAAACCCAACCTCTTAGTGAGGACCCTTGGAGGTGTCCTGGCAGGAATGTCCAAGTAGGCTCCAGAGCTGAAGAGAGCTGGCTGAGTCTTGAGGGAGACCAGAGAGCAGATGCTGAACTGGCCATGAGCCAATGGCAAACTGGAGATTCACTTTTCTGAAGCCCCCCCTTGGCTCCTGCGTCAGATATTTGGGTTTTCCTTGTGTATTTTGCTATAAAATCTGATTCCCAAATCATCTGGTCTAGCTTTGTAACCCAGATTAAGTGGGAATTGGTCTGGCTTCTCTGAAACTCCATTTCCCTGGGTAAAAGAGAGGCCTGTGAACATGAGGGTTTCTAGGTGGCATGTTAGGCATAAGGCCTAGCCTTGGAGAAGGAGGGACAGGACTTATGGGACAGAGACCCTAGTGGTCATGAGCAGACACCCCAGGGCCTGGAAGAGGGGTGCTGGGTCCACCACAGCACCCAGCATCAGCTGATGCCTATGTGGGTGATAAGAGTGCATGATTTCTGTCCTTTCTAGACACCAAGGTGAGTCAAGGGTGGATGAAGGATCCTTAATTACTCAGAAGGCCCTAGGGGGACTAGAGAGCCACCAGTGGTTGCTGGGGTGGGGGGGAAGCTGGGGAAGGGGCAGTTGCTGGGTCTGTGGGCCAAAAGGGATGCTCTGCTGTAGGGGATAGGCCCCTAGCATCAGGACCAAGCTAGAGAGCTAGTCTCCAAGGCTGGAGCCAGGAGTCTGGGGCAGGGCATGGGCCCCAAAATAGGAGGTGGATGCTGGACCTGGAATGTCTGTTTCTACCCCTAATGAGTAAGCAGCCCAAACCAGGCCTAGAGGTGCATACCTTTAATTCCAGCACTTGGGAGGCAGAGACAGGTGATCTCTGTGAGTTCAAGGCCATCCTGGTCTACGTAGTGAGTTCCATGACATCCAGAGCTACATAGTGAGTCCCCTGCCTCAACAAAACAAAACAACGGAAACAACAACAACAAACCCCCCAAAAAACAAACAAAGGCTCACACCTTTAAGCCCAGCACTCAGGAGACAGAGGCAGGTGGATCTCTGTGAGTCTGTGGTCAGCCTGCTCTATGGAGAGTTCCATTCAGCCAGGGCTACACAGAGAAACCCTGTCTGGAAAAACCAAACCCAACCAACCAACCAACCAACCAACCAACCAACCAACCAAGAATACAGCCTTAATACAGTGCCATCCTCTCAGCCTGAGCTTCTTCATCTGACAGTGGGAATTCTTACGGGTTGGAGGCCAAACTCAGAAAGCACAGCAAAGGGCTCCTGCAGCCATGGCAGGTGAGTGACAACCAGTCCAGGAGGCCACTAGAGTGGAGGACTCATGCTCAGCCTGTGAACCCTGACCTGCTGCAGAAACTTTGTTGTCCCAGAAGAGCTTTGGTATCTTTGAGGTGGTGTCCAAAGTCCTCTGGCCACCTTCCAGCCCTGTTTATTAACTGATTTGGGTGAGCGGATTCCCAAAGGGCTTCTGTTGGGAAAGGAGGGAAGAGCACAGAGCCACTGGCCTTGTAAGGGCTTAGTGACATCATCCTGTTTCATGGCCAACCATCGAACTAAGCCTGGGGACCTCAATAGAGGAGTTAGAGGAAGGACTGAAGGAGCTGAAGGGGTTTGCAACCCTACAGGAAGAACAACAATATCAACAAACCTGATGCCCACCCCCTCTCCAGAGCTCCCAGAGACTCAGAGCTCCCAGCAACCAAAGAGTACACATGGAGGGACTCATGGCTCCAGCTGCATATGTAGCAGAGGATGGCCTTATCTGGCATCAGTGGGAGGGGAGGCCCTTGGTCCTGTGGAGGCTTGATGCCCCAGAGAAGGGGGATTCTAGAGGGGGGTGGTGGAAGTAGGTGAGTGAGAGGCAACCTCTTAGAGACAAAAGGGAGACAGATGAGGTGCGGGGGGGGGGGTGAATGTGGAGGGGAGACCGGGACGGGCAATAACATTTGAAATGTAAACAAATAAAATGATTAATAAATAAGAAGTGCCTTTGTCCTGTTACCATTATCACCGATTAGCACCCCCTCCTCTCTCTGACAGGGTCTCATGTAGATCATGCTGGTCCTGAACTTACTTTGGAGCCTAGGTGACCTTGGGCTCCTTGGTCCTGCCTCTATCCCCTCAGTGCTGGGATTCCAGGTGTGTGCTGCCGCGTCAGGCTTCTGAGCTGCTGGGGATGGGACCCAGGTTTTCACGAATGCTAGGCAAGCACCCTGCCAGCTGAGTTGCATCCGGAGCCTGTGAGCTCTTCTCTTCTGATGGCTGTTCCCACCAGTCCGGTCTGGCAGACGAGAAAATGCAGAACAGAGAAGCCAGGGCGTTGCTCAGGCCCACAGATAAGGCAATGCCCCTGTCTCAACTTTTCAGCCTCACCTGATTGGAGTTCCCCCAATCGTGTCTTCCATCTCCTCCCCACCCCCGCTCTATGACAAGGATGAAATGTCTCCTCACTGATGGCTTAGTAAATAATATTCCTTGGCACACTTTTCCTCCGCCGTAGACAGGGAGTCTGAAGCACGGGACAAGGCTTTCCTGGATGAGGTTTGTGTCCTGTATATACCTATGCTCAGCATTTTCTAGACTCAGTACACCCTAGTTCTGTCTCCTTGGTAGCTGAAAAAAGTGTGGAGTGATAGGGACAGATGATCCGCTATGGAAACTTTGTCTGTGGCTGTAGTGATGGAGACCAAACTGGATTTGGATCGAAATTAATTGTATGACCCCTTATCCACACCCTCTATCTTGCCTCCCCCTGCCCCCGTCAGCCCCTTGGACAGGGAAGATGAAGAAAGATTCAGTTCATCTTCTCGCCCACTGAACACGCATCCTCCCCCAACCCTAGAGGCAGTCTCGCCCAGCCCCCAGCCTCTAATCCCTTTAAAACGTTTCAAAGAACACAGACAATGGGGCCGGGGTGTGTGTGTGCCCCTCCTGTGCCCACCTCACCAGAGCGGATGAAAAGGGATTGGGAGACTCTAGGAGGTGGTGGTGGGGAGGTCACAGCCCAAGGGACATGCTCTGCAGGAAGCAGGAGGGCTGGAGATGACTGGGAAATGTGTGCTGGAGAGCAGAAACAGGCTGGGAGATGACAGGTCAGTGCATGCAGAAATACCAGCCTGCGAAGAAGCAGGGGTGGGAGGAGCTGAGGCAGGGGCTGAGGATGAGGGTTTGGAAGGTCAGAAAGCTGAGGTCCTTTCGAAGGCAGGATACAGGCTGATGTTAAAGTCAACCCAGACCAAAAAGTGAGTGATGCCCCCCAAAGAAGTGACAGTTACCACATGGATACAAGCCCATTCGTTAGGCCGCAAGGAGGTGCTAGGGGTTAAAAAACGAAGTGGGGTTATCCTATGATTCCTGTCATACCCCTTTCTGTGTTATTCAAGTTTCCTTCTCTTGCTTCCTCTAGGGAAGCCTTCTTTTATGGCAGGTTTCTGACTTGGGAGCTGAGTTTCATTCGATCTGCCCACTGATGGGGTTGGCTTCTTATCCTGAATGTCCTTGGTTGGTCTCTCTCCATCCATCCCCAACTGTCCTCTTGCACCTGGCCTGCCTCCCCATCCGCGTCACCCACGCAGCCTGCCTCGCTCCTGAGTCACCCACTCAGCTCCACTGGTCTTGAGGGTCTCCTATCCCTGTCTGATGACCTTGCTCCTGCCCACAGACTATTCATTCTTTTATTGTAATCTATGCCTGTGTAGGCATGTGTGCACCCAAGACTGGTACTTGATGGTCGGTCTCTGCCTCCTTCACCCCAGGCCCTCTGTTCTCCTCCATCCTCATCACCACCGTCTCCTGCATACTCGCTGCTGTGCCTTGCCTCCCTTGATTCTGCTCCTCCTGGGGACATCTCCTATCCCTACATTCCTGGAACACATCTAGGACAGATTTGCTCCATGTCCCCAAAGTCCCAGTGCTGAGGACACACCATACACACTGTGAGAGTGGTGTCCAACTGATAGAGGCTGAAGGGAACCCTGTGTATGCAGAGCCAGGAGTAAGATATTGAGGACATGCCGGGCAGTGGCGGCGCACGCCTTTAATCACAGCACTTGGGAGGCAGAGGCAGGTGGATTTCTGAGTTCAAGGCCAGCCTGGTCTACAGGGTGAGTTTCAGGACAGCCAGGGCTATACAGAGAAACCCTGTTTTGAAAAACAAAACAAAGAAAGAAAGAAAGAAAGAAGGAAGGAAAGGAAGGAAGGAAGGAAGGAAGGAAGGAAGGAAGGAAGGAAGGAAGGAAGGAAG
>NW_021604714.1:2061487-2066557 GCF_004785775.1 Grammomys surdaster | reverse complement strand
AAGGAAGGAAGGAAGGAAGGAAGGAAGGAAGGAAGGAAGGAAGGAAGATATTGTGGGCACATGAGCAGGGAGCACTGGGTAATCCTGTGCGCTAGAGGACAACAGAATTCTGCTATGAGCATTTACCTTTGTCTCCTTTCAAGTCTTTCCTATCCTTACTGGTCTCTAGTTTAGTTTTCATGCTGGCCAGCCTGCCTGGTCTGTATGACCCTCAACACACACGCATGCACACACACACACACACATACATGCACATACTTATACACACACGTACACACATACACACACACACTTATGCACATGCACACACATGCTTGTACACTTGTATACACACTTACAAACTTACACACACACACACACACACACACACACACACACACATTATCCTGTGTCCCCATCCATCATATCCAGAATTCTGTCTCCTCCACAGATATACTATATCTGGAAATCTACTGGTATAAATGCACCCAGAAGAGTCCCTCAGCCCACACCTAAAACTCTGACCCTCAGGTAGAGCCTTCCTTTCCCTGTGAGCCCCCTGGAGCCTTTGTCCTATTCCAGTGCCCTTCTCCTGTTTTAAATTCCTTCCCTTCTCACCCTGGAGCTAAATGCCCCATTTCATCAACATCGGCTTCCTCCACACCAGCCCAGCCACATGAGTCTGCCTCACCCAAAGGCCCCCAAATCCCAAATCCAGAACACTTAGAATGCTATACCACCCCTCAGCAGGAACCCTAGAAATCTGAGTCCCCAGGATCTGCTCACTTCCCACTAGTGTGTGTGCGTGTGTCCGTGACTATGTGTCTGTGTGTCTGTGTGTATCTGTGTGTGTGTGTGTTAATGTGTTCATTCTTCAACCCTCCTTCCTTCCTTCTCATAGAAAAGACTTTTTGGGCTCAGAGATACACAGCCTGAGAGAGGGAGATACCCAAAGTTCACAGGGAGAGATTAGAACTCACTCCCAATTTGGTGTATGTGTCTGTGTAGGGGTGGGGTAACTTCTCTATACACAAAGTAAATATTTGTTCAGTTTCTGAATTCTGAGCATGGCTCATGGAACATTTTAACCAGGTTAAGAGCTGGAAGGATCCTGGAAGACGTTGGCTCTGGGTGCAGGGGGGAGGGGTGGGAAGGAGAGCTAGAGAAAGCAGGCTCTGCGGGCTCTCGGAGGAAAGTGTTTCTCAGCTTCTGGCCTGTGACCTGCACCCTCCTCTCACGCTCCCAGGCCAAAGGCTCCTCCTCTGGGAAAAACAAAGCCATGTTCTTGTCTAGGAGAAACATGGGCTCAGTTCTTTTTTGCCCAGAGAAAGAAGCAACAGCCATTAGGACAAAGCATGGGCTTAGTTAGAAAGGCAGGGGACAGAAGTGAGTGACTGCTTCCATGTGTCCTCAAGAAATGTGTGTGTTTCTCTGAGACACTGGGGGGCTTGGAGAGCTCCCAGTGCTGCTCGGAAGAATTATCTCCGAGAGAAGCCGGAGCCTACCTGCCAAGCTCTGAAGCCGGCAGGTTCCTTTGCTTCTGGGGCTGTGAATCTGAGGTAGAAAGATAATCTTTCAGTAATCCTACCCCAGAGCTGATGTGGGTAGGGACAGAGAAGCTGTGGAGGAGCCCAGAGAAGAAGGGTCCCTGGGGCTGGGTGTGGAAGATGGGCAGGGGAAGGGAAGAGTGGAGGCAGTTACCAGTCAGGTAGTGGGCATGGAGGAGGAGCAAATATGGCCGGTTGACAAGAGGCCTTGTTAAAGAGTTTGGCCTTGGCACCTGAGGACAATGGGGACCCTCCAGCCTATACAGAGGGTCAAGTCAATCATAACTTGAAGGCGGAGAAGCCCATTCGGAGCTGAGCTGCCTTATAACACAGCAATGAGGTCCTGATTGAAAACCCTGGGGAAGGGCGGTGTGTTAGCGGGGGGAGTGAGCATAGCTCACTGCAGGAAGAGAACGATGGGATGGAAGGATTGCAGATGACTTCGAGGTTTGCAGTGCAGGCGACAGAGGGAAAGAAGCTGTTCAGTATTTCATTAGAAGATATGAGTGGAAACCGCCATAGTCCACACTGACCAAGCGCATGCGTGAAGCCCCCTTCCCCCCAGTCTCAGCCCCACTCACTGTTTGGGCTGAGTGCAGAATGGGTATGGTCTCAGCCCCACCCCTGGAACTCCTAGGAGGAAGACATAGCTCTCTAGAAACCTGATGAAATTGCTAAAAGGCCAAGAAGAGTCACGAGTGAGAGGCAGGATTTTTTTTATTATTATTATTCTACCATAGGTTAAAACAAAACAAAAAAAGTTGACCAGTTAAGCAGATGTGCTGGCCCAGGCCTGCAATTCCAGTACTAGGGAGGCAGAGGCAGGAAGGGCAATAGTTTAAGATCTTCTTCATCTAAAATGGGAGTTGGCGGCTTGCCTGAGCCAGAAGAGGACCCATCTCAAAACAAACAGGCAAACAATGGTAAATAGAGGAAGCCTGCTCTCCGCAGAGGAATGTCAGGACCATGGACAGAGATGCACAGAGGAAGCTGGCGAGTCTCAGCCACCAGACCTTGATATGGTTGAATTAAAATTAAGGGCCTTCAGATGGGATAGTTGTCCTGGTCATCTGGGTGAGCGATAAGTGCAGTCATATTTATCTTCGCAATGGGGAGAAAGAGGCAGATCTGATGTGGACTGGAGAGGAGAAGGTCATGTGACTACTCTGGGCCAGGGACTGGAGCAATGAAGCCACTAACCAAGGGGTGCTTGTTGTCACCAAAATCCATGAATGACAGTTTCTGAGGAAGTGTGGCACTGGGTCGCAGTGCCTTTGTACCAACTGTGAAACTGAGAGGATAAACTTCTGTTGTTTTAGTGGTGTTTGATCAACACCGTGGGTGGAAGCTAACACAGGCACTCGCGGAGAAGTGATTGCTGCTTTGGGAACACAGAAGTCACTGAGAGCCTGCAGGACCAGATGTGAGGGACAGAGGCTGGGCTTTTCTGATGGAAGTGTGTGGATGACAGCTCCGCTTACTGACGTGGAAAATGGGCTTCATGGAGAAGACTTCAAAGCCCCATGCTGGCCACATTAGGCTGGAGAGGAACGTTCAGCATCGTTGCTGCCAAGAACAATTCAGCCAGATGAAATGCAATGCCAAGTGCCCCTGCAGGACCCTGTGAAAGCCACAGGGAAATGGCCTCCTGGTTAAGCATGGAATAGTAACTAAACAGGATGTCTCAGCCCCTATCCAAGTGCACTGAGCCTGAGGCATGCTGAGTGAATGCACACATGTTCAGAGATCTCTCCTCGAGCCAACACTAGCACGGATCCTGCCAGGGGTGTCCCCAGGCAGTCCAGAAATAGCAGCCAGTGCCAGAGTTTGCAGTGAATGTCAGGCCAGTTAACTTGGTGCTAGGAATGCAGAAATGTGTGCCAGAGGAGAGATGGTGTCTGCCCAGGGGACAAACAGAGAAGTGACAACAGGAGGGACAGGAACGTGGAGTAGGTGGGTGTGTGCATCAAGGAGCCAAAGGCTAAACCCACACAGCCTGTCAGCTGATAACGAGCTCTCAGCGGAAGGAGTGACAGCCAATGCCCATGCCCGTCAGGGAGCCTGTCAGCTCTAGAGCCCAGAGCCAGGCTGGTGCTTTGCTTAGCTTATGTATGACCTTCCTGAGAACTGGGACAGCAAGGGCCTCCAATGCTTCTGCCATCCCCATGCACCCCACATGGACACGGTGGTTAGTTGTCCTAAGGAGCAACTTTGGGAGTTCCAAGAGGTTCAGGGGTCTCTGGCACAGAGACTGCTAAGCCTTGGGGATGTGCAGGCTCTTGGAAATTCATTTCTGGGTTTTGTTCTTCCCTCCGCTGGACACATCTGGAGGGGGCCTCCTCCCTTGATCTCACCTGCCTTCTGGAACCAAGAAGGAGAGAGTGGGTAAGGGGGACCAGAGAGAAAGTTACCATGAGGCTGGTAGGGTCTGGTGAGCACTGACTGGCGGGCTGGGCCTGAGCTAGAGGCCCCAGAGGCCAACGTGTGCCAAGGACAGGGCAGAGATGACACAGGGTGAGATAATACCCTCTTTTCTCTGTATGGAGGACAGCAGGTTCTCCTTGTTCTTGATTAGCTGAGAACATTAAATCTCAGAAAAGGGAAGCCACCACCCACTGAAGAGGGCTTTCTACCCCTCTGCCCCACCATTCTTCCCCCTGTATCCTGCTGCTCAGGAGAAGCCACACCCTCCCCTCTTCCTTCCCTCCCTCTTTTCTTGCCCGTCCATCTTCTTCACATCCATGCTGGCTAGTTTTATGTCAACTTGACACAAGCTAGAGTCGTCTGAAAAGAGGAAACCTCTATCAAGAAAATGCCTCCACAGATCTGGCTGTAGGCAAGGCTTTAGGGCATTTTCTTAATTAGAAATTGATTGGGAAGGGTCCAGCCCATTGTGGGTGGTGTCATCACTGAGCCGGTGGGCATGGGTTCTGTAAGAAAGCAAACTGAGAGTGCCATGATGAGCAAGCCAGTAAGCAGCACCCCTCCGTGGCCTCTGCATCAGCTTCTGCCTTCCAGTTCCTATCCTGTTTGAGTTCCTGTCTTGGCTTCCTTCAACATGGACAGTGCAGTGGAAGTATAAGCCAAACTGACCCTTTCCTCCCCAAGCCTCTTTTATCTAGTAATAATAACCCTAACTAGGACACCATGTATCCATCCATTCATTCTTCCCTCTCTCCCTCCTATCTACCCATCTGTCCATCTGTTCGTCTGTCTGTCTGTTTGTTCGTCCATCTGTCCATCCATCCTCACTCACCCATCCTGACAGGGAAGTGAGGAGATAGCTAAGCCTCCTATACTGGCCAGTAGTCGTAGGTTTGTGTGAAGCCCAACTTATTAGCTTTTGTGGTTTGTCCTTCTTCAAAAATCAGAGATGGAATCTGTGTTGAACTCCAAGTCACAATGATTTATCCCGTTTGATCATGGGAGTGCAGAACTTTAGCACTTACGTTTTGGTCTATGGTGCATCTGAACTGTGTGTGTGTGTGTGTGTGTGTGTGTGTGTGTGTGTGTTGAGATAAGGTTTGGGATTGACCTGTGATGC
>NW_021604714.1:2054485-2061477 GCF_004785775.1 Grammomys surdaster | reverse complement strand
GTGTGTGTGTTGAGATAAGGTTTGGGATTGACCTGTGATGCCTCTGTATGAGTATGTGTGAGTGTGTGCATGAGTGTGTGTACGTGAGTGTGAGTGTGTGCATGCGTGAGTATGAGTGTGTGAGTGTGTGTGTGTGTGTTGCAGTCTGGTTCCTTTACCCCTTGAGCACTCGGTTCCTCAGGTCTTCTGTGAAGATTATCTCCCATAAGTGACATTAGAGCTCTTGTCACCGTTGACTTCCGTTAGGCTGCTCACCTGCTTTGTGTTCTATGAGCTTCCTATCTGTTCTATTGGATTAAATATCTAACACTGTGCTAATACTGCCTTTCATATATCTTACTAGTAAATCTTGAAATTTGGTATAATAAGATCTGGAATATTTTTCTTTTTCTCGAAATTGGTCTGTCGCTTCCTTGTTTAGTTTCAAGCAAGTGTGTTGTTTTTTACACCATGCTGGGCTTTGGTGGCAAAGACGTTGAATCTGCACACTGCTACATTTTCTGATTCATGGATTTGGCATGACTCTCTGTTTACTTAGATCAGTTTTTAATTGCTGTGACTAATAATTTATACTTTAAGTCTACAGGAAATACACACATTTTTATTACCTCTATTCCAAACTATTTCCTGAATTTCTTGCCATTATAAATGATATTCCTAAATTTGCATTTCTAATTATTCATTTCCAGGACTTAGAAATACGATTGATTTTTTTTTCATATTAGTCTTGAATCTTGTTACCATGCCAACCTCACTAATCAATCCTAGTGGTTTTTTTTCTGTTGATCCATTTGGATTTTCTTTATAGGAAGATGATAAATTTAGGGAGGGAAAGAAAGAGAAAGAGAGAGGGAGAAAGAGAGAGAGAGAGAGAGAGAGAGAGAGAGAGAGAGAGAGAGAGATATCAGGCTCACCTTTGATATCTTTTCAGTCTATGAGGCTTTTATCTTATTTTATTTTTTCTCGTCTGTTTGCACCAACTGGAGCCTCTCTTGAGCTGTTTAGAAGAGGGAATCTTTACCTGATTTTCAAACTCAGGTGAAAACAGGGTTTTCTACCATCAAGCTATGGTATTAATTCTGAGCTCAGAGATGTCCTCACTGGGGCTCTGGGTGCTCCCTTCTCGGCTTAGTTTATGATGTGATTAGTTGGGGAGGGGTTCGCTTTAAACCATGAAGGAGTGGGCAATTTTGTCTTATCCCCCCCCCGTGTGTGTGTGTGTGTGTGTGTGTGTGTGTGTGTGTGCAGGTGAATTCACCTCTGTGCACATTTGGAGGTCAGAGAAAGGCATTCTCCTGTATCATTCTCTGTCTTATTCTTTGAGGCAGGATCTCTCCCTGCATCTGGAATTCGTGGGGTCATATTTCAGCTAGACTGGCAGCCAGTCAGCCCCCCTGATCTTCCTGTATCTGCTATCCCTGTTCCACAGTGCAGAAGTTATAGGCACAAGCAAGACCATATTTGTCTTGTGATGTGAGTGCTAAGATCTGAACTCTCGGATCCTCGAGTTTATGCATCAAACCCTCCTAACCACTGAGTTCCCCCAATGCCTTCTCTATGTCTTTTATTCTGTTTTACTTATTAAAATAATAAGATATATTGAATTTTGAGTGTCAAACAATTGTGCATTCTTAAAAGAAACTTCACTTAGTCATGAATTAATCTGCTCCTGTATTCTCATGTCTGACTTACTTTATCTTGGTGAGTACCGTGGTCTTTGTGGACATGGGTACTGACTGGAGCTTTCCCTTCCTCTCATGGCCTTGGGTTGGGCATCAGGGTACTGTTTGTTTCATAAAAGGAAGTAAGGAATTTTCTCTCCTCCTTTGTGACTGAGGGGTTTCCATTGATTTGGTCCTGAGCTTAGATGCTTTATAAAATTAACCACTGAAGCCATCGAAAGCTAGATATGAAATGGGAAATGGTGTGGGTGAGATTTCTCAGCAGGTAAAGGTGTTGGCCACCAAACCAGTCTTTGATACCTGGGATCTCACAGAGGAAGGAGACAACTGATTTCCTAACGTTGTTCCCATCCTCCTTTCCACATGAACACTGTGGCATGTATGTTCACACACACACACTCACACACACAATGTATTTATAAAGATGTAATTTAAAAGGAACGAGAACCTGAATGTGGGCTCTAAAGTCAGTAACAAAACAAATATGTTTGCCTTAACTTCTTTCCAGTATGTGCTGGATTCTAGACAGAGGTGAGAAAAAAACAACGAAAATCAGCCATATTTAGAAGGTAAGATGTAAAGCCATTTCTGTTTTTATAATACATAAAATGATATAGTGAAATGATATATTAAGAAAACAGAGAACACACACATTTAAAGCTAATAAATGATGTTTGTCTTATCCCCCCCCCATACATCAGATACACAATCTGAGATTCATGCACACAGATTGATGGTGCTTCTTTACGTTAGCAAAAAGTTACCAAAAAATGAAATAAACAATTCTGTACAATTCTGTGCATAATAGTATATAAAATACAGTTCTTATAAATCACTTTAGTCAAAGAAGAGAAATGTTTGCATACATACACAGAGAGGTGACAGAATACTGTTTTAAGACACTGAAGAGCTGGATAAATGGGGAAGATAACCCATGTTCATGGATTACAATACTCCATGTTGGGGCTGGAGAGACGGCTCAGCAGTTAAGAACATTGACTGCTCTTCCAGAGGTCCTGAGTTCAAATCCCAGCAACCACATGGTGGCTCACAACCATCCGTAATGAGATTGGATGTCCTATTCTGGTGTGTCCGAAGACAGCGACAGTGTACTCATAAATAAAATAATAAATAAATCTTAAAAAAACAATACTCCATGTTGTTGAAAGGACAGAGCTTCCCAGAGTGAACACTCTCTTCTGAAAGTCACTTGGAAATGTAAAAGACTCAAAATAGGCCAAACAAAGCTGGTGAGGATGGACAAGAAGACAGACCACACTTTATGTTCTGATTTCGTTTTTTTTTTCCCTTCCTTTCTCCCGCTCACTCTGGCCCCGCTGTAGCTGTCTTCTGACACACTATAAGAGAGCATCAGATCTCATTACAGACTGTTGTGAACCACCATGTGGTTGCTGGGATTTGAACTCATGACCTCCAGAAGAGCAGTCAGAGCTGAGCCATCTCACCAGCCCTATGTTCTGATTTCAAAAGTTATGATAGCACACAATTAAGCATACTTTCTTAGTTAGGATTTTACTGCTGTGAACAGACACCATGACCACAGCAACTCTTATACTGACAACATTTAACTGGGGCTGGCTTACAGGTTGAGAGGCTCAGTCCATCATCATCAAGGCAGGAGCATGGAAGCATCCAGGCGAGCATGGTACAAGAGGAGCTGAGAGTTCTACATCTTCATCTGAAGGCTGCTAGAAAAAGACTCACTTCCAGGCAGTCAGGATGAGGGTATTAAAGCCCATGCTCACAGTGACACACCTACTCCAACAAGGCCACACCTATTCCAACAATGCCACACCTCCTAATAGTGCCACACCCTGGGCCAAGTATATACAAACCACCATGTTCCATTCCCTGGTCCCCATAGGCTTGTTCAAACACATGAGTCTGGGGGGGGGCATATCTAGCCATAGCATAATAAAAATACACTTAGTTCAACTTCCAAAGTCCCTATAGTCTATAGCAGTCTCAACAATGTTGAAAGTCCAAAGTTCAAAATTTCTTCTGAGATTCATCTAATCACTTAACTGTTATCCACAAAGCAAGACAGGAAACCAGCTGGACAAACTCCAAACTGCATCTCCATGTCTGATGTCAAAGCGGTCTTCACATCTCCAACTCCTTTTTCATCTTTGTTGACTGCAACAGACCTCTTTCTTCTGGGCTGGTTCCACTCCCTGTTAGCCGCATTCCTCAGGAGATAGCCCACAGCTTTGTCATCTCAAACATCGTGGAGTCTCCAAGTCAACCTCAGCTTCGCAACTTCTTCCAATGTCTGGGATCCACACATGCTCTTCTGGGCTCCTCCAAAGGGCTGGAGTCACTTCTCCAGCTCTGCCCTAGGTAGCACTCTAAGCTCTGGTCGACTCCACTCCCCTGCTGCTACTGTTCTTGGTGATCATTCCATAGTACTGGCAAATTTAATACACTGGGGTCTTTAACTGCAACTAGGCTTCGCCAATAGCCTCTCATAGGCTCTCTTCATGGTGCCAATTCTTAAGTTCTTTGCATGACCCCTTCAGTCCTGGGCTGTCAATTGAAACTGAGGCAGCACCTTCACCAATGGCCTTCCATGACTTCTCACAGTGCTGAGCCTCACCTGCTCTTCATGACTCCTTCATGCCTTCAAATCCAGTGCCACCTGGGTGACTCTCATACATGACCAAGTCTAGATGCAGCAGGAGGTACAACCTTGGCTATCTCTGGAACACAGCTTCTTTGTGGTCTCAGAAAACACTTGCCAGAAAATTTTGTGTCAGTGATGCTGATCTCTTCTTAATCACCACTAATTTCTTAGCTCCAGCTAACAAGGATCAACTGTCCCAGTAGTCCCTTTTATTCTTGACTCTAAAGCCAGAGCCAAATGACCAAACCTGGAAAGTTCTGCTGCTTGCTGGGCTGGAACACGCCCCCCCCCCTTATTTTATAATCAGCTTTCTGTTTTCCAACTCCTTCACTGCCTAAGCTTAGCTGTCCTGAAACTTACTCTGTAGATTGACCTTGAACTCAGAGATCTACATAGCCCTGTCTCCTGGAATTAAAGATGTGTACAACCACACCTGGATTTAAGCTTTTCTTCAGCTAGAACTTGTTCCGTCCCAGTCTGGCCTTGAGCTCAGAGATCTGCTAGGCTCTGTCTCCTGGGATTAAATGCATGGACCTAAGTTTAGCTGGATGGGATCTTGCCCCAGAGTCCTACTCCCTTAATGTTATCTCCTAGAACACAGGAGTCAGCTTCATTCTATTTCTTGGTGCCCCTTTAATATTTGAACCATATATTTTGTATTTTTCCTTTCTCAGTTTGCTCCTTTTCATTAAAATGCTCTTCATAAGAGTGAACTTTAGTAACCACACAACAGAATTTATACCAAGCTGTTTTGAGACTTCTTTTTTCAAAGCAATTCATCTAAACCTCTTCACCTTAGCCTCAGGTAGACTCTTTGGACAGTGGCAAAAGGCAGCCACATTCTTCACCAAAATACCACAAGAACAGTTTCTATGCTACATACTGAAATTCTTCTCCACTGAAACATTTTGGGCCAGGTCTACATAGTTCAAATTACTCTTAACAATAAAGTCTTCCATATTCCTATTAGGATGGCCATTAAGCCTCCATTTAAAGGATTTCACTGCTTTCCAAATCCAAAGCCCCAGAATCTGTATTCTTCCTAACACAGTCAGGCCTATCACAGCAATTCTCCAGTCCCTGGTACCAACTTCTGTCTTAGTTAGAGTTTTACTGCTGTGAACAAACACCAAGGCAACTCTTATAAGGACAACATATATTTGGGGCTGGCTTACAGGTTCAGAGGTTCTGTTTATTATCACCAAGGTGGGAACATGGCAGCATCCAGGCAGGCATGGTGCAGGAGGAACTGAGAGTTCTACATCTTCATCTGAAGGCTGCTAGGAGAAGACTGACTTCCAGGCAGCTAGAATGAGGGTCTTCAAGCCCACACCCACAAGACTACACCTACTCCAACAAGGCCACACTTCCTAATAGTGTCACTCCCTGGGCCAAGCATATTCAAACCACCATACACACTATAGTTAAGACAGCATGGTCCCATGACACAGAGGTTCACATGCAGATTAATGGAAAATAATTGAGAATTCAGAAATAAATCCATGTGTTTGTAGTCAGGCAATCTTCAACAAAGACACAGGCTCTATTCAATGGTGATAAAACATACCAGGACAGCTGAACAGTTACATGCCAAAGATGAAAGGGCCATCCTTCAAGCTACAGCCATAGATTAGCTGAACTCATCTAAAGTCCTAATGCATGGGCAAAACTATAAAACTCCTGGGAAGAAACATGAGTATGACTCTTCTTAATTTTGGATTAGGCAATGGTTCCTTAGTCATAACCTCAAAGGACAAAACCAGAAAAAAGAACAGATTCCTCAGATGTCATCAAAGTGAGGAAGCTGTGCATCAAAAGACACTATAAAGAAAGGGAAAAGGAGATTAGAGAGATGGCTCAGTGGTTAAGAGAACTGACTGCTCTTCCAGAGGTCCTGAGTTCAAGTCCCGGCAACCACATGGTGGCTCACAACCATCTGTAATGGGATCTGATGCCCTCTTCTGGTGTGTCTGAAGACATGTACAGTGTATTCATATAATAAATAAATAAATAAATAAATAAATAAATAAATAAATAAATAAATGTATGGGGGAGTGAGTAGAGAAACCCTTGGGCTAAGAGAAAGAATTCTGCAAATCACAGAAATTATACTCTTAGGTACACAAGCAAGAGAAATAAAACATAGGCTTACACTTGTTAAGGGATATTGGTAGCAGCACTGTTCACAGTAATCAAAACATAGGAACAAAAAGACAACTGTCTCCTGAGTAATAAGTGGACAGATGTGTCTGTGTGTCTGTGTGATGGAACATTATTTGGACATCACCAGGAGTAGAGTGCATATAGTTGAATCTTGTAAAAAAAAAAAAACCTATTCTAAATGGAAGAAGACAAAGAATAAACTTTGCCATTCATTGCACAATTCCATCCATATAGGTTGCTTAGCATGACCATGGGACATATAGGTTGCTTAGCAAGACTGTGGGACATATAGGTTGCTTAGCATGACCATGGGACATATAGGTTGCTTAGCATGACCATAGGACATATAGGTTGCTTAGCATGACCATGGGACATATAGGTTGCTTAGCAAGACCGTGGGACATATAGGTTGCTTAGCATGACCGTGGGACATATAGGTTGCTTAGCATGACCATAGGACATATAGGTTGCTTAGCATGACCATGGGACATATAGGTTGCTTA
>NW_021604714.1:2035229-2054475 GCF_004785775.1 Grammomys surdaster | reverse complement strand
CATATAGGTTGCTTAGCATGACCATGGGACATATAGGTTGCTTAGCAAGACTGTGGGACAGAGAGTAGGTTAGTGGGCTGTGTGAAGAAAGGAGGGGATTGGAGAGGACAGCTAATGAATCCTGATTTCTCTTTATGGTAACAAATGTTGAGATTGGGTGGGATTCATGGTGGCATGGTCGTGGGTGTGCTTAACACCCTTGGCATGTGCATTTTAAAGGGATGAATTTGATGTTATATGGAAACGTATTAATTTTATCCTAACAGAGACTAGACAAAGAACTCTCCTGAACGTTATTCCTTCTGAAGCAAAGGAGGAGTGAGCTGGTTTTGGGCATCCCTTGCCACGGTTTTGCCCATTTTCATCTGAGTTGTTGAATTTACTCACCGAAGCTTCTGTAGAGCAGACTTCCGAGCCTCTTTCTCAGCCCTGATTTCAACATGTCTGTCGTTTCTCTCTCTGATCTTTTCCTCATCAGTATGCCCAGTAGTTTTTAATTTTTGATACTTTCAAACAACCAGATTTTGCTCTCTCTCCTCTGTCTTTTGTCTTCCCTTCCCTTTTCCTCTCCTCCCCTCCCCTCTTCTCTCTTATTTCTCCTCTCTTCCCCTCCTCTCCCCTCTCCTCTCTTTCCCTCTTCTCCTCTACTCCCTCCCGTCTTCCTCACCCCATCTATCATCTTTCCATATTAAAACGTTATCCTTTTAGCTCTTAGTTTTCCTCCTGTTTACCATTGATTTAATGTCTCCAGTTTCCTGGGGGTAAAATTTATACAACTGACCCGAAGCATCTAAGTCATTATTTAGAGTTACCCTCTTCCTTCTCGGCCCAGCTGCAAAGCCCCCTTCTATCTTTCTTTTTATATGCATGAGAGTTTTGCCTGGGGGTATCCCTGTGCACTTGGTGTGTGAGTTGCCGTGTGAATGTGTGTGTGTGTGTGTGTGTGTGTGTGTGTGTGTGTGCTGGGAATTGAACCCGGGTCCTGTGGAAGAGCAGCGAGCGCCTCTGAAGTGCTGATCCATCTCTCCAGCCTCACGTGCTCGCGTCTTGACACAGTCTGTTTCTGCACTCTTTCAACGCAGAGATCTGCTTTCCCCCGTGGCTTTCTTTTCTTGCCCATCATTTATTCAGGAGTAGAGCATTTAATTACCAATCACTTGGGGGAGTTTGCAGCTATCTTTCTGTTATCGATTTCCACTTTATTATGTCATGTTCACAAAGCATACTTTCTGTGACTTTGGTCTCCCTGGTTTTGTTTGATGGTCTGAACTCCGCCTTAAAGAGCGCATGCGCTCCACCGCTGTTGGATGTCAAGCTCCATAAATGTCAATTAGGTCAAGTTGATGGGTACTATTGTGAGACTCTTCTCTCTTCTCGCTGATTCTGTGTCCTGACAATTGCTGAGAGAAATGCTGTGATTTCCAACAATCACCGTAGATTTGTCTGCTTGCTTCTTGTCTCTATCTTTAGCTGTTCCACTCTACTTGGAAGTGCTAGTGCTCGGTGCATACATATTTAGGGCTGTGACAGCTTCTTGATTAAGTGGCCTATTTATCAGCATGAAGTATCTCTCCCTCCAGCCCTGGTCACAATCTTGGTTCTGAAGTTGACTCTGTGCAAGCATGACCACACCGCCTTTCGTTGGGTTAAGGTTCATACTGTAAATATTTGTCCATCTCTTGATGTTTGGGTGAGCCTAGTTATTGACAACTGAGCCTTCTCCACAGACAGTTTCTCTTTTGCCAACTTTGCTGCTGCATCCGGTTCTTGTGGACAACACAGAGCCGGGACTTTCCTTCCTAATGTTTTTACCTCATAGCTGGAATAGTTCCATCGTTTTTTAACTTTACGTAACTATTAATATCATTGGTTGATTTTGTATTTCATACCTATCTCTACCTTTCTCGGTCCATAGATATAAGAGATACAGGTGTAATGTGCTTTTGATGTCCCTGCCAGCTGTCAGCTCTGGATCTGTTTCTGCTGGTAGACTTCTCTCCACAATATGGATTCCATTTACGTGGAAGACACTGTGAATTTTTGTTTGCTTGCTTGCTTTGGTTTTTGAGTCAGGCTATCACTATGTAGCCATTGCTACATTAATAGATGATAGATAGATAGATAGATAGATAGATAGATAGATAGAGATAAGATATAGATATAGAGATGACGTAGATACACAGATCTAGATAGTATAGAGATAGGTGATACAGAGATAGGGATAGATATATAGATATGGAGAGAGAGAGAGAGAGAGAGACAGAGAGAGAGAGAGAGAGAGAGAGAGAGAGAGAGAGAGAATAGGAGCATACATGAAGGTACAAGAGTTCAGGGAACAACCTTAACTTTGGGCCTTGGCTTCCATCTTGTTTCAGGGGTCTCATGGCAGCTGAGCATGGCAGGCTCACTGGCTCAGGAACTTCCTGGGATTCTCCTGCCTTTGCCTCCCACCTCGAAGTAGGATGCTGCATTGCGGGCCCGTGGTATCATCTAGCTGTACATGGGCTCTGGGGATCTGAACTCCTGTCCTCATGCTTGAGCGGTCAGTGCTTTGCCCACCAACGCATCTCCCAAGCCCTCATACCACAGATTTAAATTTACCGTCTTGCTGCTTTTTGATGTTTCCAGTGTGGAGTTTTTGCCATTGTTCCCCTTTTCGGTTGGCTTTTTGTTTGTTTTAGTTTTTCTAGTTTCTCCATTTTTTAAAAAATAAGGTCCAAAGGAATCAACTCTTCTCAAGCAATTGAGTTGCATCATCGGAGATAGGGACAACAAGTCTTTATAGGAATGTAGAGAAACCCAGGATCCAATAAAGTAAAATTCACACTGTCTAACATTCAACCAGAATCCTTACTGTGGAGGGAAGTCAACCAGCAGAAACAGATCCAGAGCTGACAGCCAGCAGGGACATCGGAAGCATGATTAGACCTAGATTCCTTCTTAAGGGTTAAGATAGAGATTTTTGTTTGCTCGCTAGCTTTGAGCTTTGAATCAGACTATTGTGATGTAACCTTTTCATATTCTTTTACTTATTAACATTTTCTGTTAGCATGGCATGCATGTGGAGGTCAAAGGAAAAGTTGCAGGAGTTGGTTCTCTCTTTCTATTATGTCATTCCTGGGGATTGAACTCTTCTCGTAAGACTTGGTGGCAAGCCCCCTTACCCATTATGTAGCCATTGCTAGCCTGGAATTCACTCTGTAGAACAGGCTGGTCTCAAATGATCACCTGTGGACCCCAAGTTCAGGTAATAGAGGCACGGGACCCCAGAGCAAGGTGGGATGATGCCAGAGAATGACTCTGAGCAAGGCTCCAACATCATCTTCTGCACCTGCACACACAAGCAAACGCACACATATGTACATGCATACACATGGAGAAAGAAGATACATAGGAAATTTCCAAATATCTGGAAAATAAAATAAAATGAAATAAAATCATGTCTAAATAAACTTTGGGTCAAAAAAGCAACTAAAAATAGAGCTTAACAAACAAGTGAGATAAAAGGAAGTTTAACAAAAAGTGAGAACCCTTTTTTCTTACCTTTCGAAGCAAATGGACTCATAAAAAGATAACACATAATATTGCTCCTGTGGATGGGCCTCCTGAACTGTTAGCAGGAGGGGGCAGGTCTCAGTCCAAAAGGAGTACTTTGGCATTGTATATTGAATTTAAAATGATGGCATCCTATGATCCAGGAGGTCCACCTTCCAACTCTCTACCTTCAAGTATGGCTATAGGTGTTCACTGTATAGGAAGAAAGAGAAAGCTTCATCACCATCAGTAACAATTGCACAAGTCCATATAGAACACACAGGGTGGGATGGTTTTTATAGACTGCCATTGAGATGCTCTACAGTCACTCGAAAGGTGGATTCATGGAGATCAGAAGTGCCAGATAGTCTTCAGAGATAACTCAGAGATAGCTAAGAGTACTTGTTACTCTTGCAGAGGACATACATGCAAACAAAACATACACACACACACACACACACACACACGTGCGCACACACACATATACACACACGCCAAATAAATAAACATTTATAAAAGCTGTAAATAACAAGGTCATTTTCAGCTACATAGTGAATTTGAGACCAATCTATGATAGATACATGGCTGTCTGCCTCAAAAACTAAAGACCCTATTTCCTTCTGAGGCCTTAGGGGGTCAGAGTTGCAATGTATCTCTGGGGGGTACAATTCAATACACCAATGACACATTTGTGTCTGTGACCTTTCCCCTCAATAATCCAGACATCAAGAACAGGGTATGCTCTGAAATACACAGCCAAATGCAGAAATTCAAGACCACTGTGGTGGTTTGAGTAAGAATGGCCCCCGTAGACTCCCATAGACACAGACTGTTCTGGAACGCTGTCTCCTCAGGTCTGATGTCTTTAAAACAACTTCAAAAATGTTTTTGTTGTTTCTATTTTTTAAAAGTAGTGTAGTGTAGGGTATGTGTGTGAGTGGGTATGAGTGTGTATGTGTGTGTATGTGCCTGGGTGTGTGAGAGAGTGTTTGTGTGTGTTTGTGTGGTTAGTCATTTGAGTTCTTAGTCATCAGGGAGTGGCACTACTTGAGAAGGGTTAGGAGGTGTGACCTTGCCGGGGGAAGTGAGTCACTGGGGGGTGGGCTTTAAGGTTTCAGAAGCTGAAGCAGACTGGGTGGTAGTGGAACACACCTAATCCCAGCACTCGGGAGACAGAGGCAGGTAGAACTGAGTTCAAGGTCAGCCTGGTCTACAGAGTGAGTTCCAGGACAGCCTGGGCTACACAGAGAAACCTGGTCTCAAAAAACCACAAAAGCAAACAAACAAACAAGCAAGGCCAAGGCAGGCCCAGTGGCTCTCCCTTCCTGCTGCCCGCAGATCTGGATGCAGAACTCTCAGCTCCTCTTCAGCACCATGTCTGTCTGTACTGTCATGCTTCCCACCATGACAGTGGCTCTCAGCCTGCCTAATGCTGCATACGACCCTTTAAGACAATTCTTCTTCCTGTTGTGCCGACCCCCAACCATAAAATTGTTTTTTGTTGCTGCTTCATAACTGTGATTTCACTACTGTTATGAGTTGTAATGTAAAGATTCTGTTTTCCAATGGTCTTAGGCAACCCCTGTAGAAAGGGGTCACCATCCACAGGTTGAGAACCACTGTTCTATAATAACAATGGACTAAATCTCTGAAACCTCTGTAAGCCAGGGACTACTAAATGCTTCCTTTTTTAAGAGTTGCTATGGTCATAGTGTCTCTTCACTGCAGTAGAACACAAACACCAATTGAGGCCCATCTGAGAACCTGGCCCAGTCAAGAGAAACCTGCAAAAACATGGCCTCTGGACAAAGAATGTCATCCTCAAGTATCACCCCAGTGAGTGTCACCTCGCGCCAGCAAGAGGACAGTGGAGCAAAGCAAGACAGTCTAAACGAACACGGGTTTCAGTCGGTCATAGCTCATTAATATTAATCAGTCAGCTAATTGTACTAACCTGTGTCAGGTAAAATGTCAGCAGCAAGAAAAATGATGCCGGGTTACGGGAACTCTGTGCGACTACTCAAATTTTCTTTAAATCGAAGACTGTTGCAAAAATATAGGCTGTTGGGGAAAAGAAGAGAGTTTGACAGTATTTGATAGCAGATCAGAATTCACGGGCCGCTGCTACTCAGCTTAGGGACGCACGCAGCAATAAACACTTACTGCGGAGGAAGACGGCGTTCTCAAATCAATACCTTCAAGCTACCACTTTTGAGAAGCCAGAAAAAGGAGATCAAATAAAAGTAGGCAGAGAGGGGAAGGTATTAAAGCGGAAATCTACGAAACCAGCAACAGAAAAAAAAACAATAGAAAAAGTCGATGGAGTCAGAAGTTGGTTCTTTCCGAAGATCAATAAAATTGCTAAACTCTGGCAAGACTGGGGGAGAGGGGGGAGGAGGGTACACACACAAAAGTGGCCGGGATCAGTTATGAGAACAGTATCATTACAAATTCTAAAAAATGTGGGAAGGATAATTCTGGAGCATTATGAAGAAGTCTTATGCTAATAATGTCTACAATTCTCTCTCTTCCCCGCTTCTCTCTCTCACACACATCACACAAACGCACACAAACACACTCTCTCACACACCCAGGCACAGACACACCCATACACACTCATACTCACACACATACCCTACACTACACTACTTTTAAAAAATAGAAACAACGAAAACATTTTTGAAGTTGTTTTAAAGATATCAGACCTGAGGAGACAGCGTTCCAGAACAGCCTGTGTTCATGAAAGAAAGTAGGGGTTCTTCCACACTTTCCAGAGAAAGTTCCAGGCTGCGTTGCTCCTCTATTGAGCAGCAAAATAAGACCAGTTCAACAAAACTCTTCCAAAAGACAGAAGAAGGCATGCTTCCCACTGAATTACCCTGATATCAAAGTGGAAGCCTGCGAAGGTGCTTCCCTTTGCGGCCAGTTGCCTTGGGACTGCCTTTGCTGGTGCTTGCCTTGGGTCTGGTTTTGTTGGTTTCTTTTGCTTTCTTTACTCCCGTTTTTCTTTCTGTTTCTTCTGATTTGGGTTTGTGAGGATCCTCAGATTTGCACATTCACAATTTCACCTAACTGGCAAAGGTTTTAAACATGACTGGTTTAAAATTTTTTTCCCTCTTTTTATGGCTCTGATGGTTGGAGAATGCCCTGCAGCCTGTTTTGTTCCTGTGTTCCCATCCCTCTCCCACATGTTTCTTTTTGTAGTTTTTACTTTTACTGTTCTCTCTTCACAGTCGCTGCCTTCTCCTCAATTCACTATCGTCCATTGAATCTAATCTTGATTGATTTTATCTGAAATATTTAATTTCAGGTGCTAGATTTTTTTTTAAATCTTTAACTTTCTTTTTAACCTCATTTTTTGTTTGTTTGGTTTGGTTTGGCTCCCCCACCTCTTTTGGTGTGGCCACATTTTGTTCTTGCTTTACAGATACACTTGCAAGTATTTTAGTATCCCCTGCCTGCAGGTTCCATCCCCTCTGCCATCCTGGTCCCTTTCTGAGCATCCACCCTTCCTGCTTCTTTGCACACCTGCCAGGGTGCATCTTCTGGTAAGATTGTGCTATACAGTTTATACACTACTTTACACAGAAAAGGATACCTTTCTTTCGTTTTTAAACAGTGTTTCTCTGTGCAGGAAAGTCCTGGAACCGGCTGTCCTGGAACTCTCTATGTAGACAAGGCTAGTCTCCAACTTAGAGATATGCCTGCCTGCGTCTCCCAAGTGCTGGAATTAAAGGCATAGATCACTACGCCAACCTCTAAGAGGGTACTTTTTCAATGTGATTAAGTTTACTAATCATGCGGCCTTAAAGGAGATGACTATTACCAAATTACATGGGCCAAGGAATGTCTAGTGTAATTACATGAGTCTCTAAAAGCAAAGATGTCTGGGGAGATGGCTCAGCAGTTAAGAGCACTTGCTGTTCTTGGAAAGGACCTGGGTTAAGTTCCCAGCATCTGCATGGAGGTCCACAACCACCTGTAACTCCAGTTCTAGGGAACTCAATGCTATCTTCTAGACTCTGAGGGTACCTGGGTACATGAAGTACACACAAACCCACGGAGGCGCACACACACATACAGGAATAATGTAAGCAAATCCTTTTTAAGGACAGATGTTGTAAAGGGAGGTAGGAGATTTTTGACATATGATAAAGCATTATTAAATGTGTTTTATGTATCATAGGGTGAATCACTGCTTTGAGGTTAGTTAGGACACTATGCCAGGAATGAGGGCAATCTCAAGGAGCTGGGGACAGCTCTAGCTGGCAGGAACCAAGCGAATGAGGGCTTTGTGGCTAAAACATTAAGAACTGAGGTTGTGTCTGGCGGTGGTGGCACACACCTTAATCCCAGCACTCGGGAGGCAGAGAGGCAGGCAGATCTCTGTAAGTTCAAGGCTAGCCTGGTCTACAGAATTTCAGGACAGTCAGGGCTACACAGAGAAACCTTGTCTTAAACAAAACCAAATAAAACCAAAACCAAGCAACAACAAAAACCTACCAATAAACAAACATAGAACTGGAGTTGAGCTTAGAAGACAACCCAGCAATGTGACTGAGAACTCTGGCAAATGGATGTCCTGACTTCAGGAATCTGAAAATAGAAGCAGAGCCCAACAGACCAAGGCAGTGCCCAGAATCCTTCTGTAAGAGAAGTAAGCGCTTCTTGATGCTGCTAGCTTCATGGCAATTTCTTAAGCCAGTAATCAAGCCCTGATATGTCTGGCAGTTTTTATTTGGATGCCAGCCATTGTAAACTGTGCCCGTTTGGATGCTGGGCCTGTGTGTATATAATCCCTACACCTTTTCCTCAGTTTGATCCTGTTGTTATGCAGGTCCTTTCACAATTCTTTCAAGCCTGAGTCCAGAGCATCCTACATCAGCCCCACCACCAAGGTGACGGCCTTCTAGAGACACCATGACAAGGTTGGCTGTCCTGGAGGAGGTTGGTGGGAAAGATCTCCAGCCCTGTGGAGCTCTGGTGTTTGCTGCTCATTCTTTTTCTGATCGCACGTGGCTTTCTTATATAGTCCCAAAGTCCCAAGAGGACCCTTGCCAGGCCCCTGGTGCTCTCATTCACACATGGAAATGCCCATGTTCCCACATATGCCAGGCACCTCCTCTCTCTGCTCTGCCATCTGCAGCATCAGCTCAGAGAGGGAACCTCATGGAAAATCTTTAATATTGAAACACAGGTGCAAAGCCAGGCTTTCTCAGGGTCTGACCCAGACCCTGACGATTTAGAAAGCTTGCTCATATTCAATGAGGAATGAGACTCGTTGCCCTGGAAATCTATAAAAATGCTTGGGGAAAGGGAGACGGTCAGTCAGTAACATGCTTGCCCAGAGGGTGTGAGTTCGGGTCTCCAGTGCCTATGTACAAAGACAGACATGGTGTATGCCCGTAGTCTGTGTGTGTGTGTGGGGGGGGGGCGGTATTTACTGAAGATAAGAGAATCCCTGGGGCTCTCTGGCAATTGGTAAGCTACAAATTCAGTGAGAGATACTTTCTTAAAAAAAAAAAAAAAGATGGCGGGGATTGGAGCGATGGCTCAGTGGTTAGGAGCACTGGCTGCTCTTCCAGAGGACCCAGATTCAGTTCCTGGCAACCATATGGCCACTCACAACTGTCTGTAACCTCAAGAGCTAATACTGTCACACAGACATAAATGCAGGGAAAATACCAATGTGGGTATAAATAAATAGATAGACAGACAAACCGACAGACAGACAGACAGACAGACAGACAGAAAACAATCAAGATGGAGAGGGAAGATGATACCTAACCTCCCTCCCAAGTGCACACATGTGCACACACACACACACACAGCTTATTCTCAAAGCACTACCTGCTAGGCACATAAATCGGCTGGTGAAGAGTATGACACTTGGGGGATGACATCTACCCCAAGAAAGGCTCACAGGGTCCCATGCTGTATCACATTCCTGTGCCCCTTTGATCCTGGAAAGGGACCTGGGTTGCCTTGACCCGGTTGACTCATGGCCCAGGAGACAGTGGGCAGCAGTTGGGCTCAGTTCCTCATGGCAGGCTCAGAGCTTTCTTGTTCTGTTCCCCCTTTTGCTTTTATTGCTGCTGGCCTCTGGGGCTCCCACTCTCACCCTAACGGGAGAGGGGGGCCTTCTCCCCTGACAGAAGGGACAGCTAGAGCTACTGGAAGCAGCAGAGTGGCAAGAAAGGCGTCTTCCCTGGGCCCTCCAGCCCCACCCAGAAGAGAAAGAGAAAGAATTCTCAAGAGAAAGAATTGACTGTTCCATAGGCATGCTTTGCCTGACATTATTTTTATTTTTAGTATGTGTCTACATTTGTACATGTATGTTCAGATGTTCGTGTGTGCATGAGTGCGCAGGCACTAGCCAGAGGTCAATCTCGGGAGCCCCCCTGAGACAGGGTCTCTTACTAGGGCCCAGGGATCCCCAATTTCAGTTTAGGCTGGCTGGCCAGTGAGCCTCGGAATCCCTCCCGTCTCCATCTTACAGCTCTTGGATTACAAGGAGGATTACCATTAAGAGGGGTTTTGTTTCTTTTTCTTAATGTGTGTTGAGGATCGAATCCAGATTCCTATACTTGAGTGTAGCTCTCCTGGGACCCAAGCTGCCTCCTGCCCCTGCTAATGCAAGCTCAGCCACGAGGTGACTGAAGGTCCCCAGCTCAGGCCTCTCAGCAAGTTACAGCAGAGTCGAGGAATCTGCTCTGGACAGGGGAAGGCTGCTCCATCCTGCCTCACCCTCCCTTCCAGGGACTGTGATTGAGGCGTGTGGTTCCCTTGGAAACAGTGCTCCTAGTCTCCTGGGGTCAGAATCACTTAATCTGTAGTTATAGCAATTTCGATGCTAGTGGGGGGGGCACCCCCAGATACCCTGCACATCTCCACACCACCTGCCACACTCCTCCTCCTCCCCTTCCTCCTCCCCATCATCATCATTTTCTTAAGCATGCAGACCATCTCTCCTCATTCTCACACTCGGCTTCCCAGAGTGTGTGCCCGTGTGTGCGAAAGCACACATGTACACACGCACACACACACACACACACACACACACACACACTCATATGCGCGCACGTTTTCTCCCAAGCTCAGACAGCTGCTAATGACTCTGTTTTCTAGCCCCCAACTGAAAAGGAACAATCACGTCCCCACCAATTACCTCCTCTCGGTGCCCGAGGTTTCCTGAGAACCAGAGCCAGCACACCCTCACTTTTCAAAGGCTACATTACAATCAGATTAGGAGTGGGAAGGAGGAAACTGGCCAGGCAATCCATTTTCTTTGCTCTCCTCCGTTTAAGAGACTTCAATGTGTACAGGGGAAAAACCGAGGGTGTGCTGGAGCGTGACTCTGGACAGCACCGTCATCTGTCAGCATCCCATGCCGGTCCTGAGCTAGAAACCCTCCGAAGCGCTGCTGTCTGACTGAGTCCCACTGTGCCTCCCGCACACCCTGGGGTCCAGTGGGTTGGTGCTGAATAAAGGGGTGCAGAGTCTCCAGAAGGCAGAGATGAGCACTCACTCTGTCAGAGCAGAGATGGCCAGAGCCCCCTGCCACCTGCCCCTACTATGCTCTAGTTCTGACCACGGAAACAGCTGGCGCAGAGGAGGAAAAGCCTGCTGAGTGTGGAGGAGGGTTAAGAGGACCCAAGCACATGATGGGAGGTGACAACTGTCAACACCAGGAAGCAGATGTTGAAGTGGATCCACAGTTTGAGGTCACGCCAAGAAACTAAGTGAAAATACTTCCCCCAAAACGGTAAATCACAAATAAAGACCACAAAGGGGCTCATGGCCACACTTGAAGCCTGGAGTCCCTGGAGTCCTAACAGTAGCAGAGATTAGGAAGGGCAGAGAAAGGGGGAGCCCTCAAGTCCTGCCCAGGGTCCTTGTCCATCAGAGAAGTCCGACGTCCATTGGGAGTCTGAGGAGGTCCCGAATGGTAAGGGCTGAGACAGACATGGAAACGGTTCTTTTAAAAAATGATGACACGAACGTGTGTCCCCGTAGGGAAAGTAAGACTGTAGATTGGTGCAACTGTGCCCTGCCCACAGACTCACGGGCCTGACCGTGTCACACCTTCCAGGCAGTGTGTCAGAGTGCCTTTCCTATCAGCCCCTAAGACACCAGGAGGCTACTCCACTCTTTTGTGTAGGGCAGTGAAGAAATGTGTGTGTGTGGGGAGGGTGAGTGTGCCCATGTGTACACAGGTTCAACACAAGGCCAGAGGACATCCTCTGTTGCTATTTTTAGGTACTCTCCACCTCCTTTCTGAAACAGGGTTGCTCACTGGCCTGGAACTCACCAAGTAGGATAGGCTGGCTGGTCAGTGGACCCCAGGGCTCTGTCTATCTCCACCTCCCCTGCAGTGGGGTTAGAAAACACGGCCATCCACCAAGTCTGGCTCTTTTCAGAGGAGTTCTGGGGAATTGGACTCAGGCCTTCCTGCTTGCAAGGCAAGCACTTTACTGACTGAGGTATCCCCTACCAGTCTCTACTTTGTTCTTTCCGATGGCTGAATAGTTTCTTCTCCTAGATAGGCAGCCAGCCAGCTAATATCAAAGCCTTCATCTGTCTCTATTGCAACCTCGCAAGGAATATCCCAGGACATATGTTTTTGAGTTACATGGTCAAATCCCTAAAGGCGAATGCCTATGCGTTCCAACTTTTGATATATGTTATTAAATATCCCCTCAAATATATTGTAGCAATTTCCATGTTTAACAGCCACGTAGGCAAGCTCGTCCCATCTCTTTGTCAGCATTAGCTTCCATCCCTTTAATTTTTGCTAATCGCATGATCTACCGATTTAATCTCATTATTGCCCTGCATTAATCATGAGAGTTGTAGCATATTTCCTATGCTCATTGGCCTCATGCATTTCCTGTCTCTAAAAAACACCCATTCGTTCCCGTGACTCACGTCTCCTGGTTTGGACGCCTTTTTCTTACCGGTTTGCAAAACCTCTTTGTATAAATAGACAAAATGAATCTCCTGGCATATTCATGGCGGAGACTTTTGAAATTGGCTGTTTCACTTTGGAGAGATTATTTTTTCCCCTAATAAACACATTTAAAATTGTATAAGGAGCCAAGAACATTTTTTTTAAATGTTTTCTAGACAGCTAGCTAGTTTAGATGACTTTGTCTTCTCTTAACATAAATGAATTATCTTGGAGGCTTCTGAGAGAACTTGCAGACATGGTGACAGACTCAGACAGGAATGGCTGAGGAACCATGACACTCGCGGGCGGGGCAGGAGGGTGTTAATACAGGCTCCTGTTTTCCTAAGAAAAAAAAGATGAATTTCAGGACTGTCACACTCAATTTACTCTCGTGCCAAGCAGAACGGTGGAAGTGATCATACGTCACACTAGAGCTGTGGCAAAGTCCTGAGAAGCCTGCTCTGTCCTGCTCCCACTTTCTGAGGCTCACGGGTCCTCGGGCTTTCCAGTCAGCCAGTCTTATAACGAGGGCTTGGGGTTTATTTCTGGCAACTTAAGTTCTATGGCTTCCGGGGCAAAGACGCTCTTCCAGGGGACACATAGAAATCTGTAGACTCTTCAGGGCCATCTGGAGCCGGTTAACTTTTTCATCATGTTTTTCCCTTGTCAGTTTACCCAGAGATCCTTGAAGGGACCAGGCAGCATCGCCATCTTCCTTAGTTTTCCTCAAGTCGTCAAAAGTTTCACGTACAGGATCGCTAAATTCCTTGCTCCTCACGGTAACGAGGCCTTCAAATATTTCCAGTCATGGGCTCTCAGTGTTCATCTTGCTATCCTGGAGTCTTCCCTAACTGTAGGTATTGGCAAGTTGGAAAACCTGTATGGGGTACTTTTAACGTAGTCTGTCTGGTACTTTAAAAATTCATCCTCATAAATCTGCTTCTCTAGAATCGTGCATAGTACTACAGTCTGTATTAGTCAGTGTATATACATGAGATTTATTAGGCTTACAGGCATTGTTCCAGGTAATCTAATACATGGCTGCCTCACAATGGAAGACTGAGGTTCTAGTAGCTGTGGAGTCCATGACGGTGGATGTCTCAAGTCCCCAGCAGATACTCTGGGGATTCTGCTGTGCACAGGTCCCTGGCTGGCTAAATGACTGTATCAAAAAGAGATCTAATAGTAAGTCAGTACCAACCTGGCGGGTCTCTGGAGACACCCGGGCTTTCTCTGAACTTGACCACATCTTGTTCAGTCCTTTTTATCAGTGCACAGATGGCCACTTAACAGCTTCTGTGCAGGACACGTGGCTGCTGGGAACGCTGAAACCCTGGCAGGTTGGAACTGAGCTAGGAGAAAGCACAGACAGCTTGAGGCAGGGTACAGAGGGGAATTGAGAGAGCTATGCTTTGCGGAGAGAGAGAGTGTGAGTCAGGGGAGCTTGGGGGAGATGCAAGCAGAGAGCGGGAGTTTATATGGAAAAAGACATGCCAATTCGAGACGCGCCTGACTGCCAAGAAAAGTCTCAGGTCCCCAGAGAGACCGGTTCTGCTGTGTTCTGCACTGTGCTTGTCAGAAGAAACGGTTCCAAAAGGAAGAAGATGTGTACTCAGAGAAGCTCTCCCTGTGGGGGAGGAGAGGGTGGCAAAATGCTGGACCCTAGCTGTCGCAGGGTGAGGTTTGAGGACAGAAAGAAGACAAGTGACTTGGTCTTCAGCTGACTAGGTAAGACCTTGCTGGCATCATTATAAAGAACAAAACTGAGGCTCACAAAAATGTTTTAACCAGGGGGCTTCCCGCAGGTGGGAGGGTTCAGTGAGGCTAGATACTGCCGGGCCACCTCCATTCTAGGTAACCTCTACTGTAGCTTTGGAGTGTATAGTCCTGAGAGTCATGTCCAAGGTCAGGGAGATATTCCAAGGTCTCCAGGATGAGCAGGTGCTTGTTGAGCTCCCAGATGACCCTGGTCCAATTCCCAAGGTCCTGTTCCTGCTTGTGTCCCTTGAATGCGTAAGACTGGGAAAGAAGCCATGGGTTACAACTGCCTTCATGACACAGTCTTGGAAATGGGATCTGGGGTGATGAAGGAAGAGGGGCAGTGACAAACCAAAGGTCACACGGCAGATGATAGATGTTTGGATTCTCATCCTAAGGCAGCCGTTTCCCACCTCAACACACCAGCATCTCCCGTTCCATATGGGGCCAGCCCACAGGGAAGTGACGTCATCTGAGGAAACCCCTGGTCCCACCAATCAGATTCCTCACCCTGAGCAGAGAAAAGCATGAGAACTTTGCCAAGCCACTGGAAACTGTCCCCACCACACACAGGAACTTCTAGAGGCCCTTCCCCTCCAGTGGTGCCCCCTAACTTCTATTAGGTCCCCGGTGCCCCTGAATGACCAAATGCAACTTCAAAGTCAGCCATACCACACATGTCCAACTGTGGCTGGCAGGTCACATACTGCCAGTGGTAGCCATGAACGCATCCCAGCGTAAAATTGCCAACTTAAATATTATGAAAATAAATTTAACTCGAGTACACTGTTCTCGTGTCTGAACTATTTGGGGGATAACAACATCATATCTTTATTTATTTTTTTTATTTTACTTTAGATTTATTTTACATATGTGAGCACACTGTTGCTGTCTTCAGACACTGGATCCCATTGCAGACGGTTGTGGGCCACCATGTGGTTGCTGGGAATTGAACTCAGGACCTCTGGAAGAGCAGCCAGTGCTTAACCACTGAGCCATCTCTCCAGCCCCACATCTTTAATTTTTTAATGATATGTTTATTTTTTTCTGTACATTGTTGTAGTATCTGTGTGAGGGTGTTTGATCCCCTGGAACTGGAGTTACAGACAGTTGTGACCTGCCATATGGTTGCTGGGAACTGAACCATGGTCCTCTGGAAAAGCAGCCAGTGCTTAACCACTGAGCTATCTCTCCAGCCTTCCAACGTCACATCTTGATATCAAAAGACTGCATATTCCTGACACTTTCTTGGATGGTTTGTTGCCCCTTCTACATGCAAGTCCTGTCCCCATATATTAGTCAGGTTCTCTAGAGTCACAGAACTTATGGAATGTCTCTATATATTAAGGGAAATTTTTGGAATGACTTAGAGGCTGCAGTTCAATGAACCCAGGGAATTCCAAAAATCTAGTAGTTGCTTAGTCCCATGAGGCTGGGTGTTTCAGCTGGTCTCCTGCGTAAGCCGGAATCCTGAAAAAGTGGGTTCCAACAGATGTGCTGGCAAGTAAGTGCAAGCAGGTGAAGAGTGAGTCTTCCTTCTTCCATTGTCCTTATGTGGGCCTCCAGCAGAAGGAAAGGGCCAGATTAAAGGTGCGTACACCACACCTGGACCAAAGCTGTTCTTTACTTGAAACTTGTTCTGTCCCAGTCTGGCCTTGAACTCAGAGATCTGTTTGTGGAATCTCCTGGGATTAGAGGAGGGTACTACCTTGCCTGGGCCTAAGCTTTTTGTGGCTACTATGCCTCAAGATCGGGATCACAGGTGTGCCCTCCATTTCTGGATTGCAGTCCATTCTAGATGTCGTCAAGTTGACAACCAGGAATAGCCTCCACACCACATTCTCCCTGTCTGTGTTCTCAAGCACCTGTGACCTCTTGACCCCATCCATCCTTGGGATCCCGAAAGCACCCCCAGGGCCTGTTACCAGTTTAGTCAGAGAAGTCTCAGTACCTGGAGCTGGGATCTCCCCTCAAACCCTGAGCATGGGAGGAAAGCCCTGCAGGGTCTGGGTCAGGGAGGCCTGGGTGACTGAAGCTGGAGAGGGAACTGACTTTTTTTCCAACTTTTATTTTATCTATTTGTGTGTGTGTGATATGTGGTATGTGTGTAGCATGTGTGACATGTGTGCACACGTGGAAATCAGAGGACAACTATAGAGTCAACAACAATAGAGTCAGTTTTCTCCTTCTGCTATAGGTTCTGGGGATTGAACCCAATTGCTGAGCCATTTTGCTACCTCAAGAGCTGGAAGAAACCCGGTCTTCCATCCTGGGTTTCCACGTCTGGGATGGAGAGGCCAAGTCATATGACACACCCAGGGTGATGGGATCCTCACAGCCTTCAAAAGTCACTTGTCAGAGAGTCTTCTGGGTCACATACACTCAGTCCCTCGGTCTCTGCCTGTCATTTCTCCCTGCCAGCCTCGGGTTTCTAGAAACTTCCACCTCACAAATTCTCCTGAGTGATCCATCAGCTCAGTTTTGTTTACCAGGCTCCCTTCCTACCATTCACTCAATCTGCCCCAGCACATACCACCTTCCCAGCACCGGGTCACTTCCTGGCTCTGGCACACTCAGCCGATGAGCACCCGTCAGCTCAGGCCCCGGTAGCCTGGCCTTCTCCGGCTCTTCCCACCCTGGGGGCACCTGCTTCCTGCTCTTCCTCTGCCTCTGTGCCCTAAGCTCAGGGTCCACTCACAGCTCAGGGGTCATTTCCCAGTGACCCCGCCCCATCTGTTTGTCAGGGGACAAAGCAGGGATTCAGGATGGCTTCCTGAATCTGGTGCCTCAGGCTTCTCCGAACTTGTTTTTTTCCACACAGAAGGAAGATACTCTCAGATGGTCTCTGGATATTATATCTATTATTTTAGAAACTTTTGCCACCCCCAAATCCAAATAGTCCACATGTGTTAAGTGACTAGAAGAGGTCACATTCAGGTGGGACAAGAAAGAGCCCTTCCCCTTCCATCAGCAGCCCCTGCAGGTCACGTAGCTTTGGATACCAGATTTTTGCTGCCGAGACCTGGGTCAGCCCAGTGTGCATATAGGAAACATGTTCAAAGGTGCTCACTTCTGTAGACAAGGTCTCACCTCCCGGCAGACACACAGTAGGGAAACAGACCAGAGTGAGACAGCAGCATGCCTAAGACCAAATTAATAACTCATGGAAGAATCAGAACTTGGGGTCCTGAGCCCCAAACATAAGGTTATGCCACACTTACAAACCCATAAGGATGGATGGGGTGTAAGAGAGGGAATGCAGCTTGCAGGAAATGAGGCATGTATGCATGACCACGGGGTGCTTCACCATGTCTGTGCTTTTACACTGGACGAAACACTGGGATAGACGAACATCTCCCAACCAAAGCTGCAGGGTGATACGTGGCCCTGAGGAGATTTATTTATGAGGCTATACCCAAGTAAGTTCTAAGCAATTCTGTAAAATACCATGGATGGGTCAGCTTAAAGTACAGATGTGTCTCTCACATCTGGAGGCTGGGAGTTCAACATGGAGGTGCCAGCTGACCCTGTTCCTCATGAGAGCCTCCTCTTCCTGGTTTTAGCTAGCCACCTTCTCACCAGGTCCTCGCCTGGCCTTTCTCTGGCATACATGCATGAGAGTGAGGTGCTGAGCTTGGTGACAGTCACTTTCCTACGGACTCTGGTACTGTGGGACCCCCCTCCCCCCCAACACACCTTTGCTGACCTTATAGTCCCTCAAGGGCCTATCTGCAAATGCAGCTAGCTTGGGCTTCAGTGGAGAAAACATTGACTGGAACAAATTTATAAGGTTGTGTGTGTGTGTGTGTGTGTGTGTGTGTGTGTGTGTGAGAGAGAGAGAGAGAGAGAGAGACAGAGAGACAGAGAGACAGAGAGAGAGAGAGAATGAAGTATTTTATAACTGCTTCAATTATTCTTGGGTTAGTTTAACAGTTACGATAGTATATTTATCATAAGTTTTTAAACTCTTTAAAAATCATTTAATTAGGGTGTATATGCAAGAGTCGGTTCTCTCTGTCCATCATATGAACCCTGGGATTGAGCTCTGCTCACCCTGCTTGGTGGCAAGCAGGTTACCTGCTGAGCCATTTCACCAGCCCAGTGTGTAAACTTTTAAGAATAAAAACCAGAGTCACCTAAAAGAAGTGGATGAATAGTCCCTTCGCAGCCCCATCTGCCATTCCTGACTGTCTCCCGTCTTGGACACAGAGCTCGGCAGAGGTCATAGCATCTGTTGGACATGTGACCAGGCAGCCAAACCTCTGATGTTTCCACAAGCCACAAACTGCACACACAAAACTCCAGTTGGACTGGAAGGCCTTGCCTCCCACATCTGAAGTGTTGTTACCCCAGACTGTCCCACCAGTTTACTGGGCCTAGAATCAACATGGAGGCACCAGCTGACCCTATTCCTCATGAAAGTCAATTCCTGGTTTTAGCTAGCCACCTCCTCACCAGGTCTTCACCTGGCTTTTCACTGGTGTGCACGCATGCGCATGAGGTGAGGTTAGGAGGGACTCCCTCCTGCTTCAGGCCCTATAGGCCTGAAATGATGATCTTATTTACACATGGTGGGCCCTTCTTGCCACTTGAGGGGAAGGATTCTGGTCAGTCTGCCTGCTTGTGGGCATTTGTCTTTCCTCCCTTACCTCCCTCCTTCCTTCCTTCTCCCTCCCCAAATTTGGCAGAGCAAGCCACTTCATGCTAGGTTCTCTGGCCATTCTCTCAGTGCTCATCCAGTGACAGGAAGACTTCTGTAGTGGCCACTTCCAGAGACATGGTGGGAAATCAATGTCCCCTTCATCCAAGGTTGCAAACGTCACTGAACGATGAACCATCTACAGCCCTTGGTCTCATTCTCAGAAGGGGATCAGATGCCCAAAGAGGGACTAGCCATTTTCTGTGACTGCCACTCCACAGTCCCCCTCCCAACCCTGTTCTTTCATACCTAAGCCTTTCTCTCTCTCTCTCTCTCTCTCTCTCTCTCTCTCTCTCTCTCTCTCT
>NW_021604714.1:2021057-2035219 GCF_004785775.1 Grammomys surdaster | reverse complement strand
TCTCTCTCTCTCTCTCTCTCTCTCTCTCTCTCTCTCTCTCTCTCTCTGTCATAAGCTGCCCCAGGCCTCTGAGAAGAACACCAGTGGAGCCCAGGACATGCAAGGTAATTCCTGCCACTGTCCCTCTTCCCCCACCTCCACCCCCAGCAGCTGCGAGCAAGTTTGGCAGCTGGAGTCCTGGGGAGCAATGAATCCATCACTGGGGTCAAGCTCAGGGCCCGGGGTATGTGTTAAAACAAGAAAACCAATCAGAGCCGAAAATGAAAGGCAGCGGAGGTGTGAAGTGAGGAAGGAGACTGCCAGACAGGCACTGGCTGCTGCCCAGCTGCCTCTGGGTCTTCCTAGGCCCCACCAACGGTGCCCAGGTCGGGAAGCAGGTTGCCAGTGAGTATCATAGGACTGCCTCTCTCACCCTAAAGAATAGGACCCGCTCAGGGCTCTAGTGACAAGGAAATGCCCCAAACACAAGGCCTGTTAGTTGATAGACTCTTAAGCGTCTATGTTGTGTGTGTGTTTGGTGGGGTCAGTGTTCATTCCAGGGTACTCTAAAACATCAGACTCAAGGAACAGGCTTCAAAGCCCCTCCTCTGGTACAGCTGTTGTGGGAAAAGCACCAGACTGGGGCACAGTGTACTAAAACTAACCTAGGTCATGTTTTGGGTTTGGCTGTACAAAGGTCAGGTCCCCAGAGTTCCATGCGTGGCTAAAGGGAAGGTCAGCACACAGGACAGCTATGATACAGCCTAGCAGGGAAGAGACTAATGACATCTTCACAGGTCTGGTACCAAGGGGCAGCTATGAGCACAGGTGCCACCCACGGCAAAGACAACAGAAGCAGGATGGACCGAATCCAAAGAGCGCTTGCTGTGCCAAGGGCTTCACGCCATGTACTGACCCAGGGGTCCCCCAAAGATAGGGGGCATCAGGGACCTCTGATGCTGATGGAGCTAACGGGGTTCTTGCCTTAACCCTCATCCTTCCCCAGCACAGATACACCAATGAGGGAGCTGAGCCAGGTGGCCCCATCGTGACCAACAAGGTGACCGGTGGGTCTTAGAATGAGAGAGAGGCCAGTCCAGGCTGAACACTGTTCTGCCTCTCTTCATTTGTCCACCTATACTGACAAGCACAATTGCTCCACTAGCCTCAGACTCCCAGAAAAGCCCTGGAGAGCCCGGGTGGCTGCTCTATTAACACACAAGCCGGTAGCCCGGCAGCTGCTGACACTGGGGTTAATTAAATCTATCTCCCCATCAATTCTCATTCAAGTACTATCGACGGCCATTAGATGGGTGACAGAGTGACAAGGGGACAGCGATAGACTTGTCTTAACTCCCACGCTGCTTGGAGAGGGTCCACCTCCCAGCCGAGCTCCCCTGCCGTCCCCAGGGAGAGCCCAGCTAGGCACGCCAAGCTACTGCCCCACCTACCCAGCGCCTGCCAATCAGCAGCCAGCACGCCAGGCTATGCCCCACCCCACGCCTGCCAATCAGCAGCCAGGCTCTCTCATCTTTGTTCTTTCTGCAAGTTTTTCTTAGGTTATTTGTTCAGTGCCAAGTCGGATGGGCAGAGAAGTACTTGGCTCAGAACTTGGGTTATTCCCCTCTCTGCACTCAACCAAGCCTTTTCCCCACCAAAGCAAATTTAGCCAAGGCCATCTCTCCTCAGCCTGCCTCGTCACCCTGACAGCCCTTCCTACACAGGCCCCACTGGATAGAAAAATAGTCTGCCCACATACATTCACATGCTAAGCCTCAGACTCTGGCCTTATGTCATCATCTGGTCACAGGGACTTTGCGGACGTGGTTGGGGGATCTTGGATAAACAGTCTGTTTCAGATTACCCGGATGAGCCCAGTGGGATTGCACAATCCTGAGAGAGGATAGTCAGAAATGTGACGAGCCACACATGTGACATGCGATTTGACATTCCGGAGGGGACTGTGAACCCAGCTGTTCAGTGTTGAGAAAGAAAAGGAAACACTCTCCTTTGGGGTTCTGGGAGGAACTGAGACATGTACTAGTTTAGTTTTGGCCCAAAGAGACGTATGTCAGACTCTGCCCTCTAGAACTAGGTAGAGATGTGGTGGTTTGAATGAAAATGGACCCTGTAGGTCCAGAGGGAGTGGCACTTATTAGGAGGTGTAGCCTTGTTGAAGTAGATGTGGCTTTGCTGGAGGAAGTGTGTCACTAGAGGGTGGGCTTGGAGGTCTCAGATGCTTAAGCCAGGCCCAGTGTGGCATTCACTTCCTGCTGCCTGAGGATCCAGATGTAGAACTCTCAGCTTCTCCAGCAGCAGGTCTGCCTCCAGCACCAAGTCTACCTGTGTCCCGCCATGCTTCCCACCATGACGATATTGGAGTAAACCTCTGAAACTGTAAGCTAGCCCCGACTAAATGTTTTCCTTTATATGAGTTGCTTTTATGAATGGTTTATGTTTTTCCTTTATAAGGTAATGGTGTCTCTTCACAGCAACAGAACCCTAACTAAGACAAGAGATGTGTTGCAACATAAAGTTAACCCACCCCTGCTCATCCTGTGTTCACCCTCCCCACTCAGATCTCCTGTCCTCCCGGGCACTATGTCTGCCACTCCACTTCCCTCCCATGGGAACAGCCTGTGACTTCAGTTTGAAGGAGGACCCAAGGCTCCCAAACTTTGTGCCCAGTGTGGTTGCCTCTGCCTCCTGGTCCTTAGGTCTGAGTTTGAGGCACAGGCTAAGGCTCAGGCAGGCCTAAAGCCATTTCATGGGGAGAAGGGCAGAGGTTATACAGCTGATCAGGGCTCCGTTGATAAGGAACACACAGTTGTCACGATGAGCCGTGGGCTGTCAGGGAAAAGCTGCACTGCTATGTGTCAGAACAGTTCTACTTGAAATTCTGAGGGGTGTGGAGAGGGAATGGAACCCCAAGGTTGAGGAGGAAGCTCTTGGAGATCCATAGTGAGTACAAGAGACCATGATAGGAGGTTTACATTGGATTCTCTGCCCCTGGGCCTATGAGGACTGCCCTACTGAGTACTCTCGAAAGCCTTTGCTGCAGCCAGATCTGGTACACGGGGTTCATGCTGTGGCTGTTAAGTTTGCTTAGGGCCTTTGAGGTCAAGGAGAGGAATCTACTCAGACCATCCATCCAATGGACCCAAGTGAATGTCCAGTGCGTCAGAATAAGTAAAGCATCAATCACTAGGGTGAGTGGAAGGAAGGCAGGTACCCACAAGGCCAAAGCAAAAGTTGCTGAGTTCAGATGTGATTTCATGTACCTGGGCTGACCTTGAACTCCCTGTAGAACTAAGGACAATGATGGTTTTAAATTCCTGATCTTGCTACCTTCCAATCACTAGTATTACAAGCATGTGCCACCACTCATGTGCCACCTCGCATGTGCCACCACCCATGTGCCACCACTCATGTGCCACCACTCATGTGCCACCATGCATGTGCTACCTCACATGTGCCACCACCCATGTGCCACCACACATATGCCACCACACATGTGCCACCACCCATGTGCCACCACTCATGTGCCACCACTCATGTGCCACCATGCATGTGCTACCTCACATGTGCCACCACCCATGTGCCACCACACATATGCCACCACACATGTGCCATCACTCATGTGCCACCAAGCATATGCCACCATGCATGTGATACCTCGCATGTGCCACCTTGCATGTGCCACCCACATGATACTGGAAAGAGAGCCCAGAGCATCGTACACCCTAGGCAAGCACACTACTGAGCTACAATCCTGGCTCCAATCCTGGCTTCTTAGGGCCCACACCACCCCAGCCTCAAGGCAGAGTGGAACAGGCTGATCTCTAGGTTTGAAGAACTCAGGACTTAGAACCATCTTGAAGACAAGAAAAGGCCTGGAGTCGAAGGTCCCAAGAAGCCCTGGAACTTCTGGCATGCTTTCTCCAGGTCAAAAGCAAAATATAGTCGGAATGCTGAGTCTGGTGATGGACTCTGTAGGCAGAACCTGCTCTCAAGATAAACAATGGTGAGGCCTAGCAGGGTGATGGTGCCTTTAATCCCAGCACTTGGGAGGCTGAGGCAGGCAGATCTCTGTGAATACAAGACCAGCCTGGTTTATAGAACTAGTTCCAAGACAGCCAGGGTAACACAGAGAAACCCTATCTCGAAAAAAACAAAATAGATAGATAGATAGATAGATAGATAGATAGATAGATAGATAGCATGTGAGTCCACGATCTTCCAAAGGCTGAGGACATCAAGATTACGTACCCGGGGGAGGCAGATTTTAAGGTGATGATAACTTTCTGTTACCACAAATCTCCACTGACCTGGCGGCTTAACTTCCAACTTCCTAGTTGTGGAGGGCAGAGTCACGACACACAGGCCAATGGAGTAGCATACCTTTTTGAAGACGGTGGCTTAATCAAGGCCAAGAAACATACACTCAAGTCAGCCAGAAACTGAGAAGTTTATTCGAGGGCCCTGAAGCCTGTATACTCAGGATCAGAGAATAAAGCTCATTCAGAAACATCTAGAAAGTCCTGGCCCAGAAGTTCCTGAAGATCTCTCTGTGTACCCTGCCTCCCCCTCCCAGTATGAGCTATGAGACTACTCAAGAAAGATGGTTTTAAAGACATGGACTCCTACACCAGGCTGTGGTGGTGTACACCTTTATTCCCAGCACTAGGGAGATTGAGGCAGGTGAATCTCTGAGTTTGAGGCAGCTTGGTCTACAGAACTAGTTTCTGGACAGCTAGGGCTACACAAAGAAACTCTGTCTCAAAAAACCAAAACAAACAAGCAACTAACAAACAAAACCATGGACTCTTACAAAGCCTCAAGCTCTGGTAGAGCAGAAATACCAGTGCAACATAGTTAGAGCTATGATCAAAGAAAAAACACTGTAGACCTTCACTGTGACCCACCCACCCTTCTGCCAAACTTCCGATCCCACTTTTTCTAAGTCACTGACCCAGCTTTAGCCATTCCCTCTTCCATCTAGGGAGAGCCCCTGAGGTCACTCCCCTGGCTCCTGTTTTGTTTTGGTGTGACTTCCTGTCTGTCTTTAACTCTGTCCCAATCCGATCAGGAGCCCTGGGCTAGGATACACTGACCACCCCCACCCTGCCCTTTAGAGGAACAAGGTAAACACTAATCACAAGATTTAAGAAGGGTCCTTAATTATGACACAAACACTGTTGTATTTCCTTTCTCAGCTGAAGATCAAGCTGCTTGGATTCCTTAATGGTAGAATGATCCAAGTTTGTCACTGACTAGAGTTCACCTTCAACAGGCTCCCAGGGCTCTGCTAACCTGTCTAAATTTGGTGGAGTTGACTGTGGTTTCCCTGGATTGAGTCTCCACTTCACACTCAGCAGGACACTGTTGTCTGGACTGACATGGTACTGATATCATGCCAGCCAACATTGTAAGCTGCCACTTTGCCCATTCAAAAATAGGTGCAAGAGCACCAACTGGCTCTATTTCAGTAACAACGTTACACCCCTACTGTGATGGTTTGTATATGCTCAGCACAGGGAATGGCGCTATTAGAAGGTATAGCTCTGTTGGAGTAGGTGTGGCTTTGTTGGAGTAGGTGTGTCACTGTGGGTGTGATCTTTAAGACCCTCATCCTGGATGCCTGGAAGTCAGTCTTCTGCTAGCAGCCTTCAGATGAAGATGTAGAACTCTCAGCTCCTCCTGCACCATGCCTGCCTGGATGCTGCCATGTTCCTACCCTGACGATAATGGACTGAACCTCTGAGCCTGTAAGCCAGCCCCAATTAAATGTCCTTGTAAGACTTGCCTTGGTCATGGTGTCTGTTCACAGCAGTAAAACCCTAACTAAGACAAAAGTCCCCAGCTAAGACACCTATATAGAAGTGTCTTCTCTTCTATAACAAAGCCCTCTTGGCTAGCAGAACCAGAGTCTAAGGAATGGGAATCTAATTTGGTAAATCTAGGGTAGGGAAGAGGCTATGCTTCTACTGTTAGCAAGGGATGCTGGATTCAGCAGCATCTAAGCTGGCTGGCTGAGTGTGCCTGGCACACCAGCCTCCCACAGGCAGCCCCAGGATGGAGGCTCCAGAAGACTTCCCATCATTCCACAAAGCCACTTGCTTCTGAGATGAGCTTCCCAACAGAAGAGTGCTTGAGCTTCCCCTGTGGATTCATTTGTACAGAGAAGGGACTTATGTCAGATTCTGTGCTGTAGGGGAAACAGTATGGCTAAGAATCACTGGAACTCAAGGTATATTGTTTAAAAGAACCCTCTCAGGCAGGGAAAGCCATAGATCCAGTGAGAACTTGTCCCCTTCAGTTAGAAAATAAGAGTCAAACGCACCATCATGTAAGCTGGCTAGCCTCCCGGATTCAAGGTGCTTTATCCCGGGACCCAGGGGCACTGTTGCTGCCAAATGAGACTAAACAACCATCATTTCAACCTCCGTAAGTTGCCCACGGCATACCTGGGAGTCCTCATGATGATGACTAGCTCTCAGCTTCTCATCCCTTGGAACACAGCTTAGTGATCGATCACACATCTTCCGGCTAGTTCAAAAGCAGGTCGTCTGTCACATTCTGTCTCCTACACCTACCTATCCCATTACTCGTTACTTCCAGACACGGTCCTTACAGATAGCCCTGCCCTTCTGCCACAGATGAAGCGAGAGGACTGGTATCCATCATTATGCAAGACCTACGGTCTCAAGTCATAGCCCTCATAGACTACAGGGGATGAGGTGCATCTGACCCAGACCCCAATCTACTTCTAGCAGGTATGTTTTTGTAAGCATTGGGGAATCTTGGTATTGACTTTGGCCCGAGTGTATTTTCCAACTCTCCCTCAAGAGTTCTGGGAGCTAATGGGGTGAGAAAGGGATTCTGGGAGCTGCTCTTGAATGAACAAGTGGTGTGGTGTAAGTGAGTGGTAAGACTGTCCGTCTGTGGTGATGCTGAGAAGACAGGGCTCTAGGTGCTGCTCAGCCACCATGAAAGGAAGCATGGATGTCCCAAAGATGCCGTATAGTTCCAGATGTGGTCTACCAATGAGGTGCATGCAGAAACCCACACCCCACAGGTCATGAGAGCTTCTTATGTGGCTGGCGTCCATGAACCATAACAAGAACCATGGAGCCAGAGGAAGGGAGACAGATGTCCCTTCTGATGGACAGGAGGGAGGAGGCTGGAGGCTGGAGTCTTAATTCTGCTGCAGATTCCCAGTCTATGCCTAGCAACCTCAACCTCAGACCCCAGGAGGAACAGGCTCTGGTGAGCACCTGAGTACAAAGATAGCTAGCCCTTTAAGGACAAGTGGTTTGACCTCAGATATCCATTCCAGGGGACTAAACAGCCACAAACACCCTGTGGGCCAGATTAGCCAAACACCAAGCTCACCAGGTCTCCTCAGAGTTTCTAACTCCCCACCTGCCCTAGACACCCACCCTGAAGGGACAAGTCAAATCCCTATAGAAGCCTTTGCTGCCACCACAGGCTTGGGGAGCGTGAGCAGTAAAACCCATGGGTCCCATGTGCCTTCATAGCTATTCCATGACAGTGCCTGTTGTGTTACACACTGCTCACATTAAATTCAGAGGCCTGATGTGATGTTGGCCAGTTGCAAAGCCACCACTGGCCAAAGTCCTCAGGTCTGTTCTCTGCTGAGGTCTGCATGCCCATCAGCAGCCTCTGCTGGAGGCCAATAGTCTAGACTTCAGCTTCAGCCCAGCCTCTAAGCCGAGTTCTGGTTCAAGTAGGAGTACAGTATGGCTTTGAAGAACCTTCTCCAGATGTTCCAGGAAAGCCCAATATAGCCTCTCATTGCTGCTAAAGCATCAGGGAACTTAGCCCTACTCACACCTCTGCTTGGTTTTGAAGAACACATATGGGTTGGAAACAAGAAGTCCAATTCAGTACCTCCTCCTCTTCTTCTTCCTCTTCCTCCTCTTCTTCTTCCTCCTCCTCCTCACTCTTGGGTCTGGCCATGTAAAGGGTTGGGTTCTTCTTATCTTAGCAGCAGCATCCTTCAGGATCTTCTCAGCAGCATCAGCGTCCTTCACACTTCTCCCCCCTCCCCACACACACACTTCTGTTGTCCCCTGGGAGCCTCAGACTGAGAATGGAGGTACTTGTCCTGCATTTAGAGTGCTGTATTTGTTTTTGCTTTTGCCAAAGGGAGCTGAAAGCAGATGCAACAGCTTCTCCAGACCTTTGCTGCTGGGATATCACAAGACACTGAGACCCAATATTACTAGCTCCCAATTGGAACTAGAAACCACAGTGTCCAGCAAAGAGGCCCAAGACGTCTCTTCAGACAAGGGCTGTCCCAGGAGCGTGTTTGTTTCTCGGACTGTTGCAGCATTAAGAAGCCAACTGTCACTAAGGACAATGATCAGCGTGTCTTAGGGGACCTCGAGACAACTAAGTGAATCCAGTTGTCCCAAGTATGGTCTAAAACAAAACAACCTGGCTTGAGCCTAGAGCTGTTCATGTCACTTCAGCAAGTGTCCCTCATGCCACAGACTACCTTCTGTTCCATGGAGACCTTAAAATGTCTAACAGTAACTAGTCAGTACCCGCTGCCCCTACCCCTTGCTCGGTGTTCTTTCCCAGTTGCCATCTTCTCCAGAAATACGATGCAGATCCAGCTAGTCAGATTCCCCTAGATCCGGGGACCCTGGCCCCTTGTCACCTGTGCTAGGCCACAGCAACCAGGTCTAAGCAGATCCTAGGACTGGTACATGAGGCCACCGGCCGAGATCTTGTCTCCCCAGATCACTCTAGGCCCACTCTGGAAACCTTTGACAAAGCGTCTTCTATTTGGGTGAAGATACGTACACATGTAGCCCATGCCTCCCTTCCTTGTTATACAGGCAAGACTACCTCACCAGTGTGAGGCTATGAAAGGGACAGAGGGCCCAGGGATATACCGTGGGCACAGGAACATCAGTCTATTCCCTTTTGGCATGATAGCTATATAAAGACACCTGATTGCTAGCTAAGGCCAGCCATCACATGGAGCCCTCTCTGTCCCTGTCATTGGTGTTCCTGGAACAGCTCAGTTGAGAGCCCAGCTTTTGGAGCACAGGAGCTACCCAAGCCCCTTCATTAGAAGAATGCCTGGCACTGGAGTGAAGCTCCTTTTCTCTGCCGGCACAGGAGACTTTGTCCTTACTCCTTGATAGACAGGGGACAGTCCAGCTGTGGAACTGCTACCCTCCACATCATCACTGGTTGCCCGAGAAGCCAGTCTGTTCTTGAAGAGAAGCCCCACGATCTGGGCCATGACAGGACAGTGCTCCCGGCAAGGTGACAGTCATGGCTAATACAGCACACTCCAAAGTGACAACAGTCAGATCTAGAGCTACAGGAGCATCATCAGAGGCAAGATCATCAGAGCCCAGGCACCAGGGCAGAGACAAAAGGATGCCAAAGGCATCCAAAAAGCTCATGGCCTCTTGAGAAGACCTAAGATGTCCCTGGTGACATGTCCTGGTGGCAGAGTCAGGACTGAAAGTACCAGAATACAGAAAGGAGACCAACGCCTAGTCCCAGGACATGTGTACCTGTAAGAAACAGGCAGGGCAGTTGGAAATAAGCATGGAAGGGGGAAAGAGAAGGGGAGAGAGCAGAGGACATTGGTCATCTGTCTCTGAGCGTACTAGTTCCACACATTGTCATAGACTTGTGAGAACACAAGGTCCTGGCCCCCATGGGGTAAGTACAGCCAGAGAGCTCTCTGCATTGCTGTTTCTAACCAGAACTTCAACTGGGCCATCTAACACTGAGTCAAAACAGCCAAAGCGAAGTTGACTAAACAGCATGACCTTAGCAATTACTAGCCCCAACCTGGCAGACCCAAGGACAGCTGTGTAGAGCCAGAAGCCCCATTGTGCCACCAGGGCTCCACCCCTCTCCCCCACCCCACTCCTGCTACTAATATCCAGGGACCCCTGAGTCTTGGTTCACAGGATACCTCTCAGGCCGATTCAGGATTTCTCTGGCTCGTGCCTGTGTTATAGCCCAGGGCTGTCACACACCACCAGTGATCTGTTACTCATTACCTCCAGCTCCCCAAAGCCTGAAACTCTCTTCGTACCTCCAGGCTTTAGCAGATAGAGTCACGGTGGCAGTTGGAGTCCAGGAGGTCTTGTTCAGGTTGGACAGATGAGCAGACCCAGAAGTGACATATTCCACAGTGATAATCCAGAGGACAGTGCACAGAGCTTCCTAAGTGCCCTTGACTGTTGAGTGTAAGTAGAGTCGGGGGGAGGGGACAGAACATCTCCCGGGAGTAACTACAGCGAAGCAGCAGGGACCTAGGCTGTGGTCTGTACCCAGGTAAAGAACAATCATGTGTTTTCTGTGAACACACTGGCCCCAGCCGCTCCTTGGCATGGAGACAGCATGAGAGAGGCACAAGGACATTCACGGCCTTGAGTCAGAGGTGATGTGGCTTCCACCCACATCAAGTTGAGGGTTGTTAGTGAGACAATACTTCACGGGGACTGCGGAACTGAAGGCATGGAGAAAATCACCGAGCATTGTTAACATCACGGTACCTGAACCCTTGTCACAGACACTATGTGTTTACTCAGAAACAACAACAACACCACACTGACCAGTCCTAGGTCAGCTCTCAGGAACCTACCAGGGATGGAAATGGTAGTCTTGTATCCACAGTGGCTGTCAGTTGTCCAGGGAGACCAGAATAGCAGAGCTTTCTGGAAGCCAGCCATTTTCATGCACAGCTACTAGTATTTCTTCTTTGGACAAAGCATATTGACACCAGGGTGTGACCTATTGGCATGGTATGCCACGCCCAACCAATCTATAAGGGACGCCAACCTCAGCAGCCTCCAACAAAGAGATCATCTGTCCCAGAGCACTTAAAGCCAGTGCCAAGAGCTAGTGCCGATCCTTCAGGCAGAACCCAGCCTGGCAGAGCCCCCCCCCCCCTTCCCGCAACACCTCCTCTGAGACTTGGCCACCCAAGCTGGGATTATACACTGCTGTCCTCCACAGTTTTCATCAGGAATGTGGACCAGGTTGCTCACCCCACTGTGTGTACTGATGACTCAGCATTGCCGTGCGTGCAGACTTCCTATGTGGCTAGAGGGTGAGAGCCCAGAGTCTGAGCACAGTTCTGAGCACAACCTGTTGCAATGCACTTGTCTGCCAGGAGAGGTCCTGTGGGAATCAGCCAAGGAGAATGGAAATGGCAGGCTGCTGAAGAGCTCTTTGGGAAGTGAGACTACCAGGTATCGGCTGTGTCCTCGGGAGTAGGCTCTCGAGGTGTCCTGGTTAGTTCAGTTGTCTGTTGACACATTTGAGAAGAGAGCACCTCAGCCGAACAGTTGCCGCAGTCAGATTGGCCTGATGGGCATGTCTGTGGGATATTGATTGCTGATTGACGGAGGATGGCCCATCCTACTTCGGGCAGTGTAATCCCTAGGCAGATGGGTCCAGACTGCTGTATAAGCTAGCTAAACATGAGTCAGAGAGTGTGCCAGCCAGTGACATCCCTCCATAGCTTCTGCTTCAATTTTCTGCTTGAGTTCCTGCCTTGACGTCTCTCAGTGAGGGACTGTGTCCTGGAAGTAGACGCTGAAGAAATCCATTTCTCCCTAAAGTTGCTTTGGGCCAGAGAGTTTTTATCAGCAGAAAAGAGACTAGAGTAGCTAGTGAAGGGACAGCTGGCCAGCTCCAGGGTGGAGAGCATGGTGGCTCTGGCAGGCCTTGCCCTTCTCTCCAATTCCCTTTGCCTTGCTAAATACCATTAGATCATGTTCCTAAAGCTAGCCCCCAAGGTCTATTGCCTTATTTGGTCACTTCCTCCCCCTGAGACTGACTACTAAGGTCCGGCTATCAAAGTATTGAAGTCCAGCAATCAAAAGTCCCCTTGGCTCACCTGATTAATATGCCCAACCAGAATTAAGTACTTCATCCTAATACGGGGTTTTCCATTTTACCTTTACAAGCTCCCATTTGCCTATGTGACACATCGGTCTCCTCTTTATCCAGAGGCAGTTCTTTGTCCTCTTCCCCTTCTCCTTCATTCTCTATCTTTTGTCTTTAACTTATTCTCTGCCCATTGTGGGACACCTCTCCTTTGTGCTGAGAACTTGGTCTTTGAGTCCTGAGTCAGTACTTTTCCGTTCATCTAGGCAAGATGTAGACACGTAGGAAAGGTAGTAGGACAACCCCCAAGGGGCGAAAAGGGAGTGCTCCCTAATCACAGTCAACCAGACTTATGACACACCAGGTCTGCTGAGATCCATTTTGATGGGCCTGCATAGAACTGGAAAATATACTCTTTCTTAATTTGGTTATGGTCTAGGTTTTCCAGAAGGTATTACCCTATACCAGTGATAGGTGTGAACCAAGACTCTTCATACTCATGCATGGCGACTTCCCTAGTGTGAATACCTTGGCCCATACACTAATGTGCCACCCACATCCTATCCCTTTTTGAGGACACATTCCCGTGTGGGACCTACATTCTTCAGCATTCCTTCAGATTTCTGAAAGAATGACTCTCTTACCGCTATGGACAGTCACTGATATCCAAGTTAGGGAAGTTCAGTTTATGTCCCCTGTGAACAAGAACATGACACACTGGGGAGGTTGCTAACTAAGATTATGTTGTGACACAGTAGCTTTTATTCTAGATATGAGAGTTGATTTCAGTGAAGTCTACCATGGTGGGTCCTCATTTGCATATGCAAATTAAGTCTATCAGGTTGATTTCTTTTCTCTAAGTGAGCCCCCGTTTAGGAATTAGCAGATTTAACAAGCCAGGAAAAGGTATTCTGCGGGGTTTTTAAGGCATTTCCTTAGAGTGTAATACGAGAATCAGTTTTAGACCATAAACTATTTGAAGTCTTAGTTAGTTTTCCATTGGTCTATAAAGTCAACGTAATCTCAAATTCTCATATTTAAATATGAATTTACTCTAAAGTTCATATGAAGAAAAAGATCTACAAATGTCTAAGTCAACCACAAAACAATGAAAAGGGGACTTGTCCCGCCAATAGGAGCCAGAGAGACAAAGCCTGTGAGTTCTGTACACAAGGACACGCAAAGCAAACAGCAAGGCCCGGGCGCACATGTGTGAAAATGGTGGTCACAAATCTGGGTCCAAGGAAAAACTTGTCCAAGTAGGACAGGGAAGCCAGCTCACCACAGAGGGCAAAGAAAAGAAGGTCGAATACCACACCAGGCATGGCAGCCCGCCTCTAACCCCAGTGCTTGGAAAATTGAGGCAGATTGATCAGAAGTTCAAAGTCGTTCTCCGTTACACAGCAAGTTAAGAACTGTACCACTACATGCATCTAACCATCTAGAGAAGTTTCTTAGACGTAGCCATTTTTTGTAAGAGCCTAGGTTTACTGAAAACCTAATAGAAGGTACTGTACGTTATACATTAGTTCTTTAAAAAGAACTTTGTAAGCCTACTGCCATAAACCATAAAGCAGACATGTGAGTTCGATCAGAATAACCAAGTTGCTTCCACTGAGCTCAAAATCAGGTTACAGAAACTAGACTGACGTGCACTCAGCCAGGGGTCAGCATCTGTAATGAGGAGAATGCCCTTTGAAACGAAACCAAGGGGAAAGGCAAGGTAAAGGCTACTTAAAGCGCTTCCTAAGGAAATACTCAAACTCAGAAATGCCAGTGACACGACGGAATCCCTTCATACCAATTAGGTTTCTGAGTGCTCGATCGTTGGATTGTGTGGATTCTCAGTAGGGATTCTGGGAGATGGGAATATGCCCTGGGCAGTTATTCCAGAGAACAACCTGATATCATTTTGTTACATTCCTAAAGGGTAGAAACCAAAATATTGGTCCTCCAGGCAGATAAGGCAAGGTGATTCTCAGTGCAGGTTGTACTGAGCGATGGGGGCATCTAAGTGGCCACACCCTGGAGAGAAGCTGGGAAAGGTATGGTGAGATGACCTGTGTGGTAGTTTGCATAAAAATGGCTCCCAAGGGCTCATATACTTGAATGCTTGGTCACTAGGGAGTGGCACTATTTGAAAGGATTAGAAGGATTGGGAGGCGTGGTCTTGTTGGAGGAAGTGTGTCACTAGGGTGGGCTCTGAGGTTTCATAAGCCATTCCAAGCTCAGAGTCTCTCTCTCTCTCTCTCTCTCTCTCTCTCTCTCTCTCTCTCTCTCTCTCT
>NW_021604714.1:1895039-2021047 GCF_004785775.1 Grammomys surdaster | reverse complement strand
TCTCTCTCTCTCTCTCTCTCTCTCTCTCTCTCTCTCTCTCTCTCTCTGTGCGTGTGTGTGTGTGTGTGTGTGTGTGTGTGTGTGTGTGCATGCCTAAGGATCAAGATGTAGCTCTCAACTACTGCTCCAGTGCCTGCCTGCATGGTGTGCTCCTCGCCATGACGACAGACTAAATTCCTAACATTGGAAGCAAGCCCCCATTAAATGTTTTCTTTGATAAGGGTTGCCTTCGTCATAGTGTCTCTTCGCAGCAACAGAAGAGGGACTAAGACAACATACCATTGAGCATCTCACAGAGCAGATGACCAATAGGTTGGACACACACAAGTATGTCAGAAAGGGCCGGTCAAGGAAGAGAAAGGCCAACAAGTTACCCTCCTATAAAATATGTCTTTCCCGTTGGTTCCTGGGGTAGTCCGCTGGCACCTGAGGGAAGCTGTAGAAGGAAAGTGACAGGAAGTGATGTAACTGTATAACTCAAAGAAAGATGGCTTACAGGATGGAGGACTTCAAGACAGAATCACAAGAGAAGCAGGTCACAGTTAGAAAGAAGCCTCTCTGAGCTGTGGCACCATGCACCTCTCACACGGCCACATGGTCATCAAGTAGTTCTTGAAGACAACAGATATTCTGGGGGTCTGTACCATGGCCTGTGTTTCAAGGCCAAGGTCCTGTCCCTCTCTGCCTGAAACCCTATACACTGAGTCAAGAGGAATCAAGCACACTGGTTTCCATGTGCCACTCAGCTCAGAACTGAGTTTGGGCACACTGATCAGCAAACCTACTGTGTGTGTGTGTGTGTGTGTGTGTGTGTGTGTGTGTGTGTGGTGAAGGCATCATAATTAGGAACCCTACAGTTCAGGACTCAGGTAGCCTCAGATGGAGGAGATGGTCTCCATCCATACTCAGTTGGACATGAGGCTTCTACAAACAAGGTAGTCCTGGGTGTCAGCATGAGCCATGCTTTGCTCCAGGAGTTCAGATCCCAACCTTGGTTCACCTGCTTCTGTCCATTCTAATAGCTTACTCATCTACTGCCAGTCGTTAAGAGCCAACACTAGGCTCCTCATTTATCTCCTGTTCCCAGAGGTTAAAGTAGATCCAGGCTGATCCAGATCTCTGAGTAGCATGGCTAGTTCAGCTTTAGTGAGGTCGGAGCTACATTAGAGCAGCCAAGGACAGACCTATAGTCACTGCACTGATGCCGCCATGGTGAGTGACTAGGTACTGGCTTGCGGGAAGTCTGCTAATCTCTGCTGCCATGAAAGGTCCAAGTTCTACCAGAGGTACATAACCTAGGACATCCGAGCCCAACATCAGCTTAAAGAAACAAAGTCGGTTTTGATAAAACAGTGTCTGAGCATCAGGTGTCCTTACTAGATCTATGAGTCTGATTCAGTGGATTCCATGGCCTGGTCAGGGGCTCATGGCACAGAGAAAGGAGCAGACCAGGCTAATCCAGTAGGAGTAGAAGGCAGGCACAGCAGGAGCCTCAAAGGGTTATTTCATTCCCCCCCCCCAGCAGAAGCAAGGATTCGGGGGCCACATGTAACATCTGCTTCTAACACAGGCCAGACTCTATTCTTAGTCTATGGCAAATTTTACATGGGATCTCAGACCCTGAGTAAGAGGGTACAGATCCATATTTAAAGATCTAAAGTAGGTCAGAATTCTATCAAAACCAAAAACTTTCTTGGAAAAGCACTGGACCCAGGCTTGGCTAAGCGAGAAGAATTAAACCAATAACAATCTTCACGTGAAGAGCACGGCCATCTCTTATCTCTTCGGCTGCTGGCCTTGGAAGTGTCAAGCCGAAGAGGTTAAGAGAGGAGAAGTAGGAGGGCAGGAGATATGGCTACATGATTAACAGCTCTGGCTGCTATTGCAGAAGACCAAGGCTCAGTTCCCAGCAACCACATGGCAGCTTCATAACTGTCTATAAGTCCAGTTCCAGGGGACCTGGCACCCTCTTCTGGCCTCTGCAGGCACCAGGCATGCATGCAGTGTGCAAGCATACATGCACATAAACACTCATACATGGAAAATAAAAATGAATAAATCTTGTTTAAAGTGGGGAGTCAGCTCTGCAGATTAGACACTGGGGGTACAAGGAGGGGCGGGGAAGTATGCTGCAAGCAGCTAGCAAGCCCAGATTCTGAAAATAACTGCTCTTGAGGGAGAAACAGAGCAGAGACAACTTGGGCAGTGGAAGGAAGGTGCTGTGAGTCCCGTGTGTGAATCTGCAGGGGAGGGGTTTTCATCCATTGAACCCTAAGAATCATCACTTCCAAAAGAGGCCCCTAGCTAGCTTCCTGATTATGCCTTCAGTCAGAGATAGCAGGGCAGGTGAGCCAGTCTAGAGACAGAAGAGTGTTTAGAAGCATCCTTAGCCCACCGTGAAGGCCGGCATTCATGCAGCAGGTCAGTCTGTCCTCCAGCAACTCTGAAGAGATTCAGTTTTAACACTTGTAAACAAGTCTCCTGTCACATGCTTTGATGGTTTTCTGAGGGGCTGTGTATGCGAACTAGATCTGGGGGATGTCCAATGTACACATGGGTCATCTATTTCTTTCATTTTAGTAGAACATGTGCATTGGCAATGCCTGTGATACATCTTGTGAATAGTATTTCAAGAATTCATCACATGGGAGAGAGATTTCTGTCATAGGTCTCTTGAGAGAGCGGCCAGCACTTTTAGGAAAGACTGATGTTTATAGGTTTTTGTGGATAAAGACGATCTGGGGTGGTGTGTTCCATAGGAAGACAGCCGCCATCTTTCTCTTTCATAATAAAAGTGCACGTGCATCATAGAGAAGCCCGTAGCCATGGATTCCTGAAATATTCATGTGTATTCACCCTATTCTTGAAACATTTTTCCCATAGGAAGGGCCATCTACTGCTCCTAGGAGAACAACCGGTACCTCTAGAGAAACATCAGGGATGCTCTGTAAACCATCACACCTGAGACCTCCACATGAGCAGAAAGACAGTTGGACGTCTCTCAGTACTCATGCCAATGGAACAGCAGCAGATGAGGATAGCAACCACGGGCTTCAAAACAGACCCCTCCCCCATAAGTACCACTAGCCTCGGGGGCTGATCCAGGAGAACATGAAAGCTTCCAGTTAGACATTACTGGAAGCCCTTTGGCCAGGCTGAACCAAAAGACCCTCCCATTGCCTTACCAAGAAGGCTAAGCATTGATGCTATAAACTGCTCAAAGGGCATCATGGGAATGAAGTTATCTCAGACCAACCTAGCACTCAAGACAAAACCAAAAAAACCCCAAGCAAAGAGTAGCCGAATTGGGACACTGTCCAGGGGGTCAGGGCTGTGGCAGGAAAGGTCTCTAAGTGGGGGCATGGACAAAAGACAGATCCCTCCAACAAGGAAGTGGGTCTGAGACCTACAGAGTCCTAATTGTTTGAGAGAAGCCAACAGCAGATCAGAAGAAAGGAGTCTGTCACCCCATGACTTCTCTAAAGATGGCTATGCCACTGGCCACCATGAGCCATGAGTCTTAGGATATTCTGTGTGCCCTGCAAGACAAAGAATGTCTGTTATCACCAAAAGTCATTGAAGGGATCCTAGGGAGGGATTCAGAGGACTAAAGACTTTGCTAATAAAATCAGACATTTTGAACTCACCAGTCTATAGACCAAGTTACATGGTGTCTAGCTGCCATGGGTCCTAGGCTGGCAACTTAGACAGGGGAAGGAATGGGTTAATACCAGGTGGGAATACTGTAACCATGCACATGGTCTGTGTAGGCAATGGACTCAGCTTCTCCTGCTAAAGCTATAGGGAGAGAGGTGACATCTAAGACCAGGAAGTGATCAAGTTCTCTAAGAGTGAAGTCTTGTGTCTTGTGCCATCTTCTGAAGACATACCCTGTGGGTGGCTTCTGCCTTAGCTAATAAGGCCTCATTCACTCCTTCCCATTCGCTCCCATGTGAGTCCTGGACTTAGCCTCTAGCTGCAGACTTGTCCTCAGACTCTGTCACACAGGACCAGAAAGTGCCAACCTCAAAGTCAGGTGAGTCAGCAAGGCAGTGGTGCCACACGCCTTTAATCTCAGCATTTGGGAGGCAGAGGCAGGTGAATCTCTGAGTTTGAGGCCAATCCGGTCTACAAAGTGAGTTCCAGGACAGTCAAGGCTTAGGGTTAGGGTTAGGGTTAGGGTTAGGGTTAGGGTTAGGGTTAGGGTTAGGGTGTTAGTGTTAGAGGGTTAGGGTTAAAGAAACCCTGTCTTGAATAACCAAAAGAAAAAGAAAAATAAAAGAAAGAAAAAACCCAAAACTCAGCTGAGTCTCTGGATCTGCATCAGGAAAGTTCCCACAATGCTCCAAGCTGTCCTGGCCTGGCCTGAAGACTCTGCTGTGACTATCAACTGTTGGAGACATTGGGATCTATGATCACAGTGTCCCTGGGATCCCTCCAGTTCTTGTCCCTCTTTGCACAAGTGACTAGCTATTCTCCCAACCAGAATTCCCCCGTTAAACCCCCCAAAAGAGAACTAAATTTGAAGTGATGTAGGAAGAAGTTGTGACACAGGACAGACTTTCATCCATCACTAAGAGACCTCGGAAGCCTCACAGCCTGTAACACACAGGACTAGTCAACAAGGAGACCCAGCCCATTTCAGAGATACAACATAGATAACTCTGCTTCCAACCATGTTTGAGAAGGTATCAGGGTGAAAACAGGGGCTCTGGAGATGAAGGAGCACATGCCTTGTCTCCTCTGGTCTTGTCTAGAAGGACGATGAAATTATAAATCAACAAGTTAAAATGAAGTCCAGAAATAGAACCAAGATGCTGCTGTATTTCGGACAGAAAAGCGAGCCAGTCCGTGAGAAATAATTCTCAGGACCACAAGCCAACTTTGGGGAGATGTTAGATCTCTGAGCTTCCACAAGCAGACACAGGAAGACATATCTCCCCCCAGGAAATGACAGGCATGGCTCCTGAAGGGCAATCTGATGTCTTTCTCCCTATGTGTACTAGGAAATAGGGAAATACTCTGGACATCCGGTAGCTGGAGTATTTCAGCTCTGGGCATGAAGCCCAGGGAGCGACAAGGCCAGACAAAGACAGAAAATGGAGAAAGAATCCAGTCTGGAAAGATCCCTAGTTGCAGACAAAGCCAGGTGGTCAATTGTCAACTGCAGGAGACACAATGATCTACAATCCCTATGCCACACGGGTTATCTGGTCTACCTAAGTTCAGTAAGGTACAGACATGACTGGCTAACCTCTTTTCACTGGAATTCTAGTGGTTACCTTTGTGAACATACTAGAAATCTTTCCACTGAATCAGATGCTGTAAAATCACCTGGGTCTCAAGCCTGTAAAAGTCTGGAGGACACTGGCAGGTGATATGAGCTCAGTGTAAGTGACTGGCACTTTCCTAACTACCATCTGCTTTCAAGAACAAACGGGCTCCTGGAGTCCCTTCCCTCCATAGAAGCATTCACTGTCCCTGAGACACGTCCTACTATTCAGCTGATGGTCCTCCATTATGCCAACAGGCCTCAGCTTTGTGTCTGATCCCGGTACAAAGCTCTCTCCAGGTACAAAGTCTCTCCAGACTGAGGCTTTGAAGCCAAGGAGAAGAGTTCCCTAGCTGACCTGAGCTGAGCAGAGACTGTAGTGGGATATCTTCCCACTCCATTTGTATAAAGCTCAGCAATTGGGCTGTATAAGATGTACTCGGAGTGAGGAGTCGGGAGGAGAGGAAGAGGAGACGGAAGAGGAGGAGCTAGAGAGGAAGGAGCAGAGACGAAGGAGCCATGGAGAACCATGCACGTGTCCAGGACGGTCCTGGGTGATGATTTATATCATAAGGGTAGATATTGGGAAGCAACTCTAATTGTGTGGGCAAATTGTTAATTGAGCATTTCTAAATATATAAAACCATTAGAAAATATTAAACATTAGTGTCTCATTTCTACCAGGTACCGCGTGCATGGTGGGATGGTCTGGGTTCAGCCAAGCATTGTGGAGACAGGGTGGGAGATTGGCAGAGCCATCTCCCATGCTGTTGTCTCATGGGTTCCAAGGCCGGTGCTTCTGGCTGGCCTGAGCTGCAGCAGCAGCGAAAACAAGCTGCAGCTCCTGGCCTTTGGCCTTGCCTAGTCTTGAACATGGCGGCACTGTAACAACAAGTCAGATTGGGTGCCGCCATTTTTAAATATTATCATTAACAAGAGATAACTAAAGTCAAGGACTTACAAGTACTTGGAGGCAGTCTATGGGTCCAAAGAGAGATGGCCAGACCCAAGTGCAGACATTGGGCATGTCAATGTCTCTGTGGCCACTTCCAGACGGGAGCTATGCTGCCTAGAAACACCACAGATAGACTGCCAGAATCTGAAGAGAACCAAACTGATCAGGAATGAGCTTCCAGAAGAGGAGGCATCACCATGCCACTAGTGACAAAAATAAACAAGGAAAAATGGTGATCTAGGAGGAAACAGGAATCTTGAAGCACGTGATACTTTCTAATGTTGTCTTACATGACTGGCCAACTTGACCTCATGCTGTTTTCTAGGGTCCTGTCACCAAACCCAAGAATGTCTATAACCAGACAAGTTACAGAATAATCACCACAGAGCAGAGTTAAGCTGAGTCTGGACAGTCAACGGAGCCTCAGTGTAACAATGGCTGAAGCAGAAGCCTAACTGACCTTACACACGTCTAACAGACCTGGAGCATGGTTCGGGGTTAGCTTTAGACTCGGCAGACCCATGAGGTCCTACCCAACTGTAGCCTCAAAATATGATCTTATCTGAAGCTACAGCTTTAAGGAGGAAATTCAGTGAACTGGAAGTTATTAGAGGGAACTGGTGTATAACAGAACTGCATTCCTCATGATGGGAAATCAGACTACAGATGTGCATGAGTCACTGGAGGTTGGGGTGACGTTTCTACAGGAGACTGAGGTTGTGGCTAGAAATCCATCTCTGGGAGACTGGGGCAAAGCCTCCTCACTTCCTTACAGGAAACTGTCTTCAGCTCAGCCCTCAGTCCACTAAAACTGAGAGGCCAGTCTTCTCAGGCCATTTTATGAACTTTGGTTTATGGCACTCAATGTTACCCCCAGTAATTTACCATGTGTAGGAAGAGACAGTTGGACAGAGTGTCCACACCTTTCTCTCTCAACCAAGGGGGAAAACCCTGAGGCTGGGATGCAAGAGAAACCAGACCTGACTCTGAACCACTTGATGGCTAAAGCAAAACCTAACTAGGGATCCATGCTCAAAGGACAGTAAGATGGTCTATAAGGACTCAAGAGAAACTTCCTTGGAGTCGACAGATCCTGGACTCAACCAAGGCTTCTAACTCTACCATGACTGATCTCAGATGTAATGGCTCTTTCCTCTAAGAACCCCAGGATGCAGTATCAGGCAGCAACAAAAAGATGAAGTCTTAGGAAACAAGACAGAAAACTCCTTACATAAAGCCTTCAATCAACATAGAGCAAACTAAGAAGTCGGGACATGAGCCATGAGGATGCTCATAGCTGATCCACAGGGCTTGTCATCTCTAAGATGATCTCAGCACAGAGTAAGAGTGAAGACTAGTATGTCTGGTTTTGTAAATACATGGTACCAGGCTTCATCTAAAGTTTTAGACTCAAGGACAGCTGGGAGGAAGATCCTAGTGGAATTCATTCCTATACACAAGCATCCATTGGTAAAAGAACGTGAGGCCTCCAGTATGAACCTCAAGCCCCAGTATCTCACCTCACATCTTCTCTGGGTGCCCCACAGCAAGGAAGAGACCTTCAATCTCTTCAGAACCAACCCAAGGACTCCTATGTGAAGACCAGAACTTTTTATCTCTCAGGGTCACACTGGCATGACTTCCAAGGTTCTGATTCCATTGGGGGCTATTTGAGGAAAGGTCAAGTGTACAGTTTTCTTCTTGAGTCATGTGATCAGTCAAATCCATGGATTCAGGAGGGCTTAGGATTAGATATAAGAGAAATAGCCAATAATATCAGTATACGCAGAAGAGGTTCACTGAGGTCCCTGATAATAACTGACTCTCGAGACTGTCCAGTGTCACGTTCCCCTTAGCTTCCCAACTCTCCAAGTAAGAAAAGCCCTAACTACTTCCAAGGATACCCATCCAGCCAGTGGTAGAAGAGTAGGAATCTAATCTAATCTAATCTCCGCCTATTTATATAAGGGGTCAGCAGGCTATGGGACCGCTGGCCATCAAGTACACTCCCATTGTACTTCTAGCCTCCAGAGGAGTCCATTCTTGGCCAAGAGCCTGGCCATAAACCTAGATATTCTAAGAACGTGGAGGCAAACTGGGCCATACCAGCAACTTATGAGCCTGGTGGGGCAAAAGTCTCACCAGCACAACATAAAGCATAGGAAGTGAGCCTTCTTATGTGGAACTATCTATGAAATAAGGGTGCCATTGGCAGTCCCAGGAGGGGCCACAGTAAGAAACCATACACTCTCTGCTGTCAATCACACGCTAGCTCCCCTTTCCCCTGGGCTGTTCCAGTTCCTCTAATACCAGCCAACCAGGGAGAAGGATCTGTAGGTGCCTCTCGTCTCCTTGTCAGCTAACCTGCAATAAAGCTTTTTCTTATTTCAAAAAAATAAAAAATAAAAACAGTACCATAGTAACGGGTATTCAGCCCTCACTTTGAATCACAGGCTTAGTATCTACAACCGGTTCTTGAAAAGCCCAGATGCCCCACCCCCAACCTGTCTGTGTGTGGAACTCAGTGGACTGCTGAAACCTCCCACTCAGATGTCAAAAGCACCTGGCTAGAGGCAGAGGAGACCTCACTGAGCAGCTATAGGTTTCTGTTTCAGCAGCAAGGCTACGAACTGCCTTAACTCCTCCTTTGTTTCAGCAGTCTCAAACATAGGGCTGCCTGATTGAAGGGAGAAACCATCTCAAGTTGGAGGGCCCAGTACACGCCACAGCCCAGGAAACACTGGGGAAGACAAGCACCAGACCTAGGATCCACACTGAGGTCAACGGTACTACTATAGTCTCTTACAGCACACGGGGAGAGTGACATTTGAGCAAAGGAAAGAGGTTCATGGGAAAAGTAGTCTGCCAGATCCCAAAGAACCTACTGACAAAGAACCAACATGGCAGTGGCAAGTCCAGCTCAATCCAGCCATGAGCTAAAGAGCCAGGTACAACTTCCACATCCACCCTAAGAGCCAGAGCAGCTTGATCAAAGGTCCAGCATGTAGCCCAAGCTGGAACTGCACACTCCCCTGAGGTTCCCAGCAGAGTCTCCCAGATGACTGCTAGACCCAGCTACTCACTCCCAGAGCCAGACCCCGGTGTCACTCAGCACTATATTAAACTCTGACAGGTAACTTCCAAGGTCACCCTGTTACTTATGCATAATGATCAGAGACAACACAGGATAATCCATTCATTCCTGCACTACCAAGGTCTGATGCAACCAGAGCATTATGAACGGAATTGAAGGAGAGTTGACCAATGACCGTGGGCCGTTGAGCAGTCAGGTCCAATGAAAGAGCAGGCATTCAGTTTCTATGCCGAAGCTAAGTCTGAAAACAGAGCCACATGCAAGTCGCTGCTCATATTTTCCTCTAAAGCATTCTGAGACTGGAACTGCACTTTCAAGAGAGAAAACAATTCAGTCAGCCTGGCCCTGCAGGCTCCTCCTTCACCTTCAGCATGGCTTGGAGACGGAGCAGTCTCCGGGCCTTTGCTGGCCACTCAAGATCAAGCAACTATCTCATGACCTCCCTGATGGATAAAGTACACCTGACTTCAAGCTAAGAGAGGTCCTCTCAGAGGAGCCAATGGGGTTGTAATGGCTGCTTCAACCCAGAGAGCTGGGTGTCCTTCACAGGTGGGGACTCTTTTGAGTAGAAGCAGGAGGATATCCATAAGGAGCTCACCCAAGATAGGTAAGTGGTAATGTTGTGATTCCCCCCACCCCCGACTAGGGTGCCAGCCTTCAAGCGGGGAAGAGACACAGGGCTGCCCAGTGGACCTGAGTTTCAGAGAACATAATGTTTCAATAGAGGCACATCCCATACACAGGTACTATGCTTTACCCAGCAACCTGTCCCTACCCTGTAGACATGATGTCACTGGCTTCGCGATTGACAGACCCCAAAAGTCACAAAGAGAAGTAACTGCGCTGTTTCTTGAACTTCATTAGTTTCCATGAAGTTGATAGTTTTCAAAACTTCCCTGAGACAACCATGCAAGAAGGAGGTTGAGGCAAACCAAGTCTTCCAGAGTGACGAATGAACCCCTTGGGAACACTTGGGAACACTGGCCTTTCCATTCCCACCCTTACCACTGTCTCCTTCCCTGGGCACAGGTGTGCAGGTGCCATTCTCTGTGGGCTCTGGGCTCTGAGGCTCCCACAGTGGCGCCTGCTTTGTAAGTTAATGCAGAGGACCAGTAAAGTAGGAAAATGTCTCTCAAACTGCACTCAGCCCCATTAGAACTGCCTCTCTGGAGTAGGGCTTGAGGGAGTCCAGAGAACCCTCAGAAAGCTTCACCATGACTTGGTAGAGGTTTCCTTCCTTCAGAAATGTTCTCAAGAACTGCTCTGTTTGCATGTTTTACTGAAAGTAGAAACTTCTGGTTTCTTTGGAACATCAGTTATGTCAAATGATATTTTTGGGGGGCTGGGGAACACAGGTGAGAGGATGTTTTGCTGGAGCAGATGCATGAAAGGATGCATGACGTTCAGAAGGAGTATAACTATGACCTCACAGACAGTGGGGGCTGGAGGACTGGTTTGCTTTGCTCTGGCTTTGCATTTGCTTGCTTCTTTGCTAGTAACATGCATGTATTGGTTCTCCTTACATTGCATTGCTGAGCTCCGCTTGTGGTAAGGCCAGAGAGAAACTCACCAAAGAACTCCTGAGGTTCCTGAGGCTTCTTGCTGCTTCTGCAGCCTTGGTCTGCTTGGTGAGCCTTGCAGTTTCTTCTGGATTGAACTGCTCTTTCTGGCTTCTGCCCAGTTGCATCTGCTGAATCATGTTTGATGTCTGCTACTGGAATGAACTGCTAACATCCTGACAATAAAGATTGGACTTGCCTCTAAAGAACCATTTCTAAACAGGCCTACTTCCTCCATGTCCTAATAACTTTTCTATTCTACTTCCTTTGGTAGGTAGTGGGCTACAGAGGAGGTTGAAGCCTTATTAAAGTAGGTTGAGAAAAAATGATCCCTACATTTTTGTACAATGTACAATAGTACATTTTATTGTACTATTACTAAAGACACCTTGAGATGGGTATGTGTATTCCTAAGTTCCCCGTACTTAACAGCTAAACTCATATCCTATAGCATTTCCCTCAGCTCACACCCTGTCTCAATCCTGGAGCCTTCTAGTAAAGCTTATCGAGCCTCCTAGCATAGTTTTGGACTCAGTTTCCTTTGAAGTCACTCTGCTGTTCTGAGGTTTTACGATAACTAGGTTACTTTAGACACATAACATTGGAAAAGGAGTCCTCTCAGAAAGAGTAAGTTAGTCAAGGTTAAAGGCAACTGCATGCTGTGTGTTCAGCAATACTGACTTGTGTTACCTCTTGTAATTAGCCTTTGCTGTCTTAATAATCCATCTCTGTGGATAAGACATTGTTCTTTTACCTCTCAGAATAATGTGGATATTCCTGTCCAGAATCCCCAGCACCTACCTGTTCAGGGGCCCAGGCTCCTTCTACATTGTGGCTCTGCCCTCCATTGGGCCCTCAGTCTTCACTGTACATGATGGAAAGAACAAGACTTAGAGGGCTTTCAAGTGGGAAGTATTCATGGCCATAGTCTGTTGACTAGAACTTAGCACATATCCATGTCTGGATGTGATAGAAGCTATAAAATGGTCTAGCCTAGGGCTTCAGGAGTCAGGACAAACATACCCCTGGTTTAGGAACCATGTCTCTGATTTACTGTAAGCCAGGATGTTGCCACATGGCCTAGGCTGATTTCAGATTCACCATGATTCTGCTTCAGTCTCCTGAGGGTTGGCATAACAGACCCAATCCACCAGGCCTGGCTTCTCCTTCATATTCTAATTTTAAATACTGATATTGCAGAAATGACCAGAAGTCACCTTCTTCAACAATACTGCCTGGCAGTATTATTTACAGAAGGGTTGTCTCCTGGTCATTGTCTTAGCAAAGGCTGATAACTGCACTTCAGGTGACTCTGACCATCATTAATTAGTGACCATCTACCTGCTTTGTGTGTTCATATACAGGTACTTCATCCATGCTCTCCAGGTCAAGTTTAAACATCCGTAATGCCACATCTAGTCACTGCTGAATGTTCCTTTCCATGACATCTTCTGTAAACAGATCCACTGCTGTGAACACAGCATTCTACTCCGCTTCACCAGAGTAACTGGCAGTAATAACTAACTAGTTACTGTTAGTAAACTGTATGTAGTAATTAATACCAAAAGGGCTTGGCCAAGGTTTAAGAAGAACGTTGAGTTCTTTCTGGCTTATAAAGCTAGATGGTCCTGCACCCAAGGCTCAGGGTACATTGGGAAGGAGGAGGCAGGAAGACTTTAGAAGCCAGAGGAACAGGAAGTTCACTGTGAGATTATGTCTCCTAGACATGTCGGAGATGCTACACCCATGTAGTCTCACCAACATGGCTGCCTGACCAAGGGCTGAACAAGAACAACACTGATAGACGTGAAAGGGGGGAATCTCACGGGGCCCCAACCCTAGACAGAGAACTACAGGCAACTATGGCATGTTGTGAGATGGGGAATGGGGGATAGTCTTTCCCAGAGATGAGCCTCATAGTTAATTATCCAATAGCAAGTGGTCATCCCTAAGAGCATATACATTCAAGTAACGTTACATTGACTGAGGATATGTTTATATATTTATGAGAAAGAGAGAGAGAGAGAGAGAGAGAGAGAGAGAGAGAGAGAGAGAGAGAGAGAGAATCTGTCTGTCTGTCTGTCTGTGTAACAAAGAAAAAGAGGCACTACATTTGAGAGAGAGAAAGGGGGTCCATGGGAGAGATTGGAAAAGAAAAGGGAAGAGGAAAGTGATGGAATTGTGTTTTAATTTAGAAAATTGTTAATTAATTAACAAAAGATAGACACGTGGGATAAACTTTCTAGATCGTTGTAGAATGTTCATGAGGCAGTAGAACGAAGTAACAATAGAGACAAGGAACCATCTTTCTGAGAAATGACCAGATGGTACAGACTCCTGAAAGGCCTACAGTCCCTGACAAAGTGGTCTCTTCAAGCATCAAGAGGCAGATACAGGTTCACAGAGGAATATGCAAGGAACACTGAGGGAGGATACAGAAGAAAGATGCAGTGAGTTAGCCCAAAGGTGGAGGATTGGGCATAGACTGAGAACAGAAGGGAGACCACAGAGAAGGAAAGCCATCACGGCCTAAGGTTAACTCTACCAGACTTTTCCCCCACTCCCTGTCAAGAGGAGTGTGATGCTGTGAGCAAGCCACCAGAACACCCCGTTTTGTTAAAGTCATCTACCCTCCCTCCTGATACCTTTAACCAGCTTCTGTAACACTGACTTAACAGCCTCTAAAGGGTCCCAAGCCACACGCTTTGGTAAGCCACACAGATGCCCCCATTCTACACTCGCTGGCCCTTCTGCATGTGACCTGTTTTGAAGCTCCCCCTTGACCACCAGGCCACCAACCCCTTGCCTCTCTGTGCCTTTGCCTGTGCTTTGGTCTAGTCACCGACAGTCAGGCTCTTAGACACCCTATCCCATCACCTCTGCCATCTCTGAGGTTAGCTGTATTTATTCTTCCTAGCCAGGGTTTATCTTCCTGACACCAGCTTAGGAACAGCTTCTGTTGTCCAGACCTTGTTGTCCATACTCCAGTGACTCAGAGGCATCATGAGCCACGCCTGCCCAACACTGAAGTGATCCTATTTCCCTTGAATGAAGTATGTCAAACACTCCTTAGCTCACATGACTGCGCTCCTCTTGGTTGTGAAGCGGAATACTTGGGCCTCTCCCTGTGACCTGTTTACCAGTCCCTGTGACTTCTGACATGCCATCTGCTTTTCCTGTCTCCATTGGGTGTCACTGCTATGCTAACTGGCTTCCTCACTTATACTTAGCCCAAACTCAACCACCAGGGCATCATCTGTTCTGCCAGAAAAATCATTAAAGCTTGATACACCTGCTTGCTTCAGTGGCTGCATATGCCCAACATGACCTTTAGCTCTCTGGAGTCAACGTGTAAGAAAAGCCAGTCTAGGCATCCAACAAGAGTCAGGGTGTCGTGCTAGAAGCTCACAATGGTCTAAAGAGCAGACTTCATGACCCAGACCATGGGAACCAGAGAGCTGCTGCCACAGTTTCCTCCATGCAAGGTAAGTAGCCCCAGATGCTAGAACATCCCTGCAGACATGGTCTCACGCTGGGCTGCTAACAGGTGACAGCATCAAATGCCCTGAGTTGGCAAAACCCAATTATGTTTTACCTATGTCTTAGGGTTTTACTGCTGTGAACAGACACCATGACCCAAGGCAACTCTTATAAGGACAACATTTAATTGGGGCTGGCTTACAGGTTCAGAGGTTCAGTCCATTATCATCAAGGTGGGATCATGGCAGCATCCAGGCAGGCATGGTGCAGGAGGAGCTGAGAGTTCTACATCTTCATCTGAAAGGCTGCTAACAAAATACTGGCTTCCAGGCAGCTAGGATGAGGGTCTTAAAGCCCACACTCACAGTAACACACCTGCTCCAACAAGGTCACACCTCCTAATAGTGCCACTCCCTGGGCTGAGCATATACAAACCATCACAGGCTAGAAATATGGAGCCAAGACCTCCATCTTGTTATAATGTTTTCAGTGGTCTATAACATGGAACTAATTGTGTACATTTAGCACAAGCATTCTTCAAAAATGATCCTGAAGTGCAGTCTCTATGAGGCAGGGACCCTCCCTCAGCAGCCACCTTAGTCAGAAAGGAAGCCATCCCGGAAGTCTAAAGCATAAGAAACGAGAAGCGAGAACTCTGTCTTAGCATGGCCATCAGAAAGCAGAGGAGCACCTGCTCTGTTTGTTTTCCTATCCTGGTGATCTCGTTTCAGGAGTAACTGTCATCAGAGAAAGCCATTTGAACTTCATGCCGTGTCTCCTTCCAAACCCGTGCTGTTGAGTGACACTTAGAAGCCTGGAGAAGAAAGCCTTCAAAACCAGTCACAGCCGGCTGAGAGGAGTGGTGCTACAGCAGCTGCTCTGTCAACAGAGGCCCTGCTTTCAGGGCCTCTAGGTTCAATCTCTCGATGGCACATCTCCAGGCTGCAGGTCACAGCCCCAGTTTGTCCTTAGGTTCCCAGCTTTGTCCTCAGATCCCTAGGCTGTCAACACCAGGGCAGAGAGGACTGTGGGAGTCTGACACGAGTCTCTGTAATGATGTTGACAAGTGAAAATGCTCCCAGAATCTCTAACATTCACTCTGATCGCATCTGACTGCTGGGTGGCTACAGGCACAGAGCCTGCAATTGGCCCATTCTTAGCTGAGCCTGCTGAAGCCCAGAGTACAGGATAATCTGAAGCCACTAAGAAAGCTTCCAGATGGCAAATTCCAAAGACCACAGTTATCTCCAGGTCACCCCAGAGATGAGAAGGCTTTCCTTTCCTCAGCCTTCCAGTTTCCTTTGTCTATGCACGGTGTCTTAGTTTAGGTTTATTGCTGTGAAGAGACATCGTGACCATGATAGCTTTTATACAGGAAAACATTTAATTGGGGCTGGCTTACAGTTTCAGAGGTTTAGTCCATTATCATCATGACAGCAAATATGGCAGCATGAAGACAGTCATGGTACTAGAGGACCTGAGAGTTCTACAGGCAGCAGAAGGAGACTGTGTTCCACACTGGGCATAGCTTGAGCATATGAGACCTCAAAGCCCCGCCCCCACAGTGACACACTTTCTCCAACAAGGCCACACCTACTCCAACAAGGCCACACCTCCTAATAGTGCCACTCCCTACAACCAAGCATTCAAACACATGGGTCTATGGGGGGCCATTCCTATTCAAACCTCCTCATACACCCAGACTTATAACCCCCAAATGGGAGACAGCTGCTGGCTGCCTCCTCCAGACAGGTGCCGAAGCAGCTCCCAAACCCAAAGCTGAGCCTCACCTTCTGAGAAGTCACTGGGGTCAGGAGCATGCTCACCGTCTTATCTTCATCCATTGGGTCACAGGGTCAGCTAGACTCAGACAGTAGCCATTCCTTCACGACTCCTAATGTGATCTCCTAACAGAACACAGACCTTTGGGGTCCTGGACACCTTAGCAGAGACAGATTCTTAAGAGGAAAATAATGGAAGCCACAATTGGGAACAAGATGGTCAAAAACCTCCCCAGCTGGTCTGATAGCCTTACCCACACAACAGAGGGCACAAGGACCTCCCAGGAACATGCCTAAAGAGTCAATAAATCAGAGCATAGGGCTCTGTTTACCTCAGTGGCCTCCTTGCTGTATTCTGACATGTGTCCGCTCCTCATGACCAAAGTCAGCACAGAGCCATAGTAAGCAAATGCAGCCTCATTCTCCTGTAAATGCTTGAGGGGCCAGGTTAGACATGATGCCCCTAACTAAAGATGCTGCACACAGTCACTAGCTCCCCATACAAGGACCACGCCTAGAGCCGGGGGTAATGAGCTGGAGGGGAGAGAAGAGGATGTTCTGGTTGGGACTGGCTGATCCAATGGAGGTGATGTTTCCATTCCAGCCCAGCAGCAGCTTGGCACAGCATGAATAGATGCAGGATGGTGACATCTGCTTCTCTATAAATGTACCACAAGGGAGGAACCCTGCTTCCAACCTGCAGTAATGAAGGCCTCCAAGCCTTCATGAAGACATCAGGCCCAAGCAGCCAGTCAGGTGGGGAACTCGGGACTTATTCCCTGACAAGGAAATCACCATCTTACCAACTGTACTCTCCAGGGCTGGCCAGTCACATCCTGATGCTGGTCTCTTCAACCTCTCTGCCTGACATCCAGGGAAAGAACTTCTCCAGGAAGCTATTTCCACATACATACTTTCTGGGTGCTCTACCCTGTCACCTGGAGATGGATGGGAAATCTTTCAACGGCACCGCTAGGTCAAGGTGGCTCACTAGATCCCATCACAGAGGAAGCAGATGGCAGGCTAGCCATGGGTTAAGGGTAACAGTGAAAACCAGTGAGGCAGGAAGATGGCCAAACAGAGGATGCTACAGATGAAATGAGTGACTCAGCTAGACACAGTGGCTTCCTAGAAGTTGGGAGGGACAAATTTTCCAGAGGAAGGACAAAGCAGGTGATAAGGGGGGTTGCTAAGGGCGACAGAGTAGGTACATTTACTTTCCTCTTTGTTGAGACAAAAATGCATGACCAAAGTAACTGAAGGGAGAGTTTATTTTGGCTTACAACTTGAGGGTGTGGTCCTCGTGTTGCCAGGAGGCACAGACAGCAACAGGAGCGTGAAGCTTCAGAGGACCGATCATCCATAGTCAGGAAGCAGAGACAAGCTGGTACTCAGCTTGCTTTTCACGCAGTCCAGGACTATCGCCCACAGTGGCTTCCCATCTCAACCAATTTAATCTAGATAATCCCTCACTGACAAGCCCAAAGGCTTGTCTCTTCCATGAGCTTGTCCAACTGACAATTAACCTTAATCATCACCACTAAGAATGGAAGCCAGGTCAAATAAAGGCCAGAGATAAGAAAACCCCAAGCCCTAGAAAACTGGCTTGGAGACTCTGTACCTCTCTGTGCTCAGAAGCGGGGATATAGCAGAAGAGCACAGCAACCCTAAGGAGGTAGGAGGAGCCTGCCTCAGGAGGAGAATGGAGCTAAAAGGAACTGCCTTCAGGGTATGCACAAACTTAAATAGTTACCTCAACCGCAAATCAACCTCCCAAGAGAGCAACAGAGGCAGGATGCATCCCAGCAACAGACTCACATCTCCGCTATACCCCACCCCTCCCTCCTCCCTCCTCTGTGACCCAAGGGCACATACACCTGTAACATGCAAATGATGTACAACTGGCATCTAGTGGTTGTCAGGTCGGGTCTCTTCAAAGGAGCTCCCTCCCCTGCTGAACCAAGGACTTTGATTCCAAGAGGGATCCTCTCCATCGTGTCTTGGAAGTCATGTGACCATAATGGTTTCCCAGCACCTGAGGACTCTCCCGGACTCCCTCCCCATTGCTGCCCCCCCTGGGAACTCTTCTACTAGGCTTGGGACCTCCTACACAGGCATTTTGGAATAGAGCCCACACACCAGAACCGTTGAGATCTGGTTTGTTCTTACATATTGCAATGTTAAGTGTACGCCCTCAAGACCTAGTTGCTCCAGAGATGAAAGCGTCCAGAGAGTCTGAACATAGACCCAAGTGATGCTATGTGACTTTGCTCCCAAGTTATTTCAGATTGGTGAATAAACTTGCCAACAGCCAAGAGCTGGGCAGAAGAGACATCGGCAACATTTTGGGTTCCCTGGCTTGGGGAGTTGGAGGATAACAGCAAGGGGGCCGGGAGAAGAAGGTGGGAAGAGGAGAGAGCCGCCATGGGGTAAGAATCTTAAAATAATGGCCATGTGGATTGGCTAATTAAATTTAAGAGCAGCCCAGGAAAACATGGCAAATTATATAATTGGCTGGGAAACAGATATAATAACAGAGAGAGGACAGACATCTGTCCAGCTTTAGTGCTGATTAAAGCTTATTAAAAATATAAAAATTGTGTGTCTTTTATCTGAAAACCAAATGGTCAGAGGCGGGGTAAAAAACCTCAGTTGGGATTAAATATTTCTACAACACTAGGTGGCTTCGGGGATGTAAAGGCTACCAGGAGACTTCACAGTACCTACAACGACTCCTTAAAGGCATAAAGATCCTGAGTGTTCTCCTCCAAGACAGCCTTTGAGTCCAGTGTTAGACCCTAAGTATGTGGACCTGGGTTGGGCCATTTCTGGAATTCTTGCCCACACCTGTAAGCCCTTCTGGGATCTGGAGGGCAGGTCCCAGGGTCCTTACTTCAGTGTCCAAAGCCAACCCTACCTCTAGCCCCAGCTAACCTCCACCTATCCAAAATCACTCAGTCCCGGATACAGCAGAGCAGGCTGCCAAAGGCACTCGGAGTCTGGACTCAACCTCATCCTATTTCCCAGATCTCCTTTCAATCACTCAGCCTCCTTCCCAGGCTATCCCAGAAGCTACCATAGTGCCAACTTCCTCTTCCTCTCCAGCCTGATCCTGGAGCTGTCTGTGTCCCCACTCGCTTCTTTCCCATCCCAGGTCACTGGATAACTTCATGAAGAAGACAGGAGAGAGTGGTCCTTCTGCTAGCCACAAAGCCACCCCCACCCCCACTCCACCCTTGCCACCAACCCCTGTTGAGGTGACACCAAGTCTTGTGACCATGGCTTCTTCCAGATCCTCACTCCCGTCAGTCCTCAGTATTCACAAGTCACAGGCTGGGCAGGGTTATTTCCTCAGTGAAATCCGTTTTGTTTGCCCATGGACAGGAGATCCAAGAGGGTCACTGGCTCACTCAGATGCAGATCACATCAGCCTGTCACTGGAGCCCTGCTTCCGTCTGAGATTTGGATGGAGAGACATGACCTCCAAGGGACAGTGGACAGGAGGGCTGGCAGAAGGTGGGCAAGCAGACAGCAGCAGGTAGGGCTCTGCAGGAAAGCTTTTATAGACAGCCGTTCCCTCTAGATCAGTTTTTCTAGACCCATGGTGACATCAGGGTCACCTGGAGGCTTAACACTTGATTACTGGGCCTCAGCCCGGAGACCCTGATTCCGTAGGTCTGGACAGGACCTGGAAGATGTTCTCCCAAGTGTGTTTCCAGTTGATACCCAGCATGCTAGCCTGTGGCCAGCATATTGAGAACTGCTGTTCTAGATTCTCCAGAGCTACCTGACAAGAATGGTGTTAGCAATGTGGGGGGTGGGTGGGGGGGTCTTCCGGGTTTGCTAATACTTTATTTCATTTGATTTTACATTTTGTGTTTGCAAGTGTGTGTGCTCTCGCTCGCATGCATATGTGAGTATGCATGCATTCATATGCACGCTTGTACTGTGGTTCCTGTGGAGGTCAGAGAACAACTTGTGGGAGTCAGTTCTCCCCTTCCATCGTGTGATCACGAGATCAAAGGCATGTCGTTAGGCTCAGCTACAGAAGCCTTTACCCTCAGAGCCATCCCGACGGCCCCTAGTTTATTTTTTCCTGAGACAGGGTCTTATGTGTCCCAGGTTGACTTGAAATCACAGTGTGTCAGAGGGTGACCTTGAACTTCTGATCCTCATGTCTCCACATCCCATATACACACACTCTACCACACAGGGTTCACGAAGGACTGGGGGTAAAACCAGCGCCTTGGGCACACGAAGCAAGCACTCTACCAGCTGAACGATATCCCCAGCCCATCATTCTGTTAATTAAAAACACTATAACCGTACATATCTTCGAGGCGTACATGATGTTTGAGACATAAATACATACGCCTTGCATGATTGAATCAAGATAGTTAACACATCTGCCCCTCCTGTACCCACTGAGACTTTGTAGTTGTAACAGTCTAAATCCCCACTTGCAGATTTTTTTTATACAGTACTGTTAACTAGAACCACCTACCACGCAACAGGACACCTGTGTGTGGGGGTGGGGAGACAGCCTGTGTCACGATCCTTTTCCCTTTGCTTCAGGGCGTGCATCTTCATTCAGTTGCACAAGTGAGAGAGATCAAGTGCTGAGGTTAGTCCCTAAGACAGCAGTGCTAATGGACAGACAATGCCTGGTGCTTCCTAGGTCAGAGTCCCTGTGATGGAGAAGCAGGGTGGAAGAGAGGGAAGGCAAGGCATACGATTTCCCTACAAACTCAAGGAGCTGGGTTCTAGGCCGAGCTCAGCACTCAGCTCCACAGGGTGTCAGCATCTTCCAGGAACCTCATCTTGCCTTGTGGTACCATGGTGGGACCACAATCTCAAGTTCAGTCAACGTTAACTGTATTCCAACCTCAGTACTGAGAGGCTGAAGTCAAAGCCAGGGTCCTGTGCTCTGCACAGGTGTGCAGCCTGGCAGGGAGTGGCAGGCTAGTCATTGAGAAACCCACAAAGAGAGGAATGACCACCAAGAGTCAAGGGTGGTGGTTCTCTGTGGTTCCTCATAGCCCAGACTAATGAGAAGATAGATGACCAGCAGTTGGCTCGGCCATTGTGGGAAAACGGGACCCCCAGTCTGGCCTTGGTGTTTCTATAGATGGAGATTGACAAGAGTCTTAAGAGATATGATGCTAAGGGCTTTAGACCCCAGGCGTTAGTTGTCCTTAGTGATGTCAGAAGCAGTTGCCTGGCTCAGGAGAACACATTTCTAAAGAACACCTCAACAAGGGTCTGGGAAGGTGGACCATCTGCTGGAGAGGAAGTAGTTTGAGACAGAACAGGGATGAGGTAAGGCGGGAGGTGAGGGAGGAGAGAGTTTTCATGCTCAGCAAGGAGCCATGGAAAGTCTTTGAGGAGGAGCACGGTATGATGAAGCTGAGGACCAACCTCAAACAGCCTCTGCTTCCTCATGACTCTTCTCTTAAATTTTTATTATTTCTACTACTTGACAAAAAGACAAAGTCTGGGGCCATCCGGTAAAGGCGTCTAGAGAAGTGGTTCTCAAGCTGTGGGTCGCGACCCCCGAGCCCACTCTTTCATACAGGGCGTATATCAGATATTTTGCATATCAGATGCCTAACATTACAATTCATAACAGTATCACAACTACAGATATGACGTAGCAAGAAAAATAACTTTATGGTTGGGGGTCGTCACCACGATATGAGGAATTTATTAAGGGGTCGTTGCATTAGGAAGGTTGAGAACCACTGGTCTAGAGAATTCAGGGTTGGGGCAATACTGGTGGAGAAGAGAGGTAGTGAGGGTGCCCTGCGCTAAGAAAATAGAGGAGCGATAACCCCCAGAGCTGGCTCCTAACCCTTTGAGACAATCGACTGCTCGACTGTGGCTTTTGGCAAGTAAGAGTCTCTGCAGGGGTCAAATATGGCTCCTGCCTGCCAGGAACGCAGAGAGCGGAGAGGCATGCCCGGAAAAATGCAGAACCAAGGTAACGCTGAGCCCAGCGGGGCAGGAGGTGCTGAGGGACTGGGGAATCGGATGATTGGAAGAACATGTGAACAAGATCACTTCCTGTTAAGTCCCAAACCTGGGCCAAAGCGCCAGGGCAGGGGGAGCAGGCATATCCATTTTTCATGCTCCAGGTTCGAAAGTGAGAAATGGGTCGCAGGGGTGATGTGGAGCAGAGAACGGATGAAACATTGATAAAGAGCCAGGTTAATATTTCAGAAGGGGCTGGGCCACAGGTGTGCAGGAGAAAGGCACCCCTCCCAGATATGGTGAATCAGGAAGGAAGTGACTGCGTGTGCGTTTTAAAGGGAAACTGCCAGAGAACTAAAGGTCCCTGAGTGGCACCGGTGCTGTGTGATCAGGATTCGTGCTGCTACGTGTCTGGGGCTCAGCATTAATTCACTTGGTCCCTGAGGTTAGGCTTTAACTAGATCCTGACTTGGGTCGTTCACGCATGACTCTGATCAAGTGGATGCCATAAAACCAGCCTAGAGAGGATGAGGAAAACACTGTAGTAAGGGAAGACTCCAGTGATTTTCATGACTTCCAGCTGGCTTCCAGGCCCAGCTTAGCCCTAGAAGCTGGCCTTCCCCAGACTCAGTCCTAGGGGTCTCCCGCAGGGGCTGCCGGGTAACAACTTCCTCCTGGGCTGGCACGTGGCAGTTTTCAGGTTTAGGGGCTTGGGTTTCAGCTTTCAGTGGGCATCACAGGCTGGGTTGCTCAGGGTGGAGGAGCTTAGGGGTACCTCAGAGCTGATGCCTATGGCCTGACCAGGGTCTCTAGACTCCAAGGAAGCTTTACCCACTAGACTACTCTGTACTCACTAAGAAATTCCTTTCCTGGGAAACACAGAGAGGAACCTTAAAAAAAAGGAAGGAAGAAAGGAGGAAGGGAGGGAAGGAAGGAGGGAGGGAGGGAGGGAGGGAAGGAAGGAGGGAGGGAGGGACAGAGGGAGGAAAGGAGAGAGGGAGGGAGGGACAAAGCAAGAAACACATATAGACAGACTGACTGACAGATATACACACACACTGTAATAACCCTCATAAAAACACAAAATCAGGGGGCTGGAGAGTTGGCTCAATGGCTAAGAGCACTTGTGGTTCTTGCAGAGGTCCTGAGTTCAGTTTCCTGAACCCACATGGTGGCTCACAACTGGCTATAGCTCCAGTCCCAGGCGATCCAATGCCCTGTTCTGACTTCAGTTAGCACCAAGCAAGCACATGGTGCCCAGACATACATACATGCAGGCAAAACACTGATACACATAAACAGAAAAACAAAGCCCCACAAATTCAGAAACCGTAATATACAAGCAAAAGTCCAGTAAGATAAAAATGCACAAACAAAACAATATAAGACCAAAAAAAAAATCTACAAAAATACCATTGAGTTAATCTGTGTTGGCTTCTACTGCTGGGTTTGCATCGATTTTAAAATAAAGCTTTTACATTGAAAAAGCTATGTCCAAAAGTGAATGTGGCACCCTAGACCCAAGTACCCATGCGACGCTGTCCTCAGTTTACACGGGGCATGAGGTCCTTCTGTGCTATAACTTCACACAGCTTGCCCCGCACACAGCACGATCCCTGCCTGCCTGTCCTCTACAGCAAGCCCCTTTCTGAGCAACCTTGCATGACACCCTCGTATGCCTGAATAAACCTCCTCCCGTACCTTTATCCAGCCCTGTCGATGTACAAAGTGCCACCCCCCACATTCCCTACCCCACGTTTGCTTCCTAAATGGAGTAAAGCCTCCAGGGAGTAGAGCCTCCAGGCAAGGCCACTGGCTCACAGGTGGGTGCTGGGATTTGAACTAAGCATTTATGTGCTTGTAGCAGGGCTGGACTCGTTGGTGCACCCTGTGCCTGCGGTATAGGTGTTAAAAAGGAGAAGCAAGAGCTGGTTGGCCCTGTTGAGGTCCTTCTTGGTTCCACAGAAGAGGCCCTTGCTGCTCTGGTTTGGTCTGCTCTACTCTTCTTCTGAGCCCTGGGGGTCCTGTTAGGGGAGCTACTAGGGGGCTGGACCTGGCTCCTGGTACATTAGGAGAAACACAATTGTGCTCAGAACTGTAGAACATTATCGTGTGTGCATTATTGATAGCGATTCTATCCTGCCAGCAATGAATTATTGACAGACCAGACCATGGCTGGTGATGGGCTGCAGAGCAGGAGCCCTGGGGTGGGAGTGTGGTGGGGGAGTGGCAGAGCCTCATAACTTTGTGGGAAGGTGTGTGGTTTAGCCAGGAGGATCAAGGGCTGGAGAACGCAAACATGTTCTCTCGGCCTCTTCTCCATCTTTCCTTGCCCTGTTTTCTCTTCCCTCCTTCTCTCCCTACCCACTCGCCCCTGGTCCCAACCTCTCTCCTTTCTCCGGCTCCTCATTTGTGGATGTTGAAGATGGTCACAAGAATTAACTCTGTAGACTGGTAGGCATCCATCTGAGGCTTGGCCCCCACTCTAAGTGGTCAGATACCCAGAGGTATCTGTTTCTCAGGCTAGAAGAAAGCTAGCAGACAAACTGAGAGGTCTTGTGAAAGCCAGTAGATTAACTGAGAGGTCTGGTGTTAGCCAGGTTGTTAACATATCGGTCCACCAGAGGAAGGTGGCCAGGCCCCCAGTTATCATAGGCATGGCTGACGACACTCACTGGTACATCACAGACGTGGTTAACATTCACTGGTCACATTCTTTCTCCTTTTCTTTCTTGGGTTTTTGTTATTTGGCTTCTATCTTTGTGAGACAGGGTCTCATGTAGCACAGGCTCAAATTCCTGATATAGCTTAGGATGTCCCTAACTCCTGCCTCCATTTCTCAGGTGCTGGGATCACAGGTGTTTGCTGTCATACCCAGTCTCTTAATATGTACCAGACACTTCTGAATTTTCACTTAGTTCTTACAGCAGGGCCAGGGGAGACCCACTATTCTCAGAGGGATGGATGGGACAGGTGCTTGCACACCCAGCTGTACCAGAGCTGGGGTTTCAACTCAGAGAGTCAGGCTCCAGTCGTAAGTGTGTGTGTAAGCATGCCTGCGTGTATACTTGCATATGTGTAAATGTGTGTTCAGACAGGGTCTCATGTAGCCCAGGCTGGCCTCAAACTGCCTTTGTAGCCCAGGATGATCTTGAACGTCTGATCTTCCCACCACCTGGGTGGCACTGCACCTGGTGTCTAAGTCCTGGTGCTAGGACCCAGGACTCTCTACTACACGGACTGTATGCACTGTGTCCGGGATCCCTGTCTGTGCTCGTGACCACCACACTGGTTGTGTGAGCAGTTGTCCCCCAGTGGGGAGATTAGGAGAAGGTTTTATTTGCCTTTTTTCCCCTCGCTTATCTCTATTTTCCAAATTTTCAACAATGAATATGCATTGCTTTTGTAATCAGAAAAGACACACATAGCAAATTATATTTTTAATAGCATCTCTTCTCCTCCAGGGTCCCTGGATGCCGCTAACCTCTCCCATCACCCTCCCCCCACCCCTCCTTTGGCAGCCCTGCTCTGTCTCCAGCAGGAGGGGGAGGGGTGGGTCCTCCCTACAGTGTGGAGGATGTTGTCACCATGGTGCCACCTTTTCTCTTCACCTGGTGTGACCAAAGCACCAGAGGGGCAGCTCCCTCCCATCTCCTCTAGGCCTGGCTGCTTCCTTTGCCTCCTCAGGGACTGGGCATCCCACCCTACCTCTATCTGCACAGAGCAGCTGGGCTGGCAGCTGGGCCAGGGCCAGAGTAGCTCTGTGGAAGGGACTCTTATGTGCCGTCTCCAGCACCCTGTACCTCTGTCTCCTGCTGCCAGGTTGCCCAGGGCTCGGCAGCATTCCCTGACAGGGCCGCTCTAAGCTCATCTGCAAGGCACCTGAGGGAAATTGCTCAGTGCTTCCCTGTTCCTGGCTCTCCTGCACATAGTGGGGCAAGCGGGAGCCAGCACCCATGATAGGATCACACTGGGGGAGGCTGTGTGCTGCTGTACGCTGTCAGTGATGGGCAGAAGACACCTTGGCCTCCACACTCAGATCCGGGCTCCCAGCCACTGTCATAAGACTGAAGACAAGGATGCCAGGTATTACCAAGGGATGGCATTTCCTGTCTCACAAAGGCAACTGGCCTAGGTGGTCATGACATATTGTCTAAATTCACATGAATGTGTGTGTGCATGCACACACACACACACACACACATACACACATGTGCAGAGGAATGCTACATTCAGAGGGCCAGCTAAACCAAATTCCAATACACCCCTTCTGTAGAATGCCATTGCTGCCCCTCCCCCCTTATTCTCCTCCCTTCCCTTTTCCTCTTCCCCTTTCCTCTTCTCTTTCCTTTCTTCCCCTCCTCCTGTGTCCCCCCCCTTCTCCCTTTTACCCTCTTCTTGCTCTTCTCCTTCCCTTCCCCTTCAAGAGATACGCATCTTGACATATTGTCCAGCCTGGTCTCAAACCGCTAGGCCCAAGGAAGCCCTTTACTTCAGATTCCCAAATGGCTGGGGTGACAGCCAGGCCCAGCTTCCCATGGCATGTCACACAAGTGCCCCGCCTGGTAGAAAGTTGGAGCGCTCTGCCCAGCAACCTGAAATAACAGGGCGTTCAGGATGCTAGGTGGACCCATCACCGTGCACGCGCCCGTTTTAAAACGAGACATTTCTGTTATGATGCTATAAATCTGCCTGCCTGTGTGGTCTTGGGGACTTACCGAGAAATGCCCTCCGAACTGTTAGGATACAGAGTGAGTTAGGAGCCACAGCTAAGGGTAGCCCACAGACAAAGGAACATTCCTTGGTTAGTCTGTATCAGGACTTTTCTTCCCATAATCAACAAAATTACAAAAATGAACTGAACAAGGTGAAACACTGAAGACTCCCAACAGCTGTCCATCAGAGCTGGAACAAGGCTCTGCCTGTTTGTAGCTTCCAGGTGGTCCTGTCCAGCACTGTCCTGCTCTGAGCAGTGTCTTATAAACAGGTGGCCCTGGGACACCTGGGCAAGCCTGGTCTTGACTCTGGAAAAGTTGTGTTAGTACTCTGTGGCATCTCTAGGGCTCCCTCTCTGGGTCCTCCAGTTACATCCCAACTCTTTCCTGGGGATCTGCCCGGGGAGATGTACCTCAGGCATGCTCTTCTGAAGAACATCTTGATATGTTCCAGATAGGTACAAGGTGTCTGTTTCCACTCTTCACTGTGATCATAGATGCACTTCTTACAGTTGGAGGTGGGTAGCCGGCGGGAGGGGACACACATGAATAGACCTAGAAAGAGGTGGACCTGTCCCATTTCAAAATGCAAATGTTAGGGTTGGGGATTTAGCTCAGTGGTAGAGCGCTTGCCTAGCAAGCGCAAGGCCCTGGGTTCGGTCCTCAGCTCTGAAAAAAAAAAGAAAAAAGAAGAAGAAAATGCAAATGTACATTCTCTACTGTTTTTGCAATGCCCAGTGGATTCAAGGAACCATTGGCTCTCAGCAACCACAGGGAGGCCCAGGGAGAGTGAGTGTTTCCTCAGAAAGGTTGGGAACACTGATCCATTTGACAGCCTGGACAAGACACCCTCCAAGTTCATAGGCCAGGAGAAGGAAAGTCTCCCTAAGGCCAGGAGTGAGAGACAGTGAGCCAGTCTTTCTTTGGATGGGCAATCAAAAGAAGAGACCTGGGAGCAAGAGAGGTCCTGCAATTCAGGGGGACCTCAGTTCCCACTGGTCTGAAGATGGTTATCTATTAGCAAGAGACCCAGAGTGTGACCCAGTGACTACTCCTGGACTGTAGGGGCAGTCCAGGTGTGTGCTAGATTGGGTAGCTCATGCCAACTGTCCCTTCAAAAGTCACCATGGTCAAAGAAGTAGACAATCTTACTGGACATGTGGGGAAACTGAGGCTCTGAGAGCTTGGGGAACCCCAGAACAAGAATGAAAATTGTGAACCTGCCCTGAGTGGGCCATGGCACCTGAGCTGGTATTCTCCAATAACCTGGCTACTCTATCCTCAGCCCCTAAGGGGTTCAGATCTCTGAAGATGGGGAGTAAGGTTAAGGGGATCTCACACATAGGTTGACTGTAACAATCCATGTGTCTGTGATTGTCTCTCTGCAAACTTAGCCTGATACCAGGAGAAAGGGGGACACGGGTGAGAGCTGGGCAAATGGAGGGAGGCGTCTTGGCCTGACTCTGCTGATAATCAAGTCCCCATGAGCTGCAGGGACAGGAACAAACACAGGCTACAGAGAAAGACAGACTGTTGGGTGGAGACACATCTGGCCCAACCCTTCCCACAGGGAATGACAAGCCAAGGCTCTCGTTGGAATGGTAGTCTCTTTGCTGAGGGACCCCTCAAGAGGTGGCACAGTCTAGAGATGGCCCTGAGGACCAAGAATACTTGAGGCTAAGGCTGGTGGCCAAGGAGCTTAGCAGAAGTGTGTGTGGGGGGGGGGAATCAGGTTGCCAAGACAGCAGCCATGGCTACCAATGGCCATTGAGTGCCTGACATGGAACCGGAGTCATGAAGGAGTCCAGGTTCCTACTCTACTTAACTTAATCCACTTCCATTTAAAAACAAATACTCGATTCACTTATTAGAAAACTTTTTAATATGTTTGGAAGAATGTGAGTACTTTATTGAGGTAAATTTTATGAAATCGAAGCGCTGATCAAATAATTCTAATGAAATGATAGTTTCCAAATTGAGATGAGGTTTCAGGACAGCGCCAAAGGAGTACAATAACTAAGAATCGTTTTTATATCGATCACATGTTGAAATAAATTGTATTCGGGACATGTTGAAAATTTACCCAAATTAATGCCACCTTAAAATTCTTCCTGCTTTTATAATGTGACCACGAAGAAATGCAAAATTGGGGCCTAGGAGGTGTCACATAAGCATGAAGACCTGAGTTTGGTCCCCAGAATCCACTTAAAAAGCTGGGCATGATGACCTGGACTTGTAATCCCAGTGTTAAGAAGGTGGAGACAGGCATAGATCCCTGGGGCTTGCTGGCTGACCGGCCAGCCTACTTAATAAACCCTGTCTCAAAAAAACTACATAGACCTCACCGGAGGTTGTCCTGTGGTCTCCATATGTCACATACACACATGCCTGTGCACCCACACACACATATACACATGAAACACACACATATACACATGAAACACACACACAAGAAACTTTAAAATGATATGCACAGCCTGCTGTAACAGCTGGCTGTAAAAGTTGTACTGGTGCTGCCTTTGGGCTCTTCCCTTATATCATATGGAGTAGAAGTTTCTAGATATGCCATGTGATGAAGGCTCACATGGTGTTTTGCTAAGACAGACTCATGTGGTGTTTTGCTGAGGCAAGACCCATTGGAGGACATGTGATGTCTGGACAGAGCATAAGTAGGACTCAGTGGACAAGCGACTGAGTCTTTGCATACCTAGCCTTACAATGCTTTGTTGGTCTTGAATCTTCATCTTTGCCTTTGTTGATCTTTGCTTTGTTGAGAGAGGCACAGCAGAGACTTCTCCTGGCATCCTGGCTGGTCCTGGTAGCTCCAGCTGACTTGGGCCGATTTGGCGGAAGCCTGGCGGTTTTGGCTGGATTGTGCCACCGCTGCAGATTCATGTTTGCTATCCTGACACTACTGAGCTGCTTATATCCTGACAAACAGAGATTGGAATAGCCCCAGTGATCTACTTCTAAACAGGTCCACACCCCCTTGTCCTATTTACCATCTTTTCTCCCCTACCTTTGGACAGTGGGCTAGAAGAGGGGTCAAAGCATTTCAGAACCCTTATCAAAAGTAGGTTGTTAAACATCTAAGCCTACAATCATATGTGCTGATTTTCTTTTTCCAGACCATTGACAGTTGGCTAGATGGATGGTTTTCAGGAAGCAACTTCCAGCTCTTGCCTTTGTCCAGCATCTGGTTCTGTTTGTTGGCCTCCGATCTTTTCTTGGTTATTGTTTCTCTTCATGCCAGATTTGCCTTGCGTGGGTCTTCATCCCAAGCACACACGTGTTCACGCTTGTGATGGAACTCTGGAATGTTCCGCCTTCCATTGACCATGGTTCATGTGGCCGCCTGAGAAAAAGTGGGACACTGAGCCAATTATGTTTCCCATTCTTTGGAGGGTCTGTCACATTCTGGAACTATTTTCTCATGCTAAAGCATCTGCTAACACTGCTAAGAAAGCCAGCATGTCACTCGTGTTATGTTTACCACTTGACAGTGCTGAAGATCTCAGATGCTGGCTTCATTGCCTCCTTAGAATACCCGTGAGCCACTAAGTGGCTCAGGCGGATATGACCAACCCTAGTATATCTTCATGATCACAAGGGCACATAGGACCCCGTCTGTGCATTCTCCAATAGAAGGGGGGGAAATGCTTTAATTCTAAAATTAAAAGTATATGTTATTCCACCAGGAAGCAGTGGTACACACCTCTAATCCCAGCACCCAGGAGATAGAGACAGGTGGATCTCTGAGTTCAAGGCCAGCCTGGTTTACAGAGTGAGTTACAGGACAGCCGGCTACACAGAGAAACCCTGTCCAATATGTGTATATGTGTACGTGTACAGGGCTGCAGTGTAAAGATTGGGGGTTGTTTTCAGGTTCTAACGTCCCTTGGATGTCTACCGACCACACCCAGAGACTTTCTCAGTGTGGCCCGGCATGAAAAGCAAGCTTCACTCTCTTTTCTGATTCACCTAGCATCTGCAGGGTCACAGGGCGGGATCACAGCTTGCCTACCTCCCTACTCCCTGCCACCATGGTAGCCTTCCTGTGACTGGATCCCGGAGGAGGCACCGAGGAGAGCACAAAGCTGAACAGACCCTCAGATGTGACACATGTCACACCTGTCGGCTCTGATGCTGAAGAAAAACACAGCCCAGTGAAGTGCAACACGGCTCAAACTGGAAATGTCTGCACTCAGGTTACGAGCTCTAAAGCTGCTGTGTCGGCCTGGAACTGTCCAGATCTGTCCAGAGAAAGGAGGTTGAGTGAGGCCTTTACAGGCCAAAAGGAACCTGATTGGCTGGCCTGACCTGTTGCATCCTTCCTCTCTTGCTGCGTACCACCTGATTGGTTCAGGATTCCCTGCATACCACCTTATTGGCTGGCCTGGCCTTTTGCATTCTTCCTCTCTCCCTGATTCCCTTCGTACCTTTCATGGGACGGGTTCTACCACAGCTTTTGAATCCACCTTTGAGCTGATCCAAGTCACAAAAAGAAAAGCTAGGGACAAAATTCTACTTGGATCCCCTTATCCCACAACCAGAGTCCATCAGATCTCTATGTAGAGGAGATAGAAAATAATTTCTACGGTGCCATCACATCTAGGTGGACAAATAGATTGAGTTACGTCACAAGCCACTAAAGGATTCAAACATCCTTCCTATTTCCCTTCAAACGCTCCTGCCTGAGGCAGTCTCCCCTTTCAGCAACAGTCCAGAGTGGGATGAGGGGACTGGGGAGGTGGGAGGGGTAGAAGTGGTGTAGCATATCCACACAGCGAGTACCTGGTACGGGGAAGATCCTCGGTCCCTTCCCTAGCATTGAAAACGTGAAAACAAAACAAACGACAATGAAAAAAACCAAAGGACAAAAAACAAAACCTAAATAGAACCATTTCATCAGTGTATTCAGTCAACAAACTTAAGATTTCTCCTTTGACTTCTATAGTGGGTACTGAGCATGCTCAGCCTCTATAGACCACTTTCTTCCTTGAGCCTACTCCTGCCTGAGTCATCCTAGGAACGCTACACATGTTGCTTGCACAGCATGACAGAGAAGCATGCTTGCCTCCTCCATTTTTGCAAAGCCCCCAGCTACTCATAGTCTTGGTCCAAGCTCACTGTGGTTCCCAGCCTTTTACATGTCAGTGGTGAGACTCTTTCTTTATAGAGGTCGCGCTATGTAAACCAGCTTGTCTGAAGGAGGTAAATGGGAAGGAGCCTGGGACCCTCTCCTTGGCTCTTCCTCTGTAGCTACTTCTGGGTGGCTGCTAGGAGAAGCCCAGGGCTCCCTCAAATATAGTTTGCAAATTCCTGTACTACAGAAGAGCCCAGGAGCAGGAAAGACTGTGGAACACAGGCCTTCCTCTTGCTGTGTGGCAAGAGCTGCAGGATCTTGTTGATCATGTGAAGAGGTTAGTCTGGCTGGATCTGGAGACGAGTACCAATCCCACCAGAGAGAGCAGTCGCTGTTCACAGAAACAAGACATCAACTCCATCATTCCTAGGACAGGTGGCTCAGAAGGCTCCACATCGCTTCAGATGGCTATCTTCCAGGAAGTGAATCCCTATAGACCAGAAAAACTTCAGGTCCCACAGAGACATTGATTGTCCGCACTTCTTGATCCCACAGCTTTCATCACCAAGAAGAGGGTTTTTTTGTGCAGCTTGAACACAATGTCTAATAACATGAAGAGGCCCCAGGACAGAGGCCAGAAGCCTGGGGTGTGGACAGTATACAATGTGACCCAGGCTGTGAAGAGGTCAGTTTTGAGTCTCTCAGAGGTACTTGATATATCCCAAGACTCAGGTGAGCCATCTGACCAGTAGCAAGCAGGTCACCTGATCCCCAAGAGCCTCAGTGTCTAAGTGGATCTTGGAGCATCCTCCTAGTAAAGAAGGGTGTTGTAGTCACAGTTTTATTGCTGTAAAGAGACACCATGACCATAGCAGCTCTTAAAAAAGAAAAACATTGGAGCTGACTTACAGTTCAGAGGTTTAGTCCATTGTCATCATGACGGGAAGCATGGTGACACACAGGCAGACATGTTACTGAAGAAGGAGCTGAGAGTTCTATAACTTGATCCCGAGGCAGCAGGAAGTGAATGACACACTGGGCATGGCTTGAATATCTGAGACCTGAAAGCCCAGCCCCTAGTGACGAACTCCCTGTAGCAAAGCCACACCTCCTCCAACAAGGCCACATCTCCTAATTGTGCCACTTCCTATGGGCTATGAGGGCCATTTTTATTCAAAACACCACAGAGGGATTATGAAAATACCTTGGAACCAGGTCTTCCAGCTAGGTCCCAGGGAGGAGGATACACGGATGTATGCTTCCCAATGGGCACAGATGTGGAAGGCTCCAGAGGTGACCAATCAGAGAGTGTGAGAAGGACAGGGTTGGAGAATGGAGTCAAAGAAGAAGAAGCCAAAGAGGAAGAGAGGGGCCTTGGGAGCTTCTTTTCTGAAAGAGACTGGGCAACCCAGAGTTGGGGCTCTCAGATGAGGAGCCCCAGAGAAGGCAGTAGGGCAGTAGGGCAGTAGGGCAGTAGGGCAGTAGGGCAGTAGGGCAGTAGGGCAGTAGGGCAGTAGGGATATGTGGTAGCATATCAGGACAAATATGAGTAACTTTTCCAGGGTTGGCAAGAGGGCTAAGTAGGTAAAGGCACTTGCTGCCAAGTCTGATGTTCGATCCCTGGAATCCACATAAGATAGAACTGACTCTTGGAAGTTGTCCTGTGACCTCTATATGTGCACAGGTGGCACAAGTGCTCACACGCACTCCCACGATCAGTATAATGTTTATAAAATTCAATCAGTCAATACAATAAACTTTAACAAATAAAGAAGTAACATTTCCAGGGATGGACGGGACAGATGATTCAGTCAGTAGGGTGCTTCTTCCCATGCAAGTGTGAGGACCCAGGTTTAATCACCCAGAATTGACTCAGAAGTCTCCTGGTGCTTAGTGAGGTCCCAGGCCTGTCCTAAAAAAGCATGCACACTCTGTGGCTTGAACAGCCACAGTATCTCATCGTTGAAGAGGCTAAAAGTCCAAGCTCAGGGAACAGGCTATGTTCCCTACAAGTCTGCAGACCATGCTGGTCTTTCCCAGCCACTTCTAGCAGCCAACATTACTGGTGGTGGTGGTTTCGTGACCTTTGCTGGAGCATCCTGACTGTCTGCCTTCCCTCCACTGCCTTCACACTGCCTTCCCTGTATGCAGCTGTGTCCATGTTACCCTGTCTGTAGGGACACAGTCCCATTGGATCAGAGCCATTCTGTGACCTCACCTAAACATGAATACATCTGCACAGACCTGTCTCCAAATAACGTGATGGTCCAAGGGGAGGAATTGAATGTGACTCTTAGGGAGGAAGAGCAAAGCACAGGCTTCAGAAACATGTCAGCTGTCCACATCAGCACTTAGGACTTTGAATGATGGCATTCGTGTAGAACAGGTAAAAACTGTGGGGGAAAACTGAAGGGCCTACCTTTTAGTACCAGAGATGGGGCTAAGGAGGCTCTCTTAATTTGGGTTTTGCTGATGTGAACAGACACCATGACCAAGGCAACTCTTATAAAGGACAACATTTAATTGGGGCTGGCTTACAGGTTCAGAGGTTCAGTCCATTGTCATTGAAGCAGGAAGCATGGCAGTATCCAGACAGGCATGGTGCTAGAGGAGCTGAGAGTTCCACCTCTTATTCTGAAAGCAGCTAGGACAAGGGTCTTTTTTGTTTTGTTTTGTTTTGTTTTGTTTTGTTTTGTTTTGTTTTTCAAGACAGTGTTTCTCTGTGTAGCCCTGGCTGTTCTGGAACTCACTCTGTAGACCAGACTGGTTTCGAACTCAGAAATCCTCCTGCCTCCGCCTCCAAGTGCTGGGTAGGACAAGGGTATTAAAGCCCAAGCCCACAATGACACACTTCCTCCAACAAGGCCACACCTACTCTAACAATGCCACACCTCCAACTAGTGCCACTCCCTGGGCCAAGCATAATCAAGCCATCACAGAGGCCTTCCAGGAAACTGGGCTGGTCACAACGCCCGCTCTGCCTTCCTCACCAACAGTCATGAGAGGAAGGTAGCATCACTTATCTCCGTGTGCAAACTGAGCCTGAAATGGCCAAGTCTTAATCAAAGCTGCACGGCTGACAAGCAGAAGAGCCAGGGCTGTGCCTGCAGAAGCCTGTCACCCCAGCTACTCAGGGGACAAAAGCAAGAGGACCACATATTAAAGATCAGCATGAGGTACAGATTCAATTAAAGGCTGGTCTGGGAAACTTAGGGAGATCTTGTCTTAAATTAAAAGGACTGGAGATATAGCCCAGTAGTAGAGCCTCTGACTGTAATCCACCAGTGAGGGTTTGGGGGCGTGGCTCAGTGATAAAATGTTTGCCTAGGATCCACCAGTGAAGGTCTGGGGGCATGGCTCAGTGATACAGTGTTTGCTTAAGATCCATCAGGCCAGAGAACAACTTTTGTGAGTCAGTTCTCTCCTTCTACCATGTGGCTTCGAGGACTTGAACTGCGGTTTGGCAGCAAGCCCCTTTACCCACTAAGCCCTCTCATCGGCCCAGTGCTCAGCTGTTCAATACAGCATCTTTCAGGTTCTAGCCAGAACCTTCAGGCAAGTGAACGACCAGAAAGACAACCAAATTGACAAGAAGTAAATAAAGCTCTCTCTGCTAAAAACAGCACACTGCTCCGTGTAAAAAAGAAAGCTGATGAATCTACAGAAAAACTAGAGGAATTAATAAGTTTCACAGCATCACAGAAGAGATCAATGTTTAAAAGTCTGCATACTGACAACAAACAGCTGAAATTTTAAAAATGTTTAAGTAGCATGCGCAATAGCATTGAAATACAAGGTGCGTAGAAAGAGATCTGTCAAAAGAGGCGATATTTCTGAACACACCGTAGATGACATTGCTGATACAAATTAAACACCCAATATCGTTAAGATATCAGATCTCAAACTTGATGCAGAAATAGAAGGCAATCACGGTCCCAGCAGGCTTCTTAGCGGACATCCACGGGCTGTCTTGAAATTTACATGGAAATAGCGCAGGGTTCGAAGTAGTCAGAACTCCCTTGCAAGAGAAGGGCCAAGCTGGAAAGTTCATGTTGCATGATGTCAAGACCCGTTAACGAGGCAGCACCATCAAAACAGAGAAGAGGGGAGTAAAGACAGTTGAGCGAAGATGTAAGGTATCACCTGCCCACGGGTACACAATGGACTTTTAACCTGGACGTAAGGACACCTCGGGCACAAAATAGTCTTTTTAAAAAAGATTTATTGATTCATTTTATGTATGTGTGTGTGCATATATATATGATGCACACACACACACATATATATATATATGGATGGATGGATATGGATATATATATATGAGACACACCAGAAAAGGGCATCAGATCCCATTACAGATGGTTGTGAGCCACCATGTGGTTGCTGGGAATTGAACTCAGGACCTCTGGAAGAGCAGTCAGTGCTCTTAACCACTGAACCATGTCTCTAGCTCCAAAATGGTCTTTTCAACAAATTATGCCAGGATTATTGGATATTTTAAGTCAAGAAAGAAAGAAAAAAAGAAAGAAAGAAAGAAAGAAAGAAAGAAAGAAAGAGAGAGAGAGAGAAAGAAAGAAAGGGAAAGGAAAACAGGAGGAGGAAAGGGGAGGGGAAACAGGACATGGAGGAAGACGGGGGGCGAGGAGCTCTGTAACTTTTGTGCTATGTTCATAAAACGTAACTCAGGGGCTGGAGAGAGAACTCAACAGTTAAGAGCACTGGATGGTCTTCCTGAGGACCAGGGTTCAATTCCCAGCACCCACCTGGTATCTCACAATCATCCATAGAGGACCTAACACCCTCTTCTGGTCTCCTCAGGAACCAGACACATACATGATGCACATAAAATAAAAATTAAAAAACAAACACAGTAACTCAGTATGGATCACTGACTCAGATGCTAAACCTAAAAAAAAAAAAAATCCTGTATGTTTTCTAGAAGAAAATACATCATCATGGAATTTTTTTTCTCCCCAAGTACAAACCTGTTGTAGCACAAAGTAAATACCTGGGGTCTAGCTAGGTTATAAATAATAGAAATGCATGGCTTCCACTTCTGGAGGCTGGGGAGTTGAAGGTCACACGCAGTATCTGGGCAGGGCCTGCTTCATAGCTGGCAGTTTTTACAGCATCCTCACCTGATAGAAACAGTAACGTTCTGTTCTTATTTGGTAGAAGAGATGGAAGGGCCAAGAGGGCAGAGCTGTAAGGCCTGTTACCGTTTGTCTCTTAGTTATGGTTTTCATTGCTGAAAAGAGACACTATGACCAAGGCAACTCTTATAAAGGACAACATTTAATTGGGGCTGGATTACAGGTTCAGAGGTTCAGTCCATCATCATCGTGGCGGGAAGCAGGGCAGCATCCAGGCAGTTGTGGTGCTGGAGAAGAGCCAAAAATTCTACATCTTGATCTGAAGGCAGTCAGAAGAAGACTGTCTTCCAGGCAGCTAGGAGGAGGGTCTCAAAGCCTGCTCCCACAGTGACACACTCGAACAAGGCCACACCTCCCAATAGTGCCTGGGCCGAGGATATTCAAACCACCACTGCTTCTAACCACCCGCATAGCCTTCCCATGCCATCGCCATGGAAACTAGCCTTCAGAATATGAATGTTAGAAAGGTGAAGACATTATAACTACCTCCCACTTAGGATCTAGAGCAGGCGAAGATGTCCATTCTTGGCTCTTCCGTTCAAGTGATTTTAGACAGCACAGGCGAGAAAAACAAATACCTTGTAAGATGATTGGGAAGCCGAAAGATGCTTTATTTAACCCAAAGGCTGTTTGGCGTAAAGAGGAAGGAAGTCCTGAATAAATGTGTGTTTTGACGAAGTCCCCAGTACCTAAACCCCACAAGAGTGGCAAAGGTTTTCCCAGATGAGGCTCAGAGGGACAGCAAAGCCTTCTGGTCCAAGTGCAAATGCTGACAGCCTGTGCAGAAAATATCCACCACAGCTTTCTACCCCCAGGTATTAACGTCATGAAGACCACTCACCAGCAGAGACCACGCCTACTAAGGTTAGCTGAGCCAGCCTCCTTGTTTATCCGGAATAACCCCACCTCCTTGTTCGTATGTAGGCAATAGTCCCGCCTCCCTGTCCACCTGCGTAATATAAATACTCAGAGCCTCGGAGATGCTGCGGCTTTTCCATCAGAGAGCCCTGAGACTCCACCAGGTCCCAGCTTCTCTATGGGTCTCTGTGTTCGTCTTTTCTTCATTCGGGAGCCTCCCTCTGGTCACTCCCTGGAACCGAGCTGGACGTGGCGGTCTGGAATTCAAAGCCCTTGAGAACAAACTGAGCAGTATTAGTTTGCTGCCGCCGTCAGTTGAAGGCTATACGAGATCAATAGATAAAATCAATTGCACCACACACACACACACACACACACACACATACACACTACTGGGACGTGCGATTTAAAACCTTTTACTTGCATACAAATTAAAAACATATTCATAACTGTAATAGGAATCTCTGTCCCAAGTTATAAAGCAACCCCGAGGGAGAAAAAAAAAGAAAAAAGAAAAAAAAACAAGAAAATAAAGAGAGATGCTGGCTGTGTTTAGGGACCGGATGTTAGTGTGTGATGGTGATAAATCGATGTCTGCCTTCAATGCTGTCCTACAGGAGTCCCCAAAGTTCTTTTGTTAATAATAATATCAATATTAATGTTTCTGGATTCTAAGGGACAGCTAGCATTCCCCCCTTTTTCCTGCAGCCTTAGTTCCCTGTGTGAATGCATGGAATAGCATTTGGGGGTTGCCGATTGAAAGCACTCGTTGAAACTCTCAATGAACCGTCGAAGTTCAGCTCCGTGGGAAGAGATCGAGGAAGAAGAGAAACAGATCCCAGGACCCCAGTCTACTTGAACAGGGACCAGCCTAGGAAATGAACAAAATTCTCATTTGGGAAAGAGACAAAGATCCCCTGATGTTGGATGGGGTATTAATCAGAGACCTGATGTCTGCCAAAGACATGGGGGCTAGCCCGAGAGCATCAAGAGTCCTAGTACCTCAGGACATCACCCCTTTTGTAAAAGCTACTGCATTTCTGTGTGCTCAAAATGATATAACCCAGGTGCAGGCCTGCCTCAGAGAGCGGCTCTGAGTTCACCTACCTCTGGCGGCATCTGCATACCCCAGGGTAGCCCTTCTATATTACAGTTAAGCTGGTAGCCTTTGTCTTCCCTCCTGAGGGCTAGCTTGTTCCAACCCCTCTGTCTGCCTTGCTGGAACTGACCTGGAATGAAGTCAAATCTCAGAGTTCCTCACTGAGGGAGACAGCCCCATCCTTCCTCTGGTCATGGGACTTCTGACGTGACAGTGAATGAAAGTCTTGAGACCATACCCATGACCCCACTGAGCCGAAAGGCTGACAACACCTCTAAGTCTTCCAGGGGCCTCCACATGTGATTTTAGATGTTCTGTGTTAGCTTACAAAGCCTGATGGTCACAGGAAAGGTCCATGAGGTAAACGAACAACACCATGAACGCTGCGTGTGAGCTTGTAAGATGGCTCAGCCAGTAAAGACCCTCGGGGAGCAAGCCAGGTAATCCAAATTCCATATTTAGAACCCACATAAAAGGTGGAAAGAGTGAACCCACTCTCAAAGTTGACCTCTGACCTCTACCTGTATGCCCTACCATAATGAATAAAATGTAATTAATAATAAATCAATTTAATAATAATAATCTATTATAATATTTAATAATTGTCATAATTATAAATAAGTTTAATAAGAAGAATAACATTTAAAACCCATAAAATATGGCATGTAAAATACATACATGTTGTGATTGGATATCTGTCTTATGGTAATCATATATTTCTTCATTATTAGAAACTTATTAGGCTACAAGATCTATGTGTTTGAGGGCTGTAAAGATAGCTTAGCAGAACAGGGTGTTTACCACTAAGCTTCAAGCCTTGAGTTCCATTCCTGGGACTCACATGGTGGAGGAAGAGAAATCCAGCTCCTAAGAATTGTCCTCTGGTAGCCAGGCAGTGGTGGCGCACACCTTTAATCCCAGCACTTGGGAAGCAGAGGCAGGCGGACTTCTGAGTTCAAGGACAGCCTGGTCTACAGAGTGAGTTCCAGGACAGCCAGGCTACACAGAGAAATCCTGTCTCAAAAAACCAAAATGAGAGAATTGTCCTCTGACCCACGGGGGTGTGCTGTAAAGCAGAAGGCCGAGTGGGTAGGTAAGGGAGTGTTCCCTGGTCATGAGTCATTCCCATTTTGTTACATGATATCAAACCTTCAGACACTGTTGCTCCCTCTATGCCTTGTGAAATGAAAGTTAGTTACATATTTTGCATTGTTTACACACACCGTATCAATTGACTTACATAGTTAGCATAGGAAAAATGATTAAGTTGGAGAATTATCATCTTGTCATCAGCCAAATGATCTATATAACCAGGCAATGTTTTTGACTGTTTTATATTTAGACGAGGGCACATTGCATTCATATTAAGATTTGTTTTCACTGTAAAAACCATAACTACATGATCCCAAGACAAGTTGAAACATAGACTGTCAAAATAATATTAAAAGCTGCAAACAGTGTAAGAGACTTGAAGATGAACTCTAAACCTCTGTAGGACCAACAAGATGGCTCTTGACACGAAGCCTGAAGACCTGGGTTTGATCCCCAGGGCCTCCATGATGGAAGGAGAGAAGCAGCTCCCACGAGTTGTCCTCTGACCTGACATGTGCCTCCTACACTAAACAAAGAAACAAACATAATTAAAACCTCAGAATCTACCATACACATAGAATGTGGTGTTAGGGTGGAGTTAGGTACCATCCTCAAGAGTCCAGAACAGAGCACAGCCTACTGGTTCTGATCCAAGCATCCACAGTAACCCAATGGGGGAAGAAATCTTTCCAAAAGATGGCACTGGAGCCCCCAGTTAATTGTCTGGAGAAAAGGGGATCTTCTCCTGTTCATGAAAAACAATCAGGACTGTCTCACGCACTTAAATACAAGGCTGATTACCTGGAAGGAAGCAGGAGAAACCAATGACTATGATCACAAAAGAAGCACTGAAAACCTGCTGTCTGCCAATCTTTACAAATTAGACATAGTGAGAGGCGGAGGCAGGAGGGTCAAGTGTTCAAGGCTAGCCCAGGCTCTGTGTGACCCTCTCTCAAAACAAAAACAAACAAACAAACAAACAAACAAACAAACAAAAAACCAAAGATAAATAAAAGAAAAGCTAGAACACTGTTGCTTTGAACAACACTGTTAAGAAAACGGAAAGACAGGTTGCAGATGCCAGGAAGACTTACCTCACCTCTAGCTGACCCAGGTTTTGTACACAGTATATTTAAAGAACGCCTGCCAGTCAGCAGGACAATCAACCCAAGAAAAATGAGGCTATAGATTTCAACAGAGAAAGATTATTAAATGACTGATAGGCACATGGAATTGTGCCCAGCATCAGCCCAGCAACCATCGGGGATGGAGCAACTAAAACTAAATTGGCCTCACTTTCCTCTCCTGGCTAACACGGAGTGACAGCTGAGCCTGTTGAATGTTGGTAAAGGTGGAAAGTAGCTGGGCTCTCGCACACTGATGATAGGGAAATAAATGGCAGCAACCTTTTGGAAAGTTTTGCCCATTTTATTTTATGTGTAAAAATGTAGGTGTGGTCTGGAAGGATGGCTCAGTGGTTAAGAACCCTGATTGTTCTTCCAGAGGACCTGGGGTTTAATTCCCAGCATCCGCCTGGCTGCTCATAACCATCTGTAACTGCAGGTCCAGGGGATCTGACTCCCTCTTCTGACCTCCGCAGGCACCGTGCACATACATGGTATACAGACATACGTGCAGAGAAAATACTTTTACATAGAAATATATGCTTAAAAAAATCTTTAAGTTATGTTATGTGAATGTGTGCCCTGCCCAGCCTTGAGCAAGGTTTTTTTTTTTTTCCCAGCCTTGAGCAGGCTAAATAGACCTTGAGCACTCACTCGCCACAGAGAACCTTGGTTGAACATGAAATTTCCTACAGTAATTTAGAAGAATAGACTGCCCGCCACTGAGCCTGCTTTGCAACATAATCCAGCTGAAACAAAGGGTGGGTTCTGTGGGCTTCCCTTATATAAACACAGTGCTGATTCTAAAACTTGGAGCCTTGATCGGAACCTTGTCTTGGCTTCTTGCTTCTCTCCTGCCCGCCCCCTGGTCTTTTTTTCATTTCCAGCCCCCCTTTCAGGTAAACCCAGTTCATCCATGGCCGCCGGACGGCTACATGAATGTATGCCATATGTGTGCAGGTGCCTGTGGAGATCAGAAGAAGGTGCCAGATCCCCCAGAGCTGGGGTGCTTGTGAGCTACGAGATGTGAATGCTGGGAACTGAACCCAGGTCCTCTGCAGTATCAGCAAATGCTCTTACATGCTGAGCTACTTCTCCGGTCCCTTGGCAGTTTGTGGGAAAGCTAAATATATCCTCACCTGATGACCCAGCCATTTCCCCCACAGGTATTCACTGCAGAGAAATGAGAACATATGTCCACAAAAAAATTGTATTTGCCCAAGAATATTCACAGCAGTTTGGATCCTGCTAGACTAAAATGGGAAGCAATCCAAACATCTATAGCTAAAAGAATGGAGGGAAGGAAGGAAGGAAGGAAGGAAGGAAGGAAGGAAGGAAGGAAGGAAGGGAGGGAGGGAGGAAGGAAGAGAGGAAAGAAAGAAGAAAGGGAAAAGAAAAGAATTTGGTATACTCTAGTAATTAATATGACTATGAAACAACAAAAGATGACCTTCCAGTGTACAACAAGCTGGTTAAACATGTCACAAGGCTTTGAAAAAGATGCTGTTCACAGAGGACGTCCTCTGACTCAGATGAGTTCTGGGCACAGGCAAAGGTCACCTGCAATCCCCTGGTTCAGAGAGTATCCACACCCAGTGTATCTCTAGGTCTTTTTTGGGGGATTTTATTATCTTATTTTATGGGTATGGGTATTTTGCCTGCATGTATGAATAATATATACCGTGCGCGTGCCTGGTGCCTGTGGAGGCCAGAAGAGGGTAGTGAGTTCCCAGGAACTGGAGTTACAGCCGACTGTGATCTGCCATGAGGGTGCTGGGAATTGAACCCGGATCCTTAGAACAAGCAGCCAGTGTTCCTAACCACTGATCCACCTCTCCAGCCCTGTCCTGGAGTGATGAGGCTATATCTCTGAGCTGTGGCCCCTGTAATTTTTTTTTTAATATCTCCCTTCATTTGCAGTTCAAGGTTTTCTGTCTTGAAAATACCCTGTCACACAACGTGTGAACGAGCAAAATCTTGGAAAGCCGAGCCGTTGCTCAGAAAGAGTACGCATCTCTCAACAGACACATACAACGGCAGTGTGATCCCACTTACACTTGCCAACCGGAGTGGTGGTGTTTGAACAGCCCATCCACGGCCAACAATGAAAGCTAGGCAGGGCTGAGTTCACGGGCCAGAGTGGAAGAGAGTTTGTAGCAAATGAGCAAAACCAAGGGAAATCTAAGGATGCAGAAGCAGGTGTATTGACGACTTCACTCCCAGTGAGTACCGATTCCGGCGCTGACCGTAGACGGGGTTAGAGTTCAGAAGGAGGGGTTTCACTGTGTCTCCCCCACTAAACTGTTCACTTACCGTAGTGAGGCTTTTCAACGTCTTAGCAAAATGAAAAATAAATTTGCCTTGGTTGCCAGCACATCCCGAGGGACCATTTGCTCCAGGAGACCCTCCTCCCTCCTGCTCTTCCAGAAAGTGCGTGTGAATCAGCTCGGAATGGTTCCCATTGGAGGACGTGTCTGGCATTTGTCCTAAAAATGACAGTCCGTTATCTTCAGCGCTGGCTCAGTCTTCAAGAGGACCGGCAGCAACACCGAAAACTCAGAACCACAAGAAACATGGCAGTGGAGGTTGTCTCAGTTCCAAATTCCTTTTGAATTGTCTCTTGTCTTTAGTTTGAATGACAGCTATAACTTCAGAGCCCGCCCGTCTGCCTCGATGCAAACCGTCCAGAATCACAAGTCTCCAGGAAAGCTGCATTTTGTAAAGACATTGATTTAAGTATGAACCTCACGGAGTGGATTATTTATGTAGCCTTGCCCTCTCTGAAAGGGATAGATACTGTATTTAATTCTATAAAACTGTCTATTATCACATGAACGATATTGGAAGCGTCATTATAAGCAATTCAGAAACTGGACAGACTTGGCATAGCAAAAAGAAGTTGTATTGCCAAGAGCTGAATTCTTATACGGTTAAGATAATGTAGAATAAGATTACTGTAGATGTTTTTATTAAATAAGGTATCTCAGTGTTCACCAGAATGCATTGACGATGGAATGTCTCCACAGCCAACTATGAGAAAGCAGAAAAAGGTTGTTTTGGGTTTGGGTTGTTTTGTTTCGTTTTGTTTTGTTTTGTTTTGTTTTGTTTTGTTTTTGGCAGGGTAGTAACCTGTGTTCCTTCCTTTTGTCTGACCTTTATATCCATAATTCCCATTTATGACTCGGGAAAGACTGATGGAGTGGGCTGGTCATGAGAACTCAGTCTATCTCCAACAGAGACCTCAGATCAGTCCTTTTCCTTCGGAAATTTTCTCTCTTCTTCTTCTTTTTTTTTAAGATTTATATATTTCATTTATATTGAGTACACTGTCGCTGTCTTCAGACACACCAGAAGAGGGCATCGGATCCCATTACAGATGATTGTGAGCCACCATGTGGTTGCTGGGCACTGAACTCAGAACCTCTGGAAGAGCAGTCAGTGCTCTTAACCGCTGAGCCATCTCTCCAGCCCTTCTTTTTCTTTTCTTTTCTTTTTTTAAATTTATTTTTTATTAATGTATGCGTGTGCCTGTTTATTTGTAGATGCTCCACATCGATGCAATACCCACAGAGGCCAGAAGAGGGCGTCCGATCATCCCGGAACTGGAGTTGCAAGCTGTCTTGAGCTGCCTGATGGGACTTTTGGGAACCGAATGTGGGTCCTCACAGGAATTGCTTGTAACTGCTGAGCATAAGGATAGTTTTCCTCTTGCCAAACTTGGCAAGATGATAAAGGCATGGTGGCGCACGCCTTTATCTACAGCACTCAGGAGGCAGAGGCAGGTGGATCTCTGAGTTAGAGGCCAGCCTGGTCTCTAGAGCAAGTTCTAAGACAGCCAGGGCTGCACAGAGAAACTCTGTCTTGAAAAACCAAAATCAATTTCTCTCTTCCTCCCTCATTTCCTCTCTCTCTTTTCTCCACCCTCTCCTCTCCCCTCCTGCCGCCCCCTCTTCCACCCATAGTTACAGGAAAACCTCACCATCCAACTTCTTTGAGACAGTCTCTTGCTGTTGACTGTCACAAACACACATAGCTGGCCCAAGATCTGCCAGGGATTCTCCTGACTCCGCCTCTATCTTGCCACAGGAATGCCTAGGTTCCAAATGTAGGCTGCACATCTGGCTTTACATGGGTTCTGGGGATCCAAATGCTGTCCTCGTGCTCTTTCCTCAAGCGCGACAGCCCCTGAGCTGCCTCCAGTTTAACACGCTCACAGTTAACGTCCACCTCCAAGAACAACAACCTAGGTGACCAGCGAGAAAGCCTGTCCTAAATCATAAGGACATGGGAGTTTCCACAGCCCTTCAATCTCGTCGGGGATCAAAAAGTTCCGTGTGCATTATCTGTTGGCCTCATGGACTCTGGAACCAGCCGCCTGGGTTTGAGCCTGCCTCTGTTCCTGTAGCTAAGTGGGGTCATGTAAGTTTCAGCTTTCCTGTTTTTAACGTGGGAATGACCATTCTTCTGGCTTATCACAGTGATTGACAGCTAAGTCATCTGGCACTCCTGGCTGTAAGGGCTGTGGTCATCAGACATGTTCTTATCTTTTAAGCGATAACTACTCCTGAGCATAACAGTCGGTGCTGTGCCCACAGTTGGGTGCTGGGGAGTCCATGGAGACTGGGGAGTCCACAGAACTCACAGTATCCAAACCCCAGTTCTCCACTCGCCATACCCCCTCACTACCTCACGGCTTCTCTTACTGACTCCAAATTCCAGACACTTCTTTCTCCCTTTGTGTATCTCCCAGGTAGACTCTCTGTAGCCCTGGGACAAGGTCCTTTTGTCGTAGGACCACTCAGTAGCCACTGCCCTCACTGTCCACCCCATCTCAGATCACTGTGACATACAATCCCAAAGATGCTTTCTGTCACGGCACCCATGAGGCCTTCTGCAGTGAGCAATCTTGCGTCCCTGCTATCTCCCTAATCAGATCTCAGCTTTTGCACACAGGACTAGCCCTGGCTGGGACCATCCCTTCTGGTCTCTTTCTTCCCTAGTATGTGATCATGCAGTTTACACACACACACACACATACACACACACACCTGCCACCTCTCCCTGCCTCCGGGCCTTTGTCCCTGTGATGTAATGCCTGGAATCCCCCCTTTTCCCCTTTCCATATTTACAGCTTCATGTCTGGCCCCTGGGTATGCCCCCCAGCACCCCAACTTTAGAGCGGTGGACTTACCCAGGACATGTCAAAGGCATGCTTGCCCATAATCAGTGGCCACACTCTGCAAGCAGACATGCTGTGGCTAAGGAAAATCAGAACCCCCTGTTGGATAGGATTGCGAATGTCAAGATGGGCAAATATCAGATGGGAGACATCTTCCAAAATACTTAACTGGTCATCCTCAGCTGCCAGGGTCATCGGAAATGAGGGTGGGGTGCTGAGAAACTGCTATAGCTAACAAGACCCTAGGGAGTCACCGTGAGACAGGTCCTGACTGGGACCTCATCCCAGAATGAGGATACAGGGCACATGCCAAGGTAACTTGGTTAACTCTGCTTCTTCATAATGTACCATCATGGGCTCACCACATGAAGTAAATATTCCACATGTGTGTTAGACATAACAAAGAGGACATCTTAAAGGACGTGGGGAAACCTCTTGTATTGTAGTTTAAATTTTTCTGCAAACCAAAATCATCACTAAAATAAAGTTTACTTTCATAAATTGTCAATAAAAGAATTTTTGAAGCCAAGCGTGGTGGCCCTTGCCTGTAATCCCAGTAATTGGATGGTTAAGGCAGGAGCATCAGGAGTTCATGGCTAACCTGGGCTACAAGAGACCCAGTCTCAAAACAAAATTAGAGACAGTGTATGGCTCAGGACAACTTTTGGGAATCAGTCCTCTCCTCCCACCCTGTGGGATTCTGGGAGTGAATTCAGGTCACCAGGCACGGTAGCCGGCAAGTGACTCTTCCCACTGAGCCATTTCACAGCTATATTTATTTCTTTATGTATTGTGTGTGTTATGTGAGTTCCTGCGTGTGCACGTGTGTGTGCATCCATGCCGAGGCCAGCGGATCATGGGTGTGCATGTGTGTGTGCATCCACACAGAGGTCAGCAGATCATGTTAGGTGTCTTAATCACTCTCTACCTTACATTTTGAAAGAGGGATTCTCACTGAACCTAGAGCTTACCTCCACAGCTCGGGGTTTACAGGGCTCACTGAACCCTGGTTTTTACTGAGTGTTCTGGATCTGAACTCAGGTTCTCATGGGTTTGCAGCAAGCCCTTTACTGGTTAAGCCATCTCTCTGGCCCTTGTCTCAATTTTTTAAATAGGTAAGTTCCATCTTGCAATCCTTTCTGTCAGGGTGGGACTCTCCATTGCTCTCAGCTTACTCTCTGGGCCTCATTGCCTTCAACTGTGAATGGGGTCCCCACAGCATCTACCATGTATGCGGCTAGCATGTGAAGGATTTAGGCCAGGATCAGCATTGAATATGCTAATATTATTGTAAATTAAAGGACTTCCACCATAGACACTTCCCTTCTGCAGTTTACAAATGACTTGGGGTCCTTCTGTCCAGGACTAATCAGAAGATGCCTCGTGAACTTAATTCTCATCTATTCCCACTCACGATCCCGCATACCCCGGACTCCCATCATCTAGGGAAGAGAAATCTCTCTTGGGAGGGTCCTGGAAGAGTGGACAGGGACAGTTCCACAGCCTATTCTGCCTTACAGAGCTTGCGGCGGCGCCAAGGAGGCTGAGGCTGTAGTGCGCCGCCTAGTGGCACCCGCGAGCATGACCAGTGCTGGAGATGCCCCGTCCAAGCTGCCAGCCGCTCTTTCAGGAAGCCCAAAGGCTGCTTTCAAAACATAATTGTTATGAAATAGGCAGCTGTTACTCAGCTAGATCAGAGTATGTATGCATATTCCTTTTAGCCCTGAGAAGTGGTGATTATTTCCCTTTTACAACGGAGGGGACTAATGCCCGGCAAGGGTAAGTAAGATCTCTCAGCAAGCAGGAAAAAAAGAACAACCGGGAGTCGGGATGGGGGCAGGGGTTTGGGCGGGGACCTGGGGCTACATCCATCAGCTGGGATCCACCTTCCAGTCCTACAGTCCTATTTTGTTAAGAGTGGTCCTGTCCCCGAAGCATTTGCAGCCTCCATTAAGGGTCAACACTGGCCCAAGCTTTCAAAGGAGTTCTGCCTCAACAAAGGCTTCCCTGCCTCCAGCCTTAAACATGTCCCCTCCCGGTACAGCGCCCCCCACACCTAATCCCCGCATAAGCCTCCAAGACATGCAGGTGGAGTTTGGGACTCCTTCTCAAGGCCATTGTAGGCCTTGGATCAACAGCCTCTCTTTTTCTCTAGCCTCCTAATGCATCTGACTGTGTGCAGGGGCAACTGTATTGACATGTCATGATAAATAGGAAAAGCGGAGGCCAGCCTTGGCAATCCAGTGCCCTTGTTCTTGCTTCACTAGAAGCAGCCGCCTCCCCCGCCCCGCGCCCCACCCTGACTACGTGCCAGGACACAGGGTGTGAAGACGCTCCTGGAAAGTTCTGTACAACTTCTCCACTGTGTTACCCTTAGGGCTGTGTGGCTTTACACATGGGAGGGAAGTGGTCATTCCAGTCGAGGGCCAAAAATGAGGTTCCCTGGAGTACATGGGGGCTAGCTGCAGGTGGCTGAAAAATGCAGCTCCCTGAGATTTAACATACGTAGGTAGGGCCGGAGGAGATATGGAAGATTCCTTCAAAGGGCTGACCCTAGTTCCAAAGAGACAGACCTCTGTGAGCAGACGTTAAGACTGGAGAGATTGGCTGCTGGAGAAAGAGCAGCCAAAGGACCCACAACCATGAAAGAATATGAATCCTTTTAAAAAGATTTATTTTATGTGTAAGAGTATTCTATCTGCATGTACACCTGCGTGCCAGAAGAGGGCGCCAGATCTCACGATTGATGATTGTGAGCCACCATGTGGTTGCTGGGAATTGAACCCAAGACCTCTGGAAAAGTAGACAGTGTAATGGAGAGAATGAGCCATCTCTCCAGCCCACGAATCTATTTTTTTTTAAATCTAGTTTCCACTTTGTTATAGCCTGAGCACGCGTGCATGCGTGTGTGTGTGTGTGTGTGTGTACGTGCATGTGTGTAACTGAAAAAAAAAACTGTAGTTGACAGTAAAAGTGCAGAGCCCCAAGGAAGCTCATGAGCCCAGGCTGGACGTTCTAAGTACAGAGGTGTTCAGTGAGATAGATAGAGCCTGGAAGCAAAGGCAAAAGGGTTAGCATGGTCACCTTAAGCTTAAGTGTGATGCTTTTATTTGTGAGTTAATTAGAAATACAGTGATTTTGCTTTTTTTAAAGTTAGAGAGAGCTTCCAGTCCGAAGAACGGATTGGGGCTAGGTAGGAATAAGGGAAATGCTTGGTATTCCTACACCCCTCTCTTCCCAGAAGGAATTAAGCAACTTTTAAAGAAAAAACAGCAACATCCCAGCAGGGAAGCATGAGCCTGCGGCACCTACTGACCTCTCAGTCACAGCACCCTTGACCTCCTGGCCTGGGCCTCAGGTCTGAGCACAGGATGTGACTGTTGGTACCCAGGCACCCGCGTGTGTTTCCTGTCAGTCTTTAAATATCCAAATACCTGTTTGCCTTTCCAGTCAGCTGTCTCTGTGTGTGCCTGGAGCTATGTTTGGGGTTTTTAATCTCACGGGCTTCGGTCTGTGGGTGTTTTTCTAGGTGGATGTCTGCTTGTACACAGGGTGTTGCAGGAAAGGTCATCTTGCACCTGTGTGTCTCTGTTGTGTATTTACTTGTATGTTCCTTTGCAGATATGCGTAATTGTCCAGGGGCGTGTATGGCTGCGTGCTTGCGGTCTGGAATGGGTGGAACAGGCTGGGTGTGCTCAGCCACTACCGTTGCTCACTCTGTTCCAGGCCAGGCTAAAAATAGCCAGTTTACCTTTGCCCACAGAAACCGAAGTCCTGCCTTGGGCGTTCACTCCACCCGGATTCACCCTCCTGGGCCTGGGTGGCCAGCCATGATGTGGGGCGTCGCCTATAGCTCCAGCCTCCTATAGATCTCCAGTCTTTACTTTGTGGAGTTGGGATAGAAGGGGTGTCCAGAAATCCTGCTTTCATTGTCTCCCTTTCTCCCGAACACAACTAGGATGGGTCTTCTTGCTTCTCTGCCCTCACATGACCAATCTTCTAGTCAGCAACTATGACTTCCAACCCCTTTCTTCTCCAATCTAGGGACAACTTGGGAATACTAGGTTCTTTTGGATACCTCCTACCCTCCCACCAGACTTCAGAGCCTGGCTAGGCTACTGTCTTCCAGAAAAAGAGGGTTGGTTGTTCCAGATCTGCAGAGAGGAAAAGCTTATGAGGTCAGCCAGTGAGAGCTAGGGGGCAGCAGGGAGACACTTGGTAGCTGTCAGCTTGTTCTCAGAGCCAATCTAGGCCCCAGGGAATGTGGGAGAGACCCCAAGCGCTCCTCCCACTCCATCCAAGATCTCACTATGTAGCCCTGGCCTCAAACTCGCCGAGATTGTCCTGCTTCTTCCTTAGTGCTGACGTTAAAGGTATGGGCCACCATACTCACCTGTAGGGCTTTTCTCCCTATCCCCTTCACACCTTCACCCAAAGCTTTGGCCAATGGCTTTACATCTCTATGCCCCACTTCTCTCCTCTACAAAAGATCGGATACGGTACTTCTTCATAGCGTTGTGGAATTAGCTGAAATGATCCCCACTAATGGGCTACCACACGGAAGGGCTGTGAGCTTCCTGTGAGCTGATGCACAGACATCTCCCAAGTCTCACCTCGCCACATAAGCTTATGGGCCCATCTTTAGGTGATGAGGACTTCCCTCAAGAATCTTGGGATCGGAGGCCACCATTTGTGCCCCCACTTCCTTCCTATTTCCCACATTCCGCTCCTCAATCCCTTACGAGACAACCAACATCATTATCCCCCATTTCACAGGTGACAGTGGTGGAGACAGCTAAGCAGCTCCTTCAAGGTCACGCGCTTAAGGAGCAGAACCAAGTTTATACACTGAGCCTAACACAGCAGCAGGCCCCTCCTCACACGCGTCCTTTTATCAATTAGACTGTTTCACCATCTCCTAGGATGAGCCATCCTTCCGGATCCTACGTAAGGAGTTCTGGCCCGGGTCGTGGAGACAAACAGAAGCGATCACGATCCTAACTCATGCCCAAATAAATATCCACAGCTGGAACTCCCCACCTACATCCCCCGCTCCACGAAGACTTGGATATTTGACATTTTCCTTAAACCCCCCCACCTCCTTTTGAGATCGAATCAAAAGCGAAAGCTGATTCACATCCAAGCTAAGAAGGGCATGAATGTTTATTTCCTTTATTTTTGGAAAGAAAATCCGATAGACTCTGCCGTTTTCAGCGGACGGGTTTTCTAGTGCTTTGGGGCTTACGTTCTTCAAGAATCCCCTCTGATAAGGCCCCAGCTCGGCCGCGCCTACACAGTGGTTGGGTACCCCCCTCGCTGGGCCCCCGTGGCCCCGCCCCCGTCCTCCAGGCCCCGCCTCCGATCGCGTGAGGCCCCGCCCCGGCCGGCTGACTCCAGGGCGAGCGCGCGGCGGCGCTGGGCATTGTGGCCGGCGGCGGGGCGGGCGAGGGCGCCGAGCCGCGGGGAGCGGCAGGGCGCGGAGGGGAGCGCACACCCCACTCGGCCAGACTTCGCGGCGCGGCCGCTACGAGCGCCGCTGAGCGCACTCCACTGGGATCGCACAACTTCGGAGCAGGGCGCGGACGGCGCTCGCAGCGGGAGAGCGCGGAAAGGGCGCACCAGAGCCGGGATCCCCCAGCGGCATCCGACTCCGGGAGCGCTCCGAGCCGCCGGGCGGCCTCCCGGCGCTGCGTGGTTGCCGCTGCGTCCACGGAGGGCACGGGCTGGCGCTGCCGGGCGCCTGCGAGGACGGCGAGGCGGCGGCGAAGGCGAAGGCGGCGAGGCTGGGGACCGGGAAAGAACCCCGAGGGAGAGGCGCCCGGGCCGGGCGACAGGAGCATGAGGGCCCGGAGCGGGGCGCGGAGCGCGCTGCTGCTGGCGCTGCTGCTCTGCTGGGATCCGACACCAAGCCTAGCAGGTAGGAGCGAGAGGGAGTGGGACATGGGGGATGCGGTCCTGGCGCGTCCCAGCGTCCAACTGCAAGTTCGGGTGGTTCTTGGCGGAGTCACTGCGCTCCGAGAATGCAGTGGACGCGCCCAAGTTAAAAGGCAGCTTCGGTGCCCAGGAGAGGGGGCGACGCGTGGCCACCTGGGGTGCCACGTAAGCTCGAAGCTCCCTGCTCCTGCCTCCAAGGGATAGTTGCTTCCACTGGAATGGGGTCTGATTCACTTACAAGTGACCCCTGATTGCCACCGAAAAACTGTCGCTGCCAGGGCCAGGTGTGTGTTCGCTGCAGTTCGCCTGCTACTTAAAGTCTGAGTATACGCTCCCGCGGGCTGCACGCGCTGCAGTCTGCGGGTCGCAGAGAGCCGGAAACTGCAGAACCCTGGAAGCGCTTCTTCCCCTCAGCCTTTGGGGAGCCGAGGCCCGAAGGCTTTAGCTATTGAAGGGGGAGGGGCCGAGTCCTGTACACCCTGCTCTCCCAAGGTGCGGCGAGGGCGGGTATGGAAAGGTTTCGTGGTTGGTGGATTGTTTGGGGGGTGAGTGTTGGCAGAGTGGAGGGGCGTAATGTGTCCCCTGTCGACTTTGCCTATTTTCAGTAGGTTATTGGCCTTCTCAACTGTCCGGGATTTAGACCAGGTGCGCCTCTGCACCGCACCTACACCTAGTAAAGATGCTCTAAGAGGGTTTAACGGACTCCTAAGTTTATAAAGTCCCCAATTCTCCTCTCTAACCGCGAAAGTGGACGCGTCTTGCAGGCTTTAGTAACTCGGCTAGGCGTTGCAAAGTGGGCTGCGTCTTCCTTGGAAGGAAAAGTACTCATTCGCACCAACCTCTGTGGTACCCAAGCAGGTGAACTGCCGTTAGGGTGAATCGACTCCCGGAGCTGATGTGGGGGTTGGAGGGCCACCTTAGACAAAGACCTCCCTGAGAATGGGGAAAGGAAACTAGCAGAAAGTGAACGAGTTGAAACATCTTTCCCCACCCCACCACCCTCAGTGATGATGGCATCCGCTCTCCCCTCCTCCCCACCTCTCTTTCTTCAAGAGCTCCTCTGGAATGAACTGATTCCCACGGCCGAAGCTAGTTTATAGCACATCCCCCCACTTTTTCTTTCTCCCGGAGCCTTGTGCTTGTAAAGTTACAACACTCAATCATTTGATCCGAGTTAATTATGATTTGGGCAGACTCGGGTATTTAAAGCAGTGTTTTGAAGTTGGAAGGTAATGATGGAGAAGGACGCTAAACGACCAGCCTTGTTTTAAAGGGTGCACTTAGGTGAGGGAGGGGCCAGATTGGGTGTTAGTTTCTGTTTAAGAGTGTCTGGGGGTGATTGGAGGGTAGAATGAAGTCTTTGGAAATAGCACATGGGCCAGGTTGTATCTTGGGAAACATTTTTTTTTTCATATCTACCAGCAGGGTAGTGGGATCGGGAATAAATACCACAGTTACTGGGGGTGGGGTTCCATTTGGAGAAAAATGGGACTGCTGGCCCCGAAGTTCTCTGGATGGGTGGGCTGGACCAGCAATGCTGGAGATGCCCTGCATTTTCTGCTTAACAAAGCATTCAGCCCTCATCTTCCCCGGAAGAAACCCCAGGCCCAGGGCTTTGATGGATTTGGGCATGAACGGTGCCCAGTCAGAAATGGTCTCTAATACCCAGCTTTGATTTCTCACCAGTGAGCAGAAGCGGTGTTGGAATTGTGTTCATTACATAGCACTGCGGGAGCCTCCTGCCCACTATCTGGAGAAGGGCCAGCTGCTGGGGTCTGCCTGCAGCCTTCCTATGCCCAGAATATGCTGCCCTTATGGAACCTACCTTCTGAGGGCAGAGCATGCCCCTTCCTCCCACACAGCCTGGTTTCCCCAATGCCACAGGCATGGAGCAGCTTTCTACCAGGATGCCATTTGGGTTTTTCCAGTGACTCCTGATCCCATTTCACTGATGGGGAAAAGCGAGGCCCGAGCTCAGGCTTTCCCCACATCTTGTCTTCACACCGATTTCCTTTTTTTTTTCTTCTCCGAGACAAAGTTTCTCTGTATAACCCTGGCTGTCCTGGAACTCACTCTGTAGACCAGACTGGCCTTGAACTCAGAAATCTGCCTGCCCCTGCCTCCCAAGTGCTGGGATTAAAGGCATGTGCCACCACTGTCGGACTTCACAATAATTTCTGACTAGGATGATGGGCTCCTTTATGTTAGCTAGGCCAACTTTGCCCAGGGTGGGGTTGGGGGTAGGGAGGACCTGTCCTTCGGCACCCTTCCACCTGGTTGTGTTGAGGTGTCTGTTGACAGGCAGGAGCGATTACTGGGAAGGCTCCAAACAAAGTACAGGTACTTCCCAATTTTCTCCTGAGAATCTGGTAGTCAACTCCTTGAGAGTGCTGAGACTTTTTTTTAAAGCATCAAGTTTGATGATGGAAGAATCTAAACCAGACCCCTAGAACCACAGACCCTTAGGAAGACACCAGCTAGCAAGTGACTGGCTGGGAGAGGCCACTTCAAAGGCACCCGGCTGGCTCTGGTAGCTTCCTTCGACCCCACCCCAGTCATGCAGCCCTTCCAAGGCGTCCGGCTGGGACAGCTGAGCCAGAGTTGAGAGCTCTTGATCAGTCTTTTAAAGGTGCAATTAAAGAGGGAGTTTTCCCAGTGTCTGAGCTGGTGGCGCTTGTGTGGCTTTGGTGGGTGGGTGTCTGAACCCTCAGCTCCCTCGGCACTGAAGCGAGCACCCATCTCGCTTAAACAAATGGAAATTCAAGTATCTTAATGGGCTTTCTCATTAACGTGGAAGTACAACTGCAGGGGAGGAATTTCTCCTGGAATCTCTCTGCTCTGGTTCTTCCCCTCCCCCTATACAATGGGGAATTCCTTGCGACCTAACTGCTTCCCTGTTTTTAACTCCTGGGGCTTTGGGAAAAGTGTTTGGAATTGCCCAAGATCACCATAGAGCTCAGCTGAGATAGGATTCGAACTCGGGGCTCAAGGGCCTGCCTCCTTCATCCCTCCATCCTTACTTGAAGGCCGGACTGCCTCCCTGGGGTCAGGATGCTGAATGGAATTAAGGTGCCTTCTAATCTGGGCCCTTGGAGATAGAATCCTTTTGGCAGTGGATCTCACCGGACTTGTAGCAGGAATGGGAAGTGAGCGTTGATTGGGGAGCACAAGCCTGTTAACAGAACACAGCTGGACCAAGTGTTGGGCATGGGGGCCCCAAGACTTGCTCACGAATGGCACCAACATCCAGCACTGGCTGTAGCAAAACACAGGTCACCGGCTAAGCTCCGCGGCCTACAGAGTCAGATATCCACCTTTTACAGGGTAACATTTATTTGTGGAGTTGGGGACCCAACTGTCTCTGCTGGTTTTCTTATGGAATCCTTAGGTGAAAGGCACCGTGACCCGATTCTTGTTCGTGGGGACTAGTATGAGGTTTGGGGTCTCCAGCATCCTTTCCCTGAGTCACCCCCATGCCCAGGGTGACTATGGGCTGCCGTGGACTTTGGGGGACAAGCAGAGTGGGCTGTATCCCTTCCATCTCAGGTGCTTGGGCTCAGGTTGGTGATCCTGAGGGAACACTACTTAATTCCCCTATACCCACCCCGGGGGGGGGGGGGCTGGCCACAGTACCATCCTGGGGACTCTGGAGTAGGGTTTCAGGTAGCAAGGAGACAGTTGGAAGCTCGGGTCTGCAGGAAAGGGGAAACGGACTGGATACTGGGCTTCGAGTTGAGGTTGGTGGCCATGGGCCCAGAGAAACTGCTGCTTAGGCAGATGGCCTCCAGGGGGGAGAGAGAGGCTGCTGCCAGGCCTGAGCTGGCTCCTCTACTGGCATCCTTCTCCTCCGCCTCTCCACCAGCTTCCTAAACAGCTTCCACAAATGGAGTCATTAAAGCTGTGAAGGCAGAATGAACCCAAACAAGTGCGGGCTGGGCTTTTCCCCTCTCTCTTTTAAAGGAAATTTAGAATACCATAATGAGAATCATTCAGGAAGAAAAAAAAAAGCACGCGTCCGAAGGCACCAAGAACCCTGCTCCCCTCCGGACTGGCTGGGGCCTGAAATCTAGGCCGGAGCGCCACCTCCTGCCCTTTTGGATCCTGTACGGGCTCGGCACCCGGGAAGGGGGGCTTCCCCCGCCCCCTGTACCTGGGCCATTTTGGTGAGCTAGGGCAACAAGTGAGCCCCTCCTAAAGGCTTCTGGGAGAAGACTGGCACTCTAAAGCCTGCTGCCGGCTGGCTGTTCCCAGGGAGTTCGTTGACAAGCCAAATGTGGATCCCTGGATCTGGAGGCTGTGGATCGGAACGGAACTCCGCTGCAGCCCGCAGGCAGACAAGCCCAGACTGAGTTCCCTAAGCTACAGGTCCCCACCCCCCACGCGCCTTCCTCTGGCTCCTAGGCTTCCCGAGGCTAATGGCAGGGAAAACATTTGCCGAAGTGCAGGCATAAATCAGCTGTCTACCCCCTCCCTCCTTTTGTGTCGTTTCCCCTCCCAAAGCTCCCGGGCTTTGGAGCTGCTTGGAGCTCCTGTTTTTCCCCTTCTCTACAAAGCCTCCTGATTAGCATCGCCGGAGCTTGGGGGTTGGATTCAGTTCAGTCACCTGGTGTCACCAAGTACCAACCACCGTCCACCAAAGGCCTCCTGTTCCTTGTGTCCCCCTCGCTCCTTTCTCCCCACCTAATCTAAACTGATGTGGGTCTACCTAGTCCCCGCAGCAGTGCCTCGGTGCCGCCTAACCACTGAGCACAGTGCCCTGCTCCTTTGCGCGGCCCCTCTTTTCTCAGCTCCCCCAAGGTGCCCCCCCCAGCGCATCACAACTTCCCAGGCTCCAGCAAGGCGGACCTGTGGGTGTGGGTGTGAGATTGTGCACTGAGGAGTGTTTGTGAGAATGTGCGGTGGGAGGGTGGCAGGTGGAATAGTGTGGGGAGGGGGAGGGGGAATGTTATTCCGCTCTTAGGTGTGGGGGGTGTGTGTGTGTGAGTGTGTAGGTGAAGTGTGCAGGAGGACCAGAGTGTGCTGTGGTTTCCACCTTTTGTATAGGAGGGTGTGGCGTGTGTCGGCTGTGTGGGTGTTTGAGCACGTGGGTGTGTGCAGTGTCATGCAGGTGTGGTGCGCTCTGTTTGGGTATACATAGGTGTGTGTAATGAATCATGAAAGGCCTGGGAAGCTCCATCCATTGTGTCTTGCTGGGGATTCCTCTTCAGGACGGACCTGCCGTTTGCCCTGCAAGGCTAGAGAAGCCCCCCCTCCGGCTATCTCGCTGTTGGGAAGGCTGGAACACCTTCTCAGGGAAGGCTGGGACCAGGAAGCTGAGGGTGAAGTCTTGTGCCCTAGAGGGACCAAGAAAGGTTACTCACAGACAGCCCAGGAGCAAGGCCTGTTGATACAGGAAGCAGAAGACTACTGTCCTGTGCCCCTCCTCAAGGCCCAGCTCACCCAGAGCATAGTGCGGGGGTGGGGAGGTATGGGGATAAGATGTGTTGGCTCACTTGACTAGCTCCTACAGCCCATTTCTCTCAGGGACGTCTCAGAAGTGTTCTGGGGAAGGAGCTTGCAGGAAGGGGTCTCAGCATCTTGGGAGATGTGGCTGGGCTTGGACTTAGGCACACACACACACACACACACACACACACGCACAACTGAGCGTCCGCACTGAGGGAGCATATGGTGGCATTTCTCTTGCCCTTCCTGTTTGTGCCCATGCTAAAGACTGCCACCTTTCTACTCTCAGATGAGAAGTCATCTTTGAGGAGACTCGCACCCCAGGTCATGTGCACAGCACTTCATAATTTGCAAAACCTCTTTCTGTGTGGGACTCACCATGCCTGTGAGAACCCCTTTGGGAGGTAGATGCACTCCTGGAAAGCTGAAGAGGCAGGCTGGGCCCAGATCAGTCATAGAGGCCCTAACCCTGGCTCCCAAAGAGGTCACAGCCTATAGGGCACCCTGATGTCCATTCCAAGAAAAAAAAAATACAAAGTGGCTCTTAAAGTCTGGATGCTACAGGAAGACAACAGAGGGGGGCACAACAGAACAATCCTAAAAGCCTGGGGGCTTCCTAGAGGCTGTGTTGACCCGGAGCTCCACCACCAGTGTCCCTCCACCCCACAGGTCTCGGGGAACCTTGAGGATGCCCCTCCTGGTGCCTCTGGCTCAAGGTGGAACCTGGGGTAGATGGTTGAGACAGAAAGGTTTTTACATGGCTGTCTCTGTGTCTCTTAGAAATGGATGGAGCCTAGCAAGTAGGGGTGGGATCCTGTAGGGCATTAGGGGAGAGTTCTCTGCCTTCTGTCCCCACCTCCAAGCCCCAGTCTTCATATACCTCCTCTGTTGCCTTCTCTGCAGGGGCCAGTCCCTAGGGCCTAAGCTGCCAGGTAGGGGGCCTGACATGGCCATTTGGGATCTGAGAAGGCTAATATAGTTCCTTCCCCACTGCACCCTCAGACTCATTTACTGGCTTGCTTAACTGCTGTGCCTCAGTTTCCTGGTCTGTGGGACAGGGGTTGTAAAGTCCTCATAGAGTTGTTTTGAGGTCATCTGAGTGCACCCGAAGTAAGGAGGAATGATGCGCGGTGCCTAGCATGTCATGGGCGCTCAGAAAGAGAAGGGAGGTCTGGAGAAGGCAGGGAGCCTCAGGGCTTGGAGGCCCAGCCCCTCAGGCCTTGAACTTGAGACTGGGTTTTACTGTTTTTTCTTCTGCTGTATGACCCTGGGTGATCTCCTTTCCCTCTCTGGGTCAGGGTTGACTGCTCTCTCTCCCTGTCTGTGTTTGGAGCCTAGAAGAGGTAGAAGGTAGATCTTTAAGGGCTGTGGGCTTTTCTAGCTAGCAGTTAGCAGCAGACAGAGCTACCAACGACCCAGAACCACTTCACTTCATTTGCCTTTATAGAGGCCCATCCGGAAAGTCGATTTATTGACAGGGATGCCCGTGTGTGCATTATGCAGCCCTGGGTCTCTGTCTGTCTCTCTGTCTCTCTCTCTGTCTCGCTTTCTCTCTGTTTGCCTGCCTATAAATTACCTTCTAGGACTTAAGTTCACTCCATAAGCATCTCTTGCCTTAAAGACAGAGAGCCCTGGGTACTAGGGGGCTCAGGGGACTGAAGGAAGGAACCCACCAAGGCTTAAGGGGTCTACAGCAGTTCTAACAGGACAGACAGACAGCCTGTCTCTGGCTCCATTCTATTCATTTAGAAGTAAGGAAAGCTGATTTTAGGGCAGAGGTGAGGATTCCTAGCACACACTGGTCACAGGAACCCCAGCCCATTCCTACACTTGAGACAGCTCACACCAGCATCATTACCGGCAGGATTAGAAACAACAGGAAGTGTTTGTTGGAGGGTTGGGGTCAGGAAGGGCTTCCTGGATGAGAGACCGGTAGCTCTTAAGTACCCCCCTCGAAGGATCAGCAGTTTGGACCATGGAGTATAGGGAGTGCCTGGAGTTGTTTGTATATTGGGATGGAGGGGAAAAAACATCCACAGTCTGACCCAGAAGACTTTTTTGGAGCCTGAGGTCTCTGCTCACCATTGAGCAAAGAGCCCATGGCTTTGGAGCCTAAAGGATGTAATTTGGTTCAGTTCCTGGGCCAGGTAGTCAGCCTCTTGGTGCTCCTAGTTCCCTGGTGAGCCATGTGACAGAATCTGACCCCAGTTGGGGTCCTCAGAAGTCCTTGGCCTCTACTTTCCCTTGCTTTTCTCTACTACTCCCTTGGGCTGAGCTCTGGTGGGGGGATGGGCCATGCTCTCCTGTGTGGTTCTATGGGAGAACAAGTTACTGAGCCCCTGGTGGCAGCGTCCCCTTTGGTGGGAGAACTGAGGGATGGAATGGCAGGAAAGAGACCCACTTTTCTGCTTTCGGTGGCCCACCCTGTTGCCTGGGAGCTCAGAGGCATCTCCAGCTCTGATCACCCACTAGTCAGGCAATCCCCCAGAGGCCCTGTGTGGCGCCCGGAGGCATTACTGGCGTCAAGAGATGGAGCTGAGGCAAAGCGGCTGGTAATGCTATCAGGCGCCCGGCTGCCCCAACCCCGGGGCCTCTGCACCTAGCTCGGAGACTCGGAGCTTATAAGAAGTTGAATCAGAAATGCCAGGAAAAGTTGTTCCAAGTCCCCTGCAAGTCATTTTGTAACCCAGAAGGGCAGAGGCAGAGCCAGCAGTGACCAGAGATGGGGGTCACAGGGAACAGCATTGTCATGTCACACCTGTGTCCCTTTTCCTTGTTGCGGGGATGGGTTGAAGTGGCCAGGAGATCGCAATGGGAACAGAGCTGGGTACATCGGTCACTGTGTGATCAGGAGTAATGGGAGAGCCTGATGCGTCCTAGGACCAATAGTGTCAGGTGTGAGGTACCTGCAAAGTGAGAGAGAAACTGTGCAGGCGCCACAGGCCAGGAGGGAGCTCTGCCCGGTGCCTGTCTGCCTGGATGAGTAACTGCAGAGTAGGAGGTGCCCGGCCCTCTGCTCACCGCCTCCCCCTGGCTTGTCTGAGTAGACTCTTCTCACTAAGCACTTACCAAAAGCAGGCACACACAGTGAGTGCTAAGTCCTAGGTGGTCAGGGCCCTTTGATGAGAAAGAATTTGTTTGTCTAATAAAGCCACAAGGAATTAATGATCTGGTCCCTGCTGTGTGGGCAGCAGAGAACAGACTAGACACATCCTCGGCTGTAAAACCGTTATATTTGGTCAGGCATGGTGACACACACCTGTGATCCCAGGGCTCAGGAAGCAGAAACAGGAGTATCATAAGTTCAAGGCCAATATGGTCCACGTACCAGTTCCAGGACACCAAAGGTGCATACGACTGTATCTCAAAAATAGCGCTGTATCCGATTTGCCTGCCCAAGCCCATTGATCACTGTTTGGAGCTGCACAGAGTGGCCCTTGCGTGGACATTGGCTCTGCAGCCTGCAGCAGGTGCAGACTAGCAGCATGCAGGGAGGCGCAGGGCCAGGGGCCCAAGTCCAGGCCCAGCCTCCACAGAAACTGCCCCTAGCTTCCTGGCATGAGTGGAGCTCGTGAGGACAGCAGCTTTGGCTGCAGGGTCAGGCTGCTCACGGCTGCCCATGGTGCATCCCGCACTAACATTCAAGTACATTCCTAGGAGATAAATATCCCCGGGCCCTTGGCTGAGGCAGCAAGATGCCTGGCTCAGCTACCAGCCTCACAGCTGGGTACCCACTGGCCCTTGCCAGGAGTCACAGGCTGATCTGAACTCCTGTCTGGCAGCTTAAACAGCCAGGGCTGCTGGACACATTGACCCCTGCTGCAAATTTCATCTGGCTTCGCATTTCCTGGCTTGGCAGTTTGACTTGGTCTGGTCTCCCCTCCCTCCTCTCCTCTTGTCTCCTCTTCCCTCCGCTCCCCCCCCGGCGGTGCCCCTGGGGCCCCCCCCCCCCCCCCCCCCCATACACACAGAGGAACAGCAGAAGAAACCTAGGGAGAAACTGGAAGCCTAATTCTTAGTCCCAAAGCAGATCTTCTGGGTACCATTAGGCAGCCTCCCCCCTTTCTCTCCCTCCCCGCCCCAATCAAATAAGCAAGGTCCACCCTAGAATCAGAAAACTCAGGTTCAAGTCCCGGCTCCATCTCTAGGTACAGTTCCCTGAGCCTGGGACTCTTGTCTTCCAGTGGTCAACCTGAAGGTTGTTGAATGGGAAGGTAGAGTGGGAGAGACGGGGTCATGGAAGAGGGAGGGAGCCTACCCATAATTCCCTGCTCACCTTTCTTCTTCCTAGAAAGTGCTGCCCAACAGGCTATACTAGACCTAGGTTGGAAGGGATCATTCTAGTTGGGGGGTTCTTGGAGCCATCTTGGATAGCGCCCTAGTTGGCCCATGAATTCATTCCTAGCTAGATCCTAGGAGTTATCAGTGGGGGGTCTGTATTATCATCAGAAGCATCTCCAGGAGCTTGGAAGTTTTGGCTCAAGGGCCAAGTCTCTGTGACCCAGGGATAACAGACCCTCCAGGACTCTGATTTAACCCACCAGGAAAAGAAACAAAGAAACAAACAAACCAAAAACTGAGTTGTGCAACGCCAAGCTAGCAGACAGCTCTGCAAATTCTTTTGCTCTGCAACTTGCAGAGGCCCCTGTTTTAGAAACTGTTGTCTGAACCCCCAGAGGCTGTGACCCAGGGATTGCACTGCCTAAAAAGTGGGGCAGCGAGAGACACCATGTTCCCTTCTTACATGGCTGGAACCTGCTTGCTGGTGACTGAGTGGCCCTGGCTTCTCGCAGGCCTGGCTGGGCCATAAGTACCGAATGACGAATGTTTGGACCACTTTCCACACCTCACCATGCCCCCATGCCCTGGCATGTGCCCTGTGCTCACGAGCAGAGGAGACCGGGTGCCATGTCAGGGCAGGTTAGCGTCAGCTCCGGCTTGGCTGGCACGTGAGCCAGTGTACCATCTGCTATGCCCGGTAGAAGTTATATAAGCCTCTCCTGGCCACCCGTTCTTAGAAAACGGGCAGGCAGGATGGACAAGCCAATCACAGGTTGTCCAGAGACAGAGAGAGACAGAGAGAGACAGACAGACAGAGAAAGAGAGAGAGAGAGAGAGAGAGGGGGGGGGTCAGGGCAGAGGACACTGAGATTGGAAGGATACAGGATGAGGGTTTCTGCCTCGAGGACTCCAGGAAATATGTAAAGCCTGCTGACTGCATACCTGGGTTCTCAACACCACCTTACCACCCCACTGCAGAGCCTGAATGCACGTGCGCGCGCGCGTGTGTGTGTGACACAGGGCCCCTTCCCCTTCTCCAGTTCCTGGAGTCATCCTGCTTCCTACCTTGGGTCAGATGCAAAGCATGGTTCTGCATCTCAGACAAAGAATCAAAGAATGCATATCCTTGGGAGCTCTGGAATCAGCCAAGAACCTTCGGTTGCCAGCAGCCCGCCCGTGGCCAGGTGGACTCCGTTTGCCCTGTTTCCTCATCTGAGATGTGGGAATAGCATAGCTTACTTGCAAACAGCCCATAAAGGGCTGAATCAGGTGAATCCTATGGAGGTCAGAGGAGATGGTCCACAGTTGTGCTTGTGATCACTGTCTGGTGCTGTTCTCTTTTGTTTTGTATGTGTGTATGATGTGTGTATGCACATGCATGTTTGCAACTGCAACACACATGTGTGTATGCATGAGGAGGCCAGAGGAAGATGGCTGCTTAGCAATTTCCTGTAGAGTGATGGATGCTGACTGAACTGAAGGAGTTGGGGCTGTCCTCTCAACTGCAGACTTTCTGCCCTGTGACTGGGTCTGGGTAAAGGCAGGTGGAATGATGGGGCTCTTCCAAAGATGGGCTCAGCCTCAAGGTAGCCCTTGGTCATTTAAGTATAGCCAGGGAAAGCATGTTTACTAGGATGCGGTAGCCATAGGAGTATGCCAGCATCATCCAGGAGATATGGGGCTGACAACCTCAGTGTGCCCGTGGGGCGGGGCCTGGCAAGCCAGGGGGCACCGGAGTTGATGACTGGAAGAGCATACTCAAGCCTGAGAATCTTGCTTGGTGGTCAATGAGTGTTTATAACACCTTGGTGGTGCAATCCACTCTGACCTGGATCCTGTGGCCTTACAAAGGAAGGGGCGGGGCTGAGAGTCTGCCTCTTCTAAGAGGGCCACTGGCAGAGTCCGATAAGACAGGCTTCCTGCTTCCCACCTTGGCTACCTTACCAGAGCCCTTGCCCACTGCCAGGACACTGCTGAAAAAGGAAACCAAGCAAAATCCCTGGGTGCTGGGCTCTCTCATGTCACTGCCCTGGCCTTCCTTTCCAAGGCTTTTTTCTAGAGAATTCTTGTGTTTAGGGATAGAAGGAACTTCCCTCAGATCTCCTTAGAAACAGTAAACAGCAGTCTCACCAGAGAGCACGTGAGGGTGACCTCTGGACTTGAGTAAGCCAGTGTGAGAATCACGGCCTGCTGGATACCTCCCAAGGTCTTTGCACGATTTGTGTACTTATGTATTCCTGTGTGTGAAGCTGTGTGTGTGTGTGTGTGTGTGTGTGTGTGTGTGTGTGTAGACCGGAGGACAGTCTGGGACGTCGTTCCTCAGGGATCGTCCTTCTCTTTTTGAGTCAGGGTCTCTAACTGGTGTGGAATTCACTTAGTAGAGTTCTACGTCAGATAGCCCTGGGAATCAGCCTGGCTCTGCCTCCCCAGTGCTGGGATTGCAGGTGTGTTCCGCTCTGCCTGCCTTTTTTATATGAGTTTTGGAGATCAAACCCAAGGCAAACATTTTACTGGTTGAGCAGGACTGAGCTCAGAGAGGAAAGCTGCTGATTCCAAGTGTCCAGAAGAGCCAAGGCCACACAGGTTGGTTTCCAGGCCTTGCCCCAAAGGTAGAATCAGGGACAACTCTCCACAAGCCAATTGCCACACTAGGAATCGATTTCACTTGTCTATTCACTGACTGACCAGTGACCCAGCCTGCTTTTCCTGAGCAGGGACAGACATCTGAAGATGCTCATCTGCCCTCTCTCTCCCTGGGTACGTGGGTCAGCCCCTTCACCCAACTATGTCCTATTTTCTTTCTTGATGTAACTGAGGGTTGGATAGCTGGAACCAATGTTCCCTACAGGCAAGATTCCAGATCCCACCAGACTTCAAACTCTTATCTGGTACCATTCTGTCTGGGCTTTGGTGGTTTTGGAATCATGAGAGGAAAGGTCATCCCACCTTCACAAACTGGGGGAGCCGTGGAGGTGCCCTGGGTGTGTCCCAGGCTTGTCCCCTGACCAGAATGGGCTGTTTGCTCAGAAAGCAACTGAGTGACAGAGACTTGGTGTGGGTTTGGTTCAAGGGGTTGTTGTTGGTGACAACTTTGAGAGGGCAGTGAGGACACAGCGGGGGTCATTGTCCCCATGCTCCTTCAAGGCAGAGATGCCACATCTAAACAGTATGCTTCTCTCTGAGACTCAGTTTCTCTACCTGTTATATGGAGGATTAGCTTAGCAGACTCAAATCTCTTCCTTATTTCTGTCGAACACTTTCTAATGTCCCCAGTGTCGCCTGTGGAATTTCCTTAGGGGTAGAGAGAAAATGTCAATGTCCATTGGCCTCAAATGGCTGGGTGACATTTGAACATGGCAGGAAATCACTGTGGGCGCCCCGTGAATATAAGGGAGCGTTGGCAGAAGCATGGATTCCATAGCTTATGGAGAAGAGACCTTGTTTCCACATAAGGAAATCTTCAGTGTGGAACACGGGAACCCAGGGCTTGACTGGACTGACACCTTTTTATCCTGTGTCAGCTCAGATGTCCCCTCTTAGAAAGCTTCTTAACAGCCCATCTGTCAGTACTTGCCACCACCTGGGGTTGTCATGTGCGTACACACAGAAGTTCTCTGGTTTATCTGGCTTCTCACTCCACAAGGGCAGGGTTGTGTCCCTTGGGAATGCCCCAGTGCCCAGAACAGTGTCCCTCCCACACAGAGTAGGCCTCAGTGAACATAGGCCTACTAAGGGTGTCCCAGAAGCATCAGCTAGAGTTTGATGGAGTTCACACACCTGCCTTTCTCCAGCCAGGTCTGCAGATCTAGGTCTGGCTTAGACACTGGGTCTTTGCAAGGCTCCCAGTGATGCTAGCCTGTATCCCCCACAACAGTAGGCACACGGTTCTGTTCAGAGATTCCAGCCACGGTAGCTGTAGGCTTGGACCTGGGTGCTGGGACTCCAGCTCCTTTGTAGTTCTGTTGTGCAAAGAAGGCTGGGATTAGGTATACTCTGGGCCCTCATGTCCCAACTACATTTTACCTTTCTGGAGATGCCTTGTGACTTTACAGCATTCTTTTGTTCCACAAGGCAAACAGTTCCCTGGTGAGATAACCTTGCCAACCCCTATTAGGAAACTGGTATCCTCTCTCTCCCAAATAAATGGCAAAGTGCTGTCCAGGGCCCTGTTGCCCTCTCTCCCAGTGCCTCAGAAATACCGATGGCTCTGGGCCCCAGCAGCCCCAGCACCTCCATTTCTCTGACAAGACAGCTGAGCTGTGTTGGAACCTGTCTCTTCTCCCCTGATAGCACGCAGTTTAAATAAGATCTTCATTTACCAGAAGTTCACACCACAGCTCATGTGTTATATGAGAAGCAGCAATCTCACGTTTGCGGGGAATGCTGTTCAGGGATGCGACTGGGGTGGCGGGGGAGGGGGGGCGTCACAGAGAGGGTATGTGAGGAAGGAGGGACTCTTGGAATCTGAGCTGGCAGTCCAGCCCCAGTGCTGGCAGTGCCAGGCTCCTCTTGGCTCAGCGTGGGGCAGCTGGGGGAGGTGCCATGGCTCTGTGAGCTGACCTCAGGCTGCTGGAAGGCTCAGAGCCGGATGGGCGCATGATGTCACCACCACTTCCGCCTGTTGGCACTCCCAGCAAGGCACTAGGTCATTTACACGTCTTTGGTCTGTTAGGAAGAGACTCTTGGTGAGGATTTATTGGTTGCTTCTGCCTTCCTTAGAAGCCTTTGTTAGGAACCTAATAAGGAAGGCACTTGGTGACCATAGACAGACCAGACTTAAGCCACCACCCTGAGTCTCTCCTCACTCTGCACGTCCTGGGCCACAGAGAAGTGAATAAGCAAATTCTAGTTGCAGGGTGTCTTGCAGCCAGGGTAGGAGATGGGTGGCATGACCCTGCTTATGCAGAGGGGGAAACTGAGGCAGTGGGAGTTTGAGCACTGGGATCATCTGGGCTGACAGGCAGGTTGCTACTGCATTTCTGAATGTGGCTGGAGTCTTTTCTCTCTCCGGGCATTAGTTTATTACAATGACCAGTACGCTCTATGACCTTGAGGTGGGATGATGCCTCAGTTTCCCCCAAAGTAAACCAAGAGCAGGCTTGGGCTGTCTTTCAGTCCCTTTAGCCTTTCCTTGCAGGCTTCCAAGTGTACGCCACACTAAGGAGATGGGGAAAGAGGGTCCTGTGGTCACCTCATCACAGGGTCCGCGGTCCAGGCTGATGCACCCATAATAAATATCCAGCTGACAGTTGTTAAGCCGCATCCCAACCTCTGAATAAATAAAAAGCTGCCTAGAATAACAGCCCCGGAAAATGCTGGAGGTTCCTGCTAGCTCTCAGTGTCCCTTCCACTGGTCAAACCTGTTTGCCTGGACGCCCACCCACTCCCATAGTCTCCCCTCCCCTATGGCTCCTCAGGCCCCTGTCCATCACTTCAGCCCCAAGTGCCTGGCCTGGCTTTTGTTTGTAGCTCTGTAGTCTGTCCAATGCCCCTTACTCCTTCAGCAGGCAGAGCAGCTAATAGGGACCATTTCTGCAGCTGACAGCTGAGGGACAGGCCAGCCAGCTCTCCAGGGGCTGGGGGTGGGGCACAGAAGAGATGCCCTTCAGCTCAGTCTTCAGAACGTCGCTGACATTTCCTTCTGTGGCTCCCTCCCTGTGATATGAACCAGCTACTGCCTCTGGCAGAGGTTACCAGGAAGTTAAAACCAGGGCCCACAGGTGGCCCCAGGATATCCCAGAGCACATGGACACCCACTTGATGTTCTGTGAATGTTGTATGTGAGCTGTCTGTGCCTCCTGGCTTTCTCCTGTTAGGTCCCCCGTGTAGAGCCATGGAGGGTGTGAAAGGACAGACAGAGCTGGAAGGCCCATTTTATAACTAAGGATACCGAAGCCTTGGGCAGTGGGTGTTTCAGACTGCTGCTCAGAGCTCACAGTGGCAGATCCTGGATTTGAACAGGAATCTGAGGCCTGTGCTCTTGACCCTGACACAAGAGAAAGGCCCAGGAAAGTCCATCATGGGTAAACAGTGCCCACCAGAAATGTGCCTTCCACACTGAAACCAGATGCAGCCTGGGGTTTTGCTGAGAGTGTCCTAGGGGTCATAGTACCCTTCTGTGGCCTTCTTGGGACTGTTGGGTCCTGCCTTTGTGTAGTATTTGCTTCTAGGTGTGTGTGTCGGGGGGGGGGGGAATAAATGTCCTAGAATTTTGGGTAGAACTTTCATGGGGTTTGTAGGAGCACAGCTAGCCAGGGGACCCAGCTAGTCTTGTGACTCAGTTAGAGATTGCTAGCTCTAGTTGCCCTTGGGAATCTTGGTTCCCCTCCCTTCTCGGTTGGGAGAGGTAAGAGTTTAGAGCTGGGGTGGGGGCGGCGGAGGTTTAACAGGATGCGGCATCTAGTTTTCTCCGGGTAGGTTACATTCCTCCCTGTCTGGGCCAGAAAGTCCTCCCCCACGTTTGTCCCCTAGGACCCGGGCAGGTCCCCTCTGCCCTCCCAGGCTCCTCGAGGCCTCATGCACCAGTGTGCTGCCTCTGACATTCCACCCCAGCAGATAAGGATCCTGTCTGGCGCCTGGGTGCTTTTCTCCTCCTCCTTTCCAAATCTGTCCCCTGATTATCTGCAGACAGCCCCTCTCCAGGGGGCCACCAGGGACTGGGCTGAGAGCTCAGAGCAAGACCGAGGTGGAACCAGTTAACAGCCACCCCCGCTCCCCTTCCCAGCCCCTCACCCATCTCTGTCTCTGCTAAGCTCCACTAGAGGTTTAGCTCGAAGCTGAGGACTGGTTTCCTAAGGGTAGGGCTGACTAGCTTTCACCAGGAGAAGCATGTGTGTAAACTAAAGGCTGGGCCAGAATCGGGACTGAGGGTGGAGTCACTTTTGTGGTCCAGCACGCCTCAGCCCTGGGCCTGGATAGTGCCCAGAGGGGATGTGGTAGAGATTGCAGTCAGCCAGCCAGACGTCCACATCCTGTGGGAGCATCTGGCCCGGGAAGGGCTCGGGACACTTTGGGACGGAGAAAGGGAGTGACAGAGGGCTCCCAGGGCCCAGCAAGAGACTCTGGGGAGTGGTCTCCCAAAACCAGATGATGCCCTGGCTTCTGGCTTCTGGCTGTCTCAGCCTTTGAACCTCATCCCCTACCTCCAGAGCTTCCGGTCTCACAGGCGGTCAGTCTACAGAGAGGATGACCCATTCAGGACCAGAAAGGCTCAGCAAGCCCTCTGACGAGCCAGCAAGTCTGGCCTACTCTTTCCCAGGACTGCATCACAAGCCCTGCCTCGCCAGGAGGTGGGAGCCCTCTGTTCTGGCTCACTGGCTTTCTTTGTCAGTTATGACCTCTGTGATTTTTTGGGCAAGTTCCCTTTGGTCTGTGGATCTCATATTTCTGCTGTAAACTGAGGGTGTCTTCTGGTGGGGGCAGGAGGGAACAGACACCACTTTTCCTGACCCAGCTTCCCAGAGTAAACGTTTGGAGGGGACGCCTGTAATTAGGAAGCCAGCCCATGATTCAGATCAGGCCAGGAACCCCCAGTACAGGGTAGAGGCTATGAAGAGCAAAAGGCCATCTCACCTAGCACTCTTTGCCTGTGCAGGCTTTCCCTAAGACTCCCTCCCCTCCCCCAGCCTCCCTGCTAGCCCCTCCCCAGCCTCTAAAACACCCGCTGGGGGTTGGGGGAAAGCTCCTAGAGATCATCTTTATGGCTTCCTGGACCTGGAGCCCGAGGGCTGAGAATCTGGTGGTATGGGTTAGGTTCCTCCTGAGCGCTATCCCACCCCCCACTCCCCAGCCTGTCAGCTAGTTAATTTACAGTCTAGGGCCAGGAGGAACTGTCCTTGAGCCTTCAGCAGGGCATCCACTTAGTAAAGTACCTCTTAGAGCTTCTGGGAGCCGGTCTCCCACCGCCTTGACTGACCCAGGCTGTGGCCCCTTCGCTGTGCACACCCAGGGTCTCCCAGCCCACACGCCTCGTTGAACATCTCATTAGATATGGTTTGCCTTCTGTGCAAGGAAGATCCTCTGTCTCCTTTGAGGAGATGAATGAGGAGCTTCAGGTTCAAGGATCTCTGGAGTTTGAGGCTCCAGAAGACCACAGGGCTCTCTGTCTTTTAGGTTTTTCGTGACAGGGTTTCTCTGTGTAGCCCTGGCTGTCCTGGAACTCACTCTGTAGACCAGGCTGGCCTCGAACTCAGAAATCTGCCTGCCTCTGCCTCCCAAGTGCTGGGATTAAAGGCGTGCACCACCACCGGCGGCTCTCTGTCTTCTTGACAGTAGTGAGCTCTTGGTTTTATTATACTTTTTTCTCTGTGCCCAAACTACCAAGGAGTGCCCAGAATTTCACTTATGGTAAGAAGAAGAGTTCATCTATAGCCCAGTAGTGGTATGCCTTCAGTGCTTGGGAGGCTGAAGCAGGGGGAATCACTTGGGTTAGCCTGGTCTACAGAGCGAGTTCTAGGACTACACAGAGGAACCTTGCTTCAGAAAGAAAGAGAAGGAAGTGTCTAGATGGAGCCCGTTGTACAGCTTGGGAGTTGGGGTTCTTATCCTGAAGCCTTGGGGAGGTGGGGGGAGGGATATTTGGATGTGGTTGGGGCTCCTGGACTATGAAAGTTCGGGGACAGTGGGGGTGAGTGTGTGTGTGCAGGCTGGTTAGGGGCCTGCCCCAGTGAGGGAGGGCTAGGAGCCCAGTGTGGGATAAACAGTAAGAGGCCAGCTAGCCGGGAATTAGTCCCTTCAGGTGTGAGCACAGGCCATCTTGGGACAACCAGAGGCCCCTCTTTATTGTCACAAGCTCTGATGACTGACTAGCTTCCAATTCCCCCTCCCATCCCTTAGTCTTGGGACAAGCTACTGAGCCTATCTGAGCCTCATTTTCAACTACAAAACAGAATCCATAGCATCCTGACGACCATATAACATTGCCACAGAGTTCAGAGAGCCCTCTGGCTTGTTTGCTCCTACTGGAGCCTGGATCTGAAACTCAGCTCTTCCCTCTTCCTGATCCAATCCTCAGCTCTCTGGTCTGTAAAATGGGTAGATGAGCCCTACGGTGCACGGAAGTAAATTAACCAAAGGTCCTTAGCACGGAGCCTGGAGCATTCTTAGCACCGGTTAGTGGAAAGGTCACTGCCTCTCCAGGTGTGTTTATACACCCTGTGCTAAGCGGTGTGCAGTGGGGCTGAACTGGAAGCCTCCTGACTCCACCCTCAGACTAGCGACCCCCATCTGGAAGCTGGAAACGTCTTTCCTGGGGAGTGATGGTGTGTGCTGGTGCGCCAGTACTTGAGTTTATGTTTAGCTGTGACCAGCCAGAGGGTCTGGAGTGGGGGCGGGGCAGTGGGAACAAGCTGTAACCTGAGCTGGGAGAAAGAAGTGAAGAGGTGGGGTAAGGTCTCCACACCCCCCACGCAAGAGACCTAGTTCTCCCATGTCTTCCCACAGGTGTGGGGACAGTGAAGGCCATGCTTCATTGGCTTCCCCATAAATGACTACGGTCATCGACACCCCCCCCCCCCCCAAGAAAGGAATCTGGCCATCTGAATAAGTAGGAGTGTGGAAACAGGAAAGCCAGTGGGCCATAGTCCTGACCTGGGACTCGCTTCCTGTTAGGGACTCCAGCCTTCCCATGAGGTGGAGTGCCAGGCACTGGTGGCTTGTGGAACTCATGTTTCAGAGTAGGGATCAGGAGAGTCAGGTGAAATCCACCAGAACCTGCCGTGGCTCCCACAGGGCTCCCTGGGGGACAAGGCAGAGCTGGTCTGGGCGGATCACTGGCCAGACCTGCCATCATTACAGGCTTCTGGCTTCTGTCTGCCACCCCTCGATGGTGACTATCCTGCCACCTCAGCTTCTTGTTGTCCACGGGGCTCATGGCAGGTTCTTCAAGCCTCTCTTCCTGGATGATCAGGCTCTTCTATGCCTCTACCCAGGCTTTGGAAGGGGGAGTGTCTGGACCTCCTCAGGAAAGAGTTGCGAACCTCCCTGTTCCTCTCATCTGTGAGCTGTCCCGGGTGGAGGGAGAGCAAAGCCAGGTTTGAGGGGCCCTCTGCAAGCCATCCTAAGTATAAAGTATACCTTCTCCAGCCGGCCTGCTGTAACCTAGAGAAGGCTGACCGCTCTTCTCCTCGAGTGCCGGCTGAAGCTTCTTCCCCAGTACATTCCTGGAGGCTGGTGATGGCTAGCAGGCGACTCTGAGAACTGTGGCTGGATTTCCGGGGAAAGCATTTCCCATACAAAGATCTGCACGGGTCGGGGGTTCCACCAGTTAGGAGAGCCAGTTACCCAGAAGAGGCTCCTCCAAGCCTGGGAACTAGCATGGTAATGAAGGAGTGAGGCAGGTCTGGTGCATGAGTCTGAGCAGCTGAGGGCTCCACATGCAGGTCCCTGGCAGGTCCCTTCACCTCGTAGGCAAGAGGGCCTGTGAGGTCATTCCCCCAGCGCAAAGGCGGAATTCCCTGGGAGTGGGTGTGGTGGGTGGGTGTGGTGGCTGGTACCAGATACTCCTGGGTGACTGGAAGCTAGGTTCTTTGGGTCATTTTCCTGAATTTCTGTCCTATGGTCTCCAAGGATAGGTCTCTGGGGCCAGAGAGTTGGCTCATTGGTTAAGGGCACTTGTTATTGTTATGAAAGACACAGGTTCGATTCTCAGCAGCCACCCAGAGACTCACCATCTCGCATGTGGTGCACAGACTCATATGCAGTCAAAACAGTCATACACAAGATGATGATGGTGATGGTGATGGTGATGGTGATGGTGATGATGCTTTTGCATAGGTCTGGGCTGGATGCTCAATATCGCCGTACGTGTGGAGGCCACAGTGCCTGTTCACTGGGAACTGCTAGTCCATGGGAGGACTGGCCTTGAGCTAGGTGAAAGCAGACTCAGTAAAGGGGGCATGAGGCAAGTGAGAGCAGGGGGTGGTAGGCTCTGCCCTTCCTTACCCTACCCTGTACCTCTGGGTTTTCCTCAGAAGCTATGCTTACAGTGGTAGCCCTAGAGATAGATCACAAGCCGTGCTCCTCATGGGCAGCCGGGTGTGGCCTGCCCTCACACCCACTACACAATTGTGCTAAAATTGCTACCTTCTCACTCCTAACCCTCCTCAGCGCCAGGCCAGCTGCTTGCTACCAAGGACATGTGGATGCTTCACCAATGCCGTCTCTCCTTTCTCTAGTAAAGGATCCTTAAGATTCCAGGAAGAAAGACAGGTTTCAGAGGGAGGGGCAGCCAGTAGCCTGACCATGGAGGTTGGTACCATGGCCTGCCTGCGGTAGGCCCAAGCTGTGGTGTGGGAGTCAATGGGTCAGGAAGGTGTGAGCGGTGAGGCCTGGTAGATCTAGTCTGTCATCCTTTCTGTACCCCTTAGACTGTGGCCTCCACATGCCTGTGGGGTGACTTTTTTTTTTTTTTTTGGATACATGGTTTCTCTGTTTAGCCAAGGGTGGTCTTGAACTCACAGAGATCCGCTTGCCTTTGACTCCCGAGGACTGGAATTAAAGGCATGTGGCACCATGCAGTAACCTGAATGGTTAACATCTGAGCAGAGGCCAGAGTATGACAGCATCGTGCCCTCCCGTCCCCACCAGGGCCTCACTACTTCTCAGCCTGGTGTCTTAGAGCCTGGGGGAGGAGGGAGAGCAGAGATGTGTGTTCTTGCTATTCCCAGGCCTCTGCCTGTGGTGTAGACAGATTCTCCCTTACATAGGCCCAAGGACTAAGAAGGTGGCTTTTACGAGGATTCCAGCCTAGAGGGCAGGTCTGGTCGACCCTCTCCGAAGGCAGCCACCTAAAGCTGTAAGTTTTGTGGGATTGTTTAATTTTAGACTCAGTGTGTCTCTGAGCCCAATCAAAAGGCTTCCTGTGTGCCAGGGCCTGCTCTAAGCACTCGATCTGTATGGAAGCAGAAACTAGCTACAGTAGAGGAAAGAGGGGAGTTAGGCCACCAGCTAGGGCCTTGCATATTTCTCCATACCCTTGAAGGTCTTGTGTGTAGCTGGGATGCTCTTCCATTGGAGGACAGGCGGTCCAAGCAGGTCCAAGAAGCCCAGTGGGTCACCTAAGCCAAGGCAGTCTCTAGAGAGACTATGACCTCCCCCTCACCCCCCGAAGCTATTCTACACAAGCCTCACCTGTCGCAGAGGCTTTGGAGGCCTTAGAAATGGGGTGTGTTCTCAGGTGCAGCTCGGCCCTGTGGGTCTGAGAGACACCAGCGTTTGCGTCATGGAACCTGGTATCCTGTCAGGGCACAGAGGCAGAAGTGTACCTGCCAGTCAAGCTTCTCTCCCTTTGTTCTTGTGCAAGGATGGTCTGGACTTGAACTCGCAGTGATCCCTGGCCAGGAAGACAGCAGGTCTTCTGAGCCTGACCCATCCCTAGGAGATCTCTAAATCACGGACTGATGGAGCTGTTGGGGAACTTCCTGTTAGCAGTCCCGGGGGAGTCCTGTGTGTTCAGAGCCACCCAAGAACACAGGATCATATGGTGCCTCCAGGCCACTAGGTAGGGTGAGGCCAGGTTTGGAGTGATTTCAGACTCCTGAGTTAGGCCACTATGCCCTTTACCCACAGCAGGTGTGACCACGTTTAAAGAGATGAACAGTCACCCAGTGGTGGTGATGGACCTGCACGCTGCCTGGCGCTCAGAGGCTTCAGTGGCTCCTCCTGTCAGTCTGCTTGGCTGAGGCGCAAGGCCCTTTTTAACTAGCTAGTGTAGTGACCCCAGTAGAGTACTGAGGGGCTTTGCCTTCTAGAAGAGGTAGTAGGCTTAAGCTTGACCTTGTGTCACCAGAGTGTGACAGTCTCATTTGCGCAGATGAGGAAGTTGAGGCACTTCAGAGTCCTACAGGCTGGTTCTACCCAGAGGGAAGCCCACACAGAGAGAATAGGGGTTGAGCTGTAGGTAGGCAGCACCTGATGGGGACCACAACCACACAGCAGGACTTTCTTCTCTGAGAGGGCAGAGAACCATCCAGACACTGCCATTTGCTCTCTGAGACAGGGCAGTGTGTGGGTGGACTCAACCCACAGCAGTTCTTTGCAGCTGGAAGATGGTGGCGCTGGGGTTCAGGCTCTTGTACGGGGTGGGGGGGGTGTTCCCTGCTAGACCGTCATGCTCCCTCAGAGGGTTGGGGCTGTGTCCCAGCAGACCAGAAACATCTGCCTTGCGTGCTACACCTCTTCTCTGGACCCCTGGGTCTCGTTGTGGGGTTAGTGGCATTCAGAGTCTCTCAGGTACAGGAAGTATCTCACTACATGGCTATGCAGATACTTCACCACACAGGAATGGTGCAGGATGCCCAGGATTGGGAGGCTGCCACTACTCTCCATAGACCAGTGTAATGTTCCTGTCTGCAGCCTAAACCTGTGATTGGTGCAACAGGGTGGCTTCCCACTCTGGGACATCTCAAGTATATGACAACATCCTGTTCCTGGAGGCTGGGATCTGGACCTAACCTCCTCAGCATGTTCTCATGTGTCAGCTGGTATGACCGAAGGAGGCAACAGATCCAGGGGAGCCTGAAGAACTGTCCTAGGTCTTCCCCTGCTTAGAACAAAACAGGATACTCAGCTCTCCTCAGACTCTGTACTTTCCTCTTCTGCTTCCCTAGATTAACAGAGGGGATCAGGTAAACACTCATGTCATAACCGCAGCCTTCCAGAGAACAGGGAGGAGGGAAGGATGCTGAACACAGGTACCTGCTTCTGAATGCACCTCCTCCAGCGTGCCATGAGCCAGAACTGTCCCCATGTGCTTGTGTTTATGCTTCTGTGCATGTGATTTGTGTTCCAAGCTGGGGCCACAGACTTGGCGTGCTGGCGTGGCAGCGCGTAACTCTGGGTGACCACTGCACGCAGACGTCCGGCTCCTGCCAGCCCCTCCCCAACCAGCTTCCCACCACTTCCTTCTTCTCCAGCAGCCAGATGTCTCCCAGATGTTCCTCGCTTCCTGCTTGGCTCCGTGCGATGGATGTGCATGTTTATTTTGGGTAGCCCACTAAATAATAACCATTTTAAGAAAAGCTTTTCATAACCTCGTTCCCACGAGGAGTCAGAGTTCAGGAAATAATCCTAACTCTATTCACTATTGTCCTCCGGCTCCTTTCTCATCCACCTCCCCCCCCCCCCCACCCTTGGGGACTGCTTTTGAAAAGAGTTCTTTTTATACCACATGGTGTATGTGCCGTCCGGGACTCTAGCTCTCTGGGAAGCGGGTGCTTGGGAAAGTGGATGGAAGCTGGGGTTGAGCTGGGACCTCCTGAGAGCATCTCCGTGGTTGTCACCTAGAAGCTTGTTCACAAGTGGGACAGTGTGGAGTTCCAGTGCTACCCAGACTCAAGCCAGAAGCTCCCAGACATTCCTACCAAGCTCAGCTCTGCCTTGTGGATGGAACCTGCAGTCCAGTGGGACAGAGCCCCACACCATCAGCCTGGGTGTAGGCAGGTCCTGATGACACAGAAGCTTGGGTTTGTGTTGTCCTTCTGGGTGGTCTAGAGCAGAGGCAGCTTAGCTCTCTCTGATGGTGAGAGAAAAGATGGGTATATTGGGTATATGTATCCAAATGCCTTCCTAGCCTTGCTCGAGACAGCAGGCTGGGTACCATACCAGTTTGGCCACAAGTAAAGAAGACCTGGGCTCTTCTAGTCATCTGCCATCCCCAGCTGTACTCTGAGAAAGGTCACACACACACACACACACACACTCACTCAGTTGAGAGGACCTTGGCTCTACAGGGATGCCATGGAGTTGTCTTCTGTCCCTGTGTGGCCTGGGTGGTGGCCTTGTCTCCTATTAACAGAGCAAATAATATAGCCTCTAGGGTTGTTCTGTAAATGATCTGATGCCCTGTGCATGCCTGGGGCTCATCCCCTGGTTCTCGTTGAATCGTACAACTAGCTTGGGTGGAGACAGCAAGAGTCTCAAGGATGGACCCAAGTTTGACATCACCCTCCAATAGCTGATAGCTTAACTTGGGGAACCGGGCTCTTACCTGTTAAAAGTTAGGCAAAAACTGGAGTCTGAGCTGTCATGGTGATGTGTACCTATAATCCTAGCAGTTGGAAGACTGATGCAGGAGCATCGGGAGTTGCAAACAACACTGGGCTACAAAAACAAAGCAAGCAAGAAACAGAGAGCAGGGTATTCTCACTTGGGGGCTTGGAAATAGAAGTGTACGCTATACCTCGAACGGGGAGTTAAGAGCATGGAGAGGTCCCAGCAAGCCGGAAGGCCCCAGGGAAGCATATCAGTGAGGCTTTCCCAAGGAGCAGGGTGACTTGGTGGCCATCTAACCCAGGGGTAGGTGGGTTCAGAGGAGGATGGGGGTCTGTGCTGGAATCTCCCCTGCTGGGTTGTCAAGAGAACCTTCCTAAGAGAGGCCGAATGTGCTGTAGGAGCCTGGCACCCCTTCGGCACTAAGGAGCAGCCAGCTGACATACACACTGCCGATCAGAAACCACTCACTGCGTGGATGACTAATCAGCTGAGGAGGGAGGCTCTGTGGATACACAAGTGAGTGCCGGTCATCCTGTCAGAACAAGCACCGTTTTGACCCCACCCTCTCCCTCTTGAGCCATAGCAGGTTCCAAGGTGGCATGAGACTTGAGTTAGGCCCACAGGGGAGCAGTGAGCACTCAGCAGCTTGCCTCTGGCCTAAGGCATCGCCATCCCCTTGCCCATCCCCCATCTGTCCAGGGACCTGCCTGGTCCTGCCTCTGCTGCTCCAAGAGCACCCGGCCCCAGCAATGTCTGGGCTGAGCATTTGGCTTAAATTCCAGCATAAACCCAGTGTGAGCGTCATTGGCCTTGACCATCTACCAGTGGTATGTTCAGGCCCAGCAGGTTGTCCAGAAAGCCGGTCGTTGGACAGTAATTGAGCCCCAGCCATTTGGCAGAAGTACCAGGAGACAATCAGGACAGCTAAGGGACGTCCCTGTCCCAAGGCTGGAAAGCCACAGAGATGACAGGAGTGCCAGAGAGGAAACACCCCAGACATTGGGGACAATATGGAGTGGCATGGCACCACAGAAGCTGAGTGAATAAGAGGATACTCTCGGAGAAGAGTTCTCAGCCAGTGCATGAGCTGGAGAGGTAAGGTGTCAACAGTCCTGGCTCTTGTCCTTCTCACTGAGGGCTCCACGGTGGGACCACTGTCCGGTGGCCTCGCCCTGTGCTGTCCCAGGGACCCTCTGTACTCTACTTGGCATTTACTCCAGCCACACCCACGCTGACTCAGGAACCTGAGCGTAGGCTTTTCCCATCTTTGTGCCCTTGAGTCCTGGTCAGGGCATGAACAGTGAATGGCTTTATCCCCAAACTGGAAGCTTCCATACTTCATACACAGCAGGTTCAGGGAAAATCACCCCTCCTACCTAGGTGTGCCGGGGACGCAGGGCTCTGGTGAAGGATGGCCCCCCAGTGACTTGGAGGTCTTATTGTGTCCTGCTGACCCATCTCCAGCTTTCAAGGAGAGGATGGAGAACTTTAGTGTATGGCCAGCCACCCCAGTTGTCTTCTCTCCCCGGGAGTAATCCAGGCCCGAGCCCCCCTGGCTCTAGTTCTCAGCTCCTGGTGTGGGGTCACCCTGAGGCCTCCCCAGATCCTGCCTCCAAGTAGCTGAAGAAGTATGCACGCCCCTGCCCACCGCATCCCTAGGGGAGACAGCCTTGCCTCTGGCCCAGCGGTGCTTACCCAAGCAGGAATGTTCTCCTGGGAGGCTACATGGCCAGGAGGAAGGCTTTGTAGACAGAGCCGGGAGGAGTCCCAGAGCAGACAGCTGGAAGCTAGTGAGAGGAACGGAGGAGGGGCGCCTTGCCTGTTCCCCCTGAGCTGGCACTTTTTTTTTCTGGGTGTTAAACTCAGCTCTTCCTCCCTTTTCTCCTATTCCTGACTACCTGCTAAATAATTTAAATTTGGCGGCCTAAAGGGCTTCAATTAGCCTTTAATTTACATTAGTAATGTATGCATTAGGCAGAATGGACACGCGATTCATGTAACAGCCCCCAGTAGACCCACGGAGATCCGCTGAGCTCCATGGTCCCACAGATCTCAGCATTTTTCTCTGCAGCCCAAGGTCTTTGTTTTAAAAGTGGCTCCCTTGCATGCATATTAACAGGAGCTGGAACCAGAGCCAGAGCCGGTGGTTCTTTCCTCACCAGTACAGAGGGAGGCTGTCTGGAATCACGGTGAAGCTGGCTCACACACATTGCAGGCAGACATACAGAGACAAGGGTTTCAGGGTCCTCTCTGGCATATGTATACCTCCATAGAAAGATGTAAACACTTACCCCATCAGATATACCACCTACACACATGCACCTGCGTGCCACTCCTCAATGTCCCTGCAGGTGATGAGCACACACATTTGTCCTCCGCACCTGTTATCCCAATCTTATCACTTCTGATGGGGCCACTGGGCCTCCGGGAGGTATTCATTCACTCACATGAGCTATTCTATGGCCAGGCATTTTGTCCCTCCTATACCTCTGCATGGGTATCTGACCCTAAGACCACGAATATAAGCAGGTGGCCACATGTCTAGTTTGCTTGTTTGGCATGGGCTGTCACCACATGTGAACTCCACCTAGGTTTCTCGGGCCTGCTGCCAGCTTGGGCCTTGGCACAGCCGAAGCGCTTGCTCTGACATAGCAGTGCTGTCAAGGGGACCACATTTGGGATTGTTGGTTCTTGGCTTCCTCTAGAATCCTGGCCCAGCTTCCCCTGCAGCAGCTTGGGCCCTTGACTTTTTCCAGGCTTGAGGACAATAGTGACAAGAGCGATGACCTCCCACGAGCTTGTTTGGCTGAGATGTTTCCCTGGCCTTGTGGGCAGGCACCCTGGTTCCATACTCTCTGGGCAAGGCCCTTGGATCTGGAACTGTCGCCCTGAATTTGCTTCCCAGCTGTTATCCTGTCCTCAGCAGAACCTCTGGCAGGATCTGTGGCTCCTTCTGCCTCCCTTACAGCTGACAAGGTGGATGAAGGCCCCATAGTGAGTGGGCAGAGCAGTCATCTGTGGAGTGGGTAGTCCATATTACAGATAGAGGACTTGGGGTGAATCTGGCCATGGATCCCAGCGCACACAGAGCTTGGTCCTGCTGCCTACAGGTGCCCGTTTCCCTATCCCCTGGGGTGTCTGTGGTGGTGCCAGACAGCCCCCAACTCTAGGTGTGGAAGCCCAGATTGACTCTGCTGAGTTCGAGTCAGCAGCTTGCTAAAGGCCTCTTACCATACCGGAGCCTCAGCCCTTGTTCTTCAGGATGCCCTTAGTAGGGCAGTACCAGCAAGGCAGACATCAGAAAGTACCAGCAAGGCAGGACCCTACCCTTCCCCACCAACCTTCAGGAACAACCCTGAGCTTCCAGCTATTCAGCTGGACCCAAACAGTATCTCCTTCCTTGACTGTATGTTCTAGCTCTCCTGGGAGGTCTCAACCATTGCCCCCCACCCCTAAAACCTCCATGCCTTCTCTCCCTTTCCTGAGTGGAGCATCTGAGTGGTTCCTGGAGTCCCAGCCTAGCTCCTGTCCCTGACCCCAGCCTCCCTGGATTCAAGCAGCCCATGCCTTCAGCCCAAGGATATAGGTGACCTAAAAGGCTCATGCCAGGAAGCCTGCGGCTGGCCCGTTGCCCGTTGCCTGGTGTGTTGAACTGAGAGTTCTAGAGCCACGTGCGAAACGGTTTGCAAAGGTCAGCATTGCTTAGTGATGTCTGCTTTGGGGTGGGGGACACAGTAATACCCACACTGTCATAGAGCCAGGATCAAATTACGATGTCTTGTTACCTCTCCATAGTGGTTCCTATGGGGTTATCCCCAGGCTGCTTGTAAAGTAGAGGACGTCCACCTTTTCATCTTAAAACCCTTACACATGTCTCCTCACGCATTGCATCGAACCTAGGTGACACTACTTACGATAGGTAACAGTGACTGCCAGTGCCACACCAGGAGGCAGGTCTCCAGGCACACCTGTTAGAGTAAGGTTAGCCTCTGAGAGTGAGGGACTGTCTAGACCACATGGATTGAGAGAGGAAGACCCATCTTCCTTGTGGGTGGGACCATTCCCTGGCCAAGGAGACCCGTGGGTGGTGTAAAATCCAGAGGGTGAGCTAAGCACTAGCCTCTCATTCATTGCCTGCTTCTGGTTGTGGGAGTGGCATGATGGAGTTTGGGGGTGGGTTGGAAAGGGGACAAAGGTTACAAGAGCAGGAGCCCTCAGAGGGCTTCTGTAAAGCTACCTCCCCCACCCTCCTGCTCAGCTCTTTGATTTTATTTCTGAGACAGGGTCCTACACATCCCAAGCTGATCTCGAACCTTTCAGTCTTCCTGCCTCTATCCCCTCTAGTGCTGGCTGGGATGACGGGTCTATACCACCACCCCACCCCTAGGTTATTGGATGCTGGGGATCGAATCCAGGACTTAAAGTATGCAGGGCAAGCAGTCAGCTAGCTACAGCCCTGTGATCCTTTGCCATTCAGCCTGGCTCACCCTGGCTGGAGTCTGGGAAGCAGCACGCTGCTGCTGCCAAAGCTCTCCTGCCCCTATCACCAAAACTTGGTCACAGCTGCCCCATGCTGGTGACCCCACAGTGGACTGGGTACCGGCGTCCATCTTCTCCAGGTCTGATGCCCTGCCCTTCCTCCGGCACCATGCCCTAGAGATCCTGACGCAAGGCACCGCAAGAGCAGCTCCCCAGGAATGAAACTTTCTTTCTGCCTCCTCCCCTTCCATTGCCCGGGAAGTCCTTGCAACAGGCCCCAGGACTCTGCCGGTATAGACTGGTGTCCTGGTTCTCCATCTTTGTCTTGGTCTAAGCTAAGGTGGCCGTGGGTGTGTTTGCATGCGTGCGTGCGTGTGTGTACATATGTGCACGTGCTATGTCCAACCAGTTCCAGGACAACCCAGGGCCTCTGCCTCCTACTCCCAGGGGCCCCACCAAGATCCCTTGGCACCTGGCTGAAAGCATTTCCAGGGTGCCAGAGTTACTGTTTCCCCAGAGGCTGCCTAGGGGCTGAGTGCTGGAACATCTGGGTAGATCGTGAGTGTGGGTGCTTCCCTGGGTGTCCCTACGGCCTGGGTGGGGATACGGTGACAGAAGCCAGGAAGTTATGCTGTCTCATCGGTGTCTCCTAGGAAGTTTTCAGGAAGCACCTGCCCAAAGTAGGGATTACAGTAGGGACCCACTCGCAGCTGTCTGTCTGTCTGTTTGCCCTCCTGCTGGCAGTGCAGTCCCCTAGTTGAGTTGATAGGTAGACTGATGCTGGGAGAGAGGACAGTGATTTGCTCAAGGTCATACAGTCAGTTAATCATATCTCTGGGACTGGGCTCCAAAGTGTGAGTCTTGGTTCAATGCTCTCTCCACTGTAGCAGGTGGCTATGCAAATGGATGTAAATTTTATGCAAATTTGAACAGCTTCTTGCTAACCAGCACCTGGGGAGTAGGGTGTCCGAGTGGAGCTGATGGGGAAGGGGGTTGGGGGGATTTCCTCTTTCACAGATTATCAGACCTCACGAGGTCTGGGAAGAGCTGGGTCCCAACAGTCTGCTGGTCAGGGAGGACGGCTAGGTAGCATGTCCTGCTGCTGCTGGGATTATGGGGTCAACAATGCCAGGAAACAGCCAAAGGAAGCCTCTGGGATGGGCCCCTGGAGTCTACTCAATGGCGTGGGCCCAGCCTGGGGAGATTTTTCTCACGAGTCCTCAGACCCCCGGGTCCCCATCAAATGAGCTGACCTGAGTGAAGGGGAGATTTATTTCCTGGCTTTGGAGTGAGCTCTGTTCCTCGCCCCTCACTTTCCTCCTAGCCAGAGAACAATGAGGCTCCCCCAGAGGTACTCTTCCTGTGGGAACAGGTGCAGCCCCTGAGCCCTCCCTCCAGGCCGCCCAGAGGACCACTCACTGGGGAAGCTCGTTTCCCAGCATTCCTGGGTCCTATGAAACAACTCCAGGCTCTGCTGCCCTTACAAGTATCTGGGAGTCCAGGAAGAGGTTTATTTGCTTGTTTGTTTACATTGTCCAGATAAGTGCAGCCCCATCCCCCAACCCCCCAAAAAAGTTCTGAGAAACACTCGTAATCCCCCCCCACACACACCTGACTCCTCCTTGCCTTCTGATACATTTCCTCTCGGGCACATGCCCGGGTTTGTTTTATGGTTTAATCATGTACTTAGTATCTCTCTGATCTCCTCCTGTAACATCCCCTGGGGACTGTCCTTGAAGAATTGCTCAGACTTCTTAGCTCATACTGTCTGTCATACCTGAGCGCATGCAGTTCGCATCACAGGCCTTTCTTACTCTGCCAGAGGGGCGTTTCACTCTGGTAAGTCCACGCTGTGGCGAACGTCTCTGTGATCACAGCTAGTAGAGTCCCTCGTGAGAGTTTCCCGGAGGTGGAAAGCCGTGCCCTGTTTTGTACGCCCTGTCAGGTTGCTTTGTGGATTTGGGGTAAGAGTCACCTCCCAACTTCATTCTCTGTAGTCCCAGGGGATGGGTACAGAAGTGGCAGAATCTTCCGTCCACCACCTACTGGGGGAGGAGGGTGAAGGAGGCACTTGGGGGGCTCTCACTTCCAGAACCCCTAAAAGCACCAGCCTCACTTGGGCAGGCCACTCCTCACTGCTAATTAGCGCCATCCATCTTCAGTCAGATCTGGACCAAGCGGAAGCCCTTTAAAGTAATTTGCTCTTTTAATATCACCCCTGTGATCTCCTTTAATTTCCTCAACCAAACTTTGTTCACGGAGGAAGCCAGGGGCTCTCTCCTTGTCCGCGCCCAGCTAAGCTAGCAGGCTGATTCTCACCCTTCCCGACGCGGGCTCGACTTCCAGAAGATCTGCTGAGCTTTCAGTCACTCCTGGCACCCTGTACCCCAAAACAAAGGCGCTATCATTCAGTGCTGCAGAGGGGTGGGGGGTGTGGTGTGGAAGCTGTAAATAGGACCGAGGCCGCTCTCTTTGATGTGAACACCCACATTTCCTGGGTCGCACTGCACTCTTTCCGAGCGAGCGCGCCTGTGAGGCGCGGTTAGATGTTTGTTCTGTAAGCTTGCTGTAAAATCATCTTCACGTCTCAGTGACTTGATCTCTTCCCAACCTTGGCCCTTCCCTCTGGATAGCCAGGTGTCACCGTGAAGAAAGTTGAACTGTTACGCTCATAAAAACTTACTCAGAAGTGACTAGGTGAGTCCCATATACACCTCCCGCACCCAAACAGCTGGTCCCTCACTGAGCCGCATGCAACCCAGCCATGGCTCCTCCTGGAAGGGGGGAGGCGCTGCCGAGCCAGCAGCCTTGGCGGTGGTGAGGGGAGAGTCTGGTGATTTATGGCCACCTTATCCTCCTGTGCCCCGCCTGTAACTGTTGTATTTCCTGCCTAATGGAAGCTCACACAGAGGGAATAACTCTACCAGGAATGGATCTAGTGACAGGGGCAGCCACCACAGGTGAAGAGCGGGGTGGGTGCGTAGGGGATGCAGACAGAGGCCTGAGCCCAGTCCAGAAAGCTCAGAGAGAGCAGATGGAAACCGGGGGTGCCTGTGTGGAGGTTAGCCTCGCCTGGCGTTCCTCAGACCAACTTGCTCAGGCCCCTAGTGGGGATTCAAGAGGAGTACTCAGATGAAGTCCTAGATGCTTAGCAGATCCCAGCCTCTGTGTCTAAGTGTGTCTAAGTGTGGTGATCATAGACTGACTGACTAAGCGTCTCATCTGACCATTCACTGACGGAAAAGCAAGGCTGGAAGAGGGTCAGGACTTCTCCAAAGTGACCCACTCCTGAGCTGAGTCCAGAGCCCAGGCCCCCCGCCGCTCTCGGCTGAGTTGCAGGAGCAACCTAGCCAGCATGGCGAGAGGAAGCAGAGATGATAAACTTGAAGAAACCAAGAGAGCATTGGACGGTCGTGCAGGGAGTGCCAGGGAGGGTCAAGGGTGACAAGGACTGAGGGGGTTTAGGAAGGGCCAGTACCCGGGAGAGTTGAGGAGGACACTGGACCCATAACCAAATGAGTCTCTCATTAGCTGGAGCAGCCTGTGGTTTCTCTGTCGGACTGAGGAGCAAGCAGGAAGGAACTGTACCCCAGATGTCACCGTGTGCCTTCTGTCTGAGATGGGAAATTGAAGCCTGATTCCCACCCAGGTATCCCATAGCTCAGGGTGTTCTGCCGCTCACTTCTGCCCACCCCACCCCCACTCGCTAAATGGAACAATTCTATTACCTCATGGGAAAGGTAGGAGGCCGGGGTTGAGCTTTCTATGCCTACGGGAATGAATGCTGACCGTGGTTCAGATTCTAAGGTCCAGCTATATTCTCAGCCTCCTCCCCTGAAGGCCTCAGAAGCAGTCACCTAGGTGGCCAGCACGCACACGCTGGACCCCACTGAGAAGTGGGTGGCACCCAGGACCACCTGCCTACGCTCTGGTGCCCCTTCTCCTTGGCATCCCACTGCTGGGCGCCGAGCTCCCTCCTCATGCCAGGTGCTCCTCGGAGGTGTGTGTGGGCTGGGAAGGTGTTGCTTCTGGCCAGGAGCCCAACAGCTACCTGGGACCTGACAACAACGTGTGCCTGTTGCAAGGCTGAGAGGTGACTGTGGCCAGGTGTGCAGAGAACTCTGCCAAGTCACCTGGTCTCCCACAAACACTGAGTCCCTGCTCTGCACATGTGCCTTGCTGATGGTCCCATGGAGATGTGCCCACTCCGCAGCCAGGAAAATAAAGGCCAGAGACCTAGACAGAGTATACGTCTAGCTAGTAATACTGTGGATGTGTAGATTTATTCTTCTCTCTCTATCTGGGGACTTACAGGGAAGGAGTAAGGCTCAGAGAGGCAAAGTCACTCACATAAAATCCCACAGCTATTGAAGCCGAGATCCTGTCCTGTGGGTTGCTTCCTTTTTACTAAGGGTAAGGCCCCCTCAGTGTCTGGGTGAAATAAGTGTCTCTAGCTCTGGGTAGAGCAGAGCTGGACCCCCACCTCTTGGGGAGGCCGGAAGCATCCACACTAAATGCTCCGTGCTTGTCTGTGCCCACCTGCTGCCACGCTGAGATGAGGAAGGCTTGCAGATCAGGTCAAAGCCTGGGAGTCTCCCTCAGCCTTGTTCTTAAGGGTCAAGGCTACGGCTGCCTTGTCACCCCCCACTCCCCCCCCACACACACACACCTAGGCAGCGTGGCATTTTCTCCAGCAGCTGAAACACTTTTCCTAGTACCTCCACTCCTGACACCCAGTCTCAGGACGAGCCGTTGAACTTAGAAGCATTGTCTGTCTTGAGGAGGGAGGTCTGGAGTAGGGAAGGCTTTGCCAGAAGTCAGACAGCATGGGGGTCTCCCAGGTAATCTCCCCAGATTCCTATCAGGAAAAGGCAGAAGGAGCCAAGGATGGATTTGTGCACCGAGCTCTTACTGTGTTCCCACCCCCCAGGCACCAAGGTCTTCACACATACATGGCTGTTTCTCTTAGATTTGGTTCCCAGTCCTGCAGAGCGTCCGTGTGATGGGTAAAAGTCTTCCTGCCAGAAAACCAAGCATTCAGGCCCCCTCTTCCTTCGCTCTGCCCAAGGATGACTGACCCTGCCCTATCTAAGGCCTGTGGGGGTTCCTGCAAACCAGACATCACCAGAGTTCCACAAGCTAAGCCGGGATGGAGGTGGCTGTCGTGGGCAGGGCGGAGGTGAGTCAGTGAAGTAAAGTAGATAATTAGAAAAATGACAGTGACTAACCGTAGGCTTGGATGGCCCTGGACAGTTTATAGAGTACTTTTGCGTTTATAAGACTGTAGTGTTTACCTATCCAAGTCCGTGGATGAGACCGAAGAGATTGAAAGGCTCGGCCCCATAGCCAGATAGTTAAGAGTCCGTGGGGCAGACTTGAGCTCCAGTGCCCTGGCCTGCCCTGCCCTGGTTACTGTCATACCGTGACTCTGTTTGCCTTAGCAGTGGCCTGGGAGTCTCAATGTGACTCCCATTTTATAGAGGCCTGAGACTGATGACCCAGTTGGCTAGGGCAAGGTGGAGGGTGGAGCGTGGGTCCCAGCCACTCATTTGGGATGGACAGCAGGGCTGGCAGTTCTTGAAAGCCATTGTCTGTTGGGGACAACACCTGGGACTTTACAGCTAAGGGTTTGAGCTGAAACCTCTGAGAAACAAGGCAGTGGGCAAAAGGGTCTTTTGTCCTTGTCTCTGCTGGTGGGGAAATGCAGGGGCAGGGCTCTGTGGCCCAGCACAGGGATTTTGAAGCCCTTACCTCTGTCATGAGGGGTTGCCTCTCTCATGAGGGGCATCCTCCATGAGCCTCGTTGATACCGTTCCCACCTCCAAGAGCCAAAGCTCTGCATGGGAAACACTTCTTAGAATCCAGTGCTCTGTGCCAGAGGCCACAGTCTGAGGAGGCATGGGGGTGCCATGGCCCCTGCCCAAGCCACACAGAGGAGGTGGAAACTGCCTGAGGTCAGAGAGCAGGCGGGGCCTAGACTATATAGGTCTCTGATTGCACAGGGTGTGGCCCATAGTCCTGGTGGCTAGCTGCCCTGTTCCCTAATTCAAGTGTCCTTCTGAAAAATGCCCTCCGGTCCTGGCTCAGCAAAGCAGACGAGGCAGTTACGTCCCCTAGTCTCAGGGGCTTCTTGTCTTCCATGCAGTGGCCGGAGGTCCAGGACCTAAGAGCAGACTGGATCTGGCAGAGCTGCGTCCACCCTCTCCAATCCCACCCCACACTAACCTAGGGCAACTCTTCCATACCCTTGTAGCTGGCAACAGCCAGGAGGATTAGAGGCACTATTGAGAGGCTTTGAGGGAGGGTTCCGGGCAGAGTGGGCGAGAGGAAGCATCTTAGAGGCTCCGTCATTGTGGGTTACCTGTGGAGAGTGGACAGTGGTTGTTGGATCCTGGTGCTGGGCTAGGGGAGAAGTCTGGGAAGAGACTGTGGAAGAGGTGGGGGGACATGGGGGCTGAGTGCAGAGATGCCCGCTGCTGTGTTGGATGGCTCTCCAGGAAACATACTGCTTCCTTGCAAAAGCTACCTTTGGGTCCATGCGTCAGAGTGGCCCCTGGTCTGCACTAGGGTTTAACAGGAACCTACCCAGAAACCTCATGTCCACAAGGTTGGGGTGGCAGGCTGACCAAACAAGGACACTGGTCACTAAGGAAGTCAAGTCACCCAATTCCAGGTGGTGTTCCCTGGGTCAACGGAGGGTGGGTGGGGACCAGTTAAATCAGGAATTGTGGAATCTCTTCTTCATTGTACTCTGTGCCAAGAAGGGCTCGGATGCACTGTCCAGATGTGCCGCTATTGATTAGTGATGTCTGTCATGTCCAGGGGTGTGCCAGACAACCTCAAACTTATGCCCTGGAATAACTTTTTCCCATTCATACTCACCTCCTGAGGTCAACAAGGCTCAGGCTGGTGTAGACCAGGCCCTTGCCATGCTGGCTCTATATCCTTGGATCCTGCATGCCTGCCAAACATGAGTCTGAGAGTCTAATCTCTCGACCCCGTCCTGGTGATCAAACCCAGTGTCTGGTCTTGGACATGCTAAACAAGGCACCCTGCCACCTAGCAACATCCTAGCCCAGGTTTTTCATCTCTTAAAGAAAGAGGGAGAGTCCAGTGGGCTTCCCAAATACTGGCTTGCAAACTCTCCAGCTCTCGGGCTTGCCTGCACTTTGCCCTGTACCACTGTCATCAGCGACTCAGGCTAGGTCGGAGTTCAGGATCTGCTGTGTGATTGGGACCAAGTTGTTGTCTAAGGCCTATGACTCTGGGCCTAACTGAGAGCCACATGGATGCCTCCGTCGGTGTCATTGCATGTCTGACCTCTACCTTGGATGGGAATGTTGGTGTGGGTGAGGTAGGGGTGAGGCAAGAGCATAATTTCAAAGCAGTACAGGCCCAGACTCTCAGCCCTCAACTCTCCCCAAGACCGCAGCCCCCAGCCTGAGCTGGCTTCTCTGACCCTCCCTTTAACCAGCCCCATAAAAAGGGAGCAGGCGGGCGAGAGTCCCGCTGCAGACTTTGTAATGTGGCTCAGAGGCGGGCCCTGCGCCTTCCAACCAGGCTGTAATTACGGCTGGCACCAGACACCCCCTCATTACCAGGGCCTGCAAGGAGCACTCTAATTACAGCATGCTGGCCGGCTGGAGTGGCTGCAGGGGCAGGCCTCAGAGGTGGCCTGCCTCTACAGGGAGGCTGGCTGGGGTGTGGGGGGCTATCCTTGGCCTCCAGCACGCTCCCCAAGGCTCCCTCTTCCCCTTGTCTGTGTGAGAAGGTGAGGCCTCCAGAGGAGAGTCCAGGGACTTCAGTACTTTATGCAAGAAGCACTTCTTAAGCATCTACAGTACGCAAAAACATCTGGAGACACGGCTCAGTTGATAGAGTGCTTGCCCGGCATGCATGAAGACCTGGGTTCAATCCCTAGCACCACATAAAGAGATGTGGAGATGTTGGTTGATAATCCTAGCACTCAAGAGGAAGAGGCAGACTGTTTTAGAAACTCTAGGTCATCCTTGGCTATATAGTGAATTCAAGGTTAGCCTGGACTCCTTGAGACCTTGCTTAAAAAAAAAAAGATGTCGGGGGCTGGAGAGATGGCTCAGTGGTTAAGAGCACTGACTGCTCTTCCAGAGGTCCTGAGTTCAATTCCCAGCAACCATATGGTGGCTCGCAACCATCTGTAATGGGATCTGATGCCCTTTTCTGATGTGTCTGAAGAAAGCAATGGTGCACTCATATACATAAATAAATAAATCTTTAAAAAAAAAAAAGATGTCTACCATATTCCAGCCTAACCCAGAGACACAGCAATAGACAGAGTACAGCCTTCATGCTATAGGACTCAAAAATGAAAGCATGGTGAGGCCATGCTGCTTGTAATGGATGTGAAGATGTCCCTGTCCCAGGCCTCAAGAGCTTCAGTCAGTCTCCCAGGACCCTCTGGCTTTAGTTGGCACAGCAGGGTCTCCAGGCCTCCGTCCCAGGGTCTTTAGATTGCTTGGCACCCACACACATGGTTAACAGCAGTGTCGAATGCACCGTTACAGAGCGTCTGTCCCCTGGGACCCTGGGGTCTGGAGGGGCCTGGATATTAACAAAGACGCATACCAGAGCACCTGAACGTCAGGAAGCGTGGGTGGTAAAGAAAGACATGCCAGAGGAAGAACAGGACCCTGATGGTGGTAGTACAGGGGTTGTAGGCAGAGCAGGGCTCCTAAGGAGGTGACACTATTAGGTAAGGCCTGAGGAAGAACCAAGAGTTACCAGATAAAGGGCAGGGAAGTGGGAAGGCAGCCTCTTCCCCCCCAAGATGGTGTCAAGGTGACGCTCAGGCACCCCGGTGGAAGTGGTAGAATTTCTGTACATCGTTCATTCATACAGCATCGGCCTAGGTGTGCACAGATAGATTCCCAGTCCAGGCTTAGCTCTGCCACAGTGCTCTGTGACCTCAGGCCACTCACAGCCTCCCTGAACTGGAGCTAGCACATCAGTCCCTCACTCTGCCCTGACCCTGAAGACTGGAAAGAATTTGCTGGTCTTTTCCCACCAATACCAGCTCTCGGGAATAATAACAAGGGGACCTTGAAGCAGTAGAGACCGAGAGGGACCAGAGAGCTGTTGCTGAGAGCTCAAGGCTGACCGGTTCTCTGAGTTCTAAGAGCCACCCGGAAGCAGGCACAAAAGGAATTGTCCTGAGCTCCAGGCAGTCCTCTGCTCCCAGCTGGGGAGGAAAAGCAAGACCTTTTTGTCCGGGCCCAGGGCCGAGACAGTGGGCCAGTGATGTGGCTGGGAAAAGGCTGTAGTCCTCGGCTAAAATTAGCCACCCACAAAACCTCTACATCAAGGGCAACCCGACGACACTTCTATTGTTTTGAACTTTGGATCCCAGGGGACTTGGGGAAGTTGGTGGCTGTCTCTCTCCCAGATGATATGAGCCACTCTTGAGCCTCACAAATGTCCAGTAAAGGGACCAGAGGATGGACAGTGTGAGAAGGAATGTGCTGGGCTACCCAAGACCACAGCCTCCAGTCCCCGTATTGGAGACATTCTCCCTTCCCCAGTGCCACTGACTGTGCCCTGGGCTTAATGAGGGCCAGGTGTTGAACTGGGAAGAAGTTAAGGACATTTTGAAATACATGCAGAGAAACAGCCTAAGGGACATGCTTGCTCTTTGCTGGTGGCACATGCACTTCCCCCAGGGTTGGACACCTGGCTTTGGCTCTACCATCAAGTAACCGTGTGACTTTCGGCGACTTTAGGTAAACAGCGGTGACTGAGATCCTGTATGTGACTTTGACACTATTGAAGCCGGTAGTAGAGCTACAGAGCTTCTAGACTGGGACCTCCTGGTGTTGCCCGGTTCTGCTCTCAGTGCTGCCTCCTGTGTCCTTACTGGACATTCCACAGTATGACATCTGTCTAACAAGAAGAGGAGGTGTTTTCCTAAGGAGGACAGGGAGCAGGGCTGGCACCGTGTAGCTGTGTCTTTCCTTTGGTTCCTTGTGGGACGTCTCCTGCCAACTGTCACGGGAGCGGACCATAATTGATCTGAGTCAGTCCGACACAATACCAAAGAGCTCGAAAGGCCTGCGGAGGAGGGACTTGGGTCTGGGTGCTGACGCTCCTCTATGGACTGAGGTAAGTCACCGAACCTCCCGGTGTTCATTTCCCACCTGTGAGGACTGTTGACCAGGGAATGTGGGTGCGGAGCCTGGAAACAGCTCCGCTTCCCTAACTCTGTGGCCTGGGAAGCCATGAACCCCAGCAACAGTGGGGGTTCCTTCTACCACCCCCAGCTAAGAGGGCTGGGAACACAGGGGTGGCCTCCGCACTCCCAGTACCAACTTTGCTGGTAGTGTCCAGTGACTTTCTGTCCCCCTTGGGGGCTTATAGGGCCAAGCAGGGAGTCGTGACCTCAGGCCTCTGTTACCCTTTTGCAGGGAAGGGTCAGAGGAAGCTCTCGAGAAGACTGGTATCCACAGCTAACCGGAGGCATCGCCTCCCCCAGGGTCCATTTCTCACCAACAGCCTACGTTCCCAGTGCCTCTGGGGGTCCCAGCAGCTCTCTACCCCAGCATGTTTCTGGTGGCACATCCAAGACCCTGGGGAGCTGGCTGTCCTCTTCCATGCTTCCTCCCCATGGGGAGACTCCTGAGGCTCCATCTCTGCCCGGCCTGTGGCTCTAGCTCCCTGGGAACCCAGTGCTCACTCGTCCACCCAGCACCGCTGTCCGCAAGTACCCTAGTGTCCTCTCTTGCTTCCACTCTCTGGCCCCCAACTGCCTCAGAGGTGGGTACAGTGCCACCACGCCCACTCTACAGATAAACAAACTGAGGTCTCGGGAGGTGAGGCAGCTGGCTGGCCCAGAGTCATCCAGTGGGCTAGTAGCCATGGGCAGGGACCGTTCAAGTGTCTTCCTTCCCTAGATCCAGGTTTTCTTCCTTATTCCACCCAAGAACTCCATGGCTAGGAACTAACCAAGAGCTGGTTATGTCTCCAGTTTATGCCACAGGGGCATCAGAGAGGGGGCCAGCTCCCCTGAAGTGACAGTGGGCCCTGTGACCTGGAGTGCATCTCCTCGGACACTTGTGTCATCCTCCTGCCCTCCTGCCCTCTCACCTGTCATCTGTAGCTCACTTGGAAAACCAGGTGAGCAGGCCCAGCCCTGAGCCAAGGAGGCCGGGTGATTACATCAGCAGGTGCAAACAGGCAGGCGGAACAGGGACCTGTGTCCCATGAGGGCTGGCAACAGCTCCATCTGCCCCACGGAGTCTGTTTCATTCCCTTCTTCCAGCTTGCATCAGCCTTTTACAGCTTGGTGTCATCACAGAGCAGGCCAAGTAGAGGCTGGAAGTCTGCCCTGGGACCCTGGAAACCCGAGGCTGTCAATCAAGTCCAAGCGGGGCGTGATTGTATGCCTGAGAACCCAGGGCTCAGGAGGCAGGAGGATTGCTGCCAGTTCAAAGCCAGCATAGGCTATGTAACAATACCCCTGTCTCAAAAAAGCAAATGCTAGTAGCCCACACCCGGGCACCCCTTTGAGGCCCGTCTCTTCTTCTAAAAGGAACGAGAGAAATCAGCAGCTGACAGGGCAGCCCAGCTGAGAAAAGGGTTTTAGACTTCTGAGTTTAAGAAGCCCATCGTCTTGAAATTGGCAGAGCAAATTAAAATGATCCCATGTCCCAGATGGGAAAATCAAGGCCCTGTGAGAAGTGGATTCTCTGAGGACAGCCCACTGGGGTGTCAGTCAGCACCGATGGCGTCCAGACCAAGAAGCCTGGACATGGGATGGTGGAAGCCTGGAGATGAGAAATTCCTTCGCTTGTGGGGTATCAGTAGTTGATGCCTGCTGCAGGGAAGACGAAAGAAGAGGAAGAGGAAGAGGAGGAGGGAGAAGAGGAAGAGGAGGCGTCTATGCCCATGTATGCATTCAGTTCTCAAATAATAAAGTATTTAAGCTAGGTGTGGCAGTGTACACCTTTAATCCCAGCACTGTGGAGGTAGAGGCAGGCAGATAGATCTCAGTGAGTTCAAAGCCAGCCTCTTATACAGAGAAGTCCTGTCTTGAAAAACAAAAAATTTAAAAACACCAAAAAAACCCAAACAAACAAACAAACAAACAACAACAACAAAACTTAAGCCATCAAGGGTCATGGTGGAACGGGTTGGTTTTTATTTTTATATTTATTTTTCCCAAACCATTCTTAATGTCATCTTAATGTCAAGGGTATGATTATCTTTATAATCTGAACAGACCAAAAAAAATTTTTTATTAGAAGCAAATGTAAGGTTTTAATTTACTTACTTATATGTTGTCAGAAATTGAACCCAGGGCCCATGAATGCTAGTTAAGCGCTGAACTTTGCCCCCAGCCCAAAGGAAAGAGTTGCAAAATCAAGTCCCTGCTGTGCCTCTGGGGGGTCGAGTACCCAGTGGTTCTACTGATCTTGTACAGTGTGATCTAAGGCCAAAACATACCCTCTCTGGTTTCAGTTTCAGAGGACAGTTTTTCAGATGAGCTCTGAGGATCTAGGTTTCCAGTGGGTTCTTGTGGTCCAGGCTCTCTCCTGTACCCCAACTGCTACCCTGATTCCAAGGAAGCTGGCCAGGACAGCCAGAGAAAGCCTACCTCCCCAGTGGGCCCAGCTCCACAGACAGGGAACCTGGGGAAAGGCTGCATTCTAAAGAGAGAGGTCAGGGAGGGGGTGTCAGGGGCTGGAGATGGTCTGGAGGGCTCTAGAGTAGATGCTGTGATTATCTAGAGTTGGGTTGGGGGAAGCTGTTGGAGGGACAGCGGAGGACTCTGAAGACCGGCCCAGGTTGGGAGCAGGGTGGGTCCCGGGGTCAAAGACAAAGTCTCAAATCCAATGGAGAAGGGTCTGCAGGCTGGGAGGCTACAGGAAGGAGCAGGGTTGCCATGGGTAGCATCTGGGGTTATCCGTGCAGCGTCAGGGTTAGGAGAACACGTTTCACCCTGTCCACAGTACCAGGGACACACTTCCCACCCTGTCCATGGGAGCAGCTGAGTGTTTGGTAGAGTCTGAAATTGCAAGTCACCAAATTAAAAAAAAAAAAGGAGGGGGGGATAGGGAGGCTGGCATCTCCTGCAGAGGGATGGTGAGGCATGGTGGCATTAGCTTAGGGGCCCCCATCAAGGATGGAGCCTCTGTCCCAGCCAGGATATGTGTCTAGGGAGATGGTAATGGGTGTGTGTGATCCTGAGGGTATAAGCTTAGCTTATTGTTTTTTGAAGTGCCCACAAACATGTCTGGAGCGGGGCAGGGTGGGAAGGGGCCTGAATGCTGGGCTTGAAGCCAAGGCCTGATTCTCACCTAGGTGACAGACACGGCTATCCTCAAAGGTCCACAGGATCATCAGTGTAGATGGGTGGTCTTGAGTGTATCCTTTGACTTTTGAGCCTCAGTTTCTAGCCCTGTAAAATGGAACAGCAACTCAAGCTTGTTGCTTGGCTGGTGTGTGTGGTACCGTAAAGGCTTTTAAATGCTGTGAGTGAGGTCGAAGGTCATTTTCTGAAAGAGGGGATGAGAAGCCTTGGTCCCCTTACCCAGGAGAGGAGGAAGCAGAAGACTGTTCCTCAGGGCTCTGACCCCACCAAGCCTGGCACTGAAGTTAACTCTAGAGGTGTCCATGCCAGGGAGCCCAGGGTTCAGGGGAAAGATCCAGAGGGAGGGCAGGCAGCATAGCTTCCCCCAGGGCCTCTGTGAATCGGGTAGCCCAGTGACCCAAGGACTGTGTCCATCCCCACTCTTGAAAGTAACCTGATGTCTGGGCCTTGGAGGGAGCCCTCACAGGAGCACCTGGACCTGGTTACAAGTTTTGGCCCTCTTGGCAAGGTTACTTCCTGTGACCATCACAGGAAATGACATCATGGGCACAAATGGGTCTGTGGAGGGTGTGGGAACAGGGCTGGGTGAGAGGCCTTCTTTGTTAGGAGCAACTTGGTGTCCTCCAAGCTGGCCAGCCCCCATTTGTCATCAGTAACAGGCATTGTAACAGCCTCTGAGGGGGACTGCAGCCTGAACCCTACAGGAGCCAGGGCCAGATGGAGGCAGTGTTTTGTGTCCAAGGAGGGGCCTAGCCTGTGGGGTTTGTGTTTTTAAAACATAATAAGTTGGCTCGTCTCCCCCAGCTCTGCCCGCTCCCCACCGAGCGCAGTGAGCACAGTGAATGGGAGAGATTTTCCATGCGGTAGGAGTCGGGGCTGGGAGAATGAGCTGGTGTCCAGAGGCTGAGGAACCACCATGATTACCGATGATGACTGTGCCCAGCGTGGGACAGCTCTGTGCACACTTCCCTTACCCCCTCCTCGCCTCCCTGTCCTGTGCCAGCCAGCCCTGGACACATGGTCTTGCTCTGCTGGAGATAGATTCCTAGAACCATGCCAAGGTCCCTCAGCTCCAGGGACAAAGGCAGGTGACGGAGGTGCCAAGCCCCTCTCCACCAAGCTACAGCTTTGTATTGGGACCTCTACCCAGAGCAAAGTCTGGCCTCGGAGAGGAATGGTGGGTGTTTATATTCTAATGTGGGACACCGGGCATGTATCTGCCATAGCTGGCTCTTTCTGAACCATCGGGACCCTGATCCAGAAACAGAACTCTGATCCAGCTGGGTTAGTTTGTTGTGTGATGTTGTTAGTTGCTCCCCATTTCTGAGCTGGTGACATGACAGGACTCCAGATCAACTTTCTTGAAGGAGTTCAGGTGACAATGGTCAAGTACAGGTCTCCAGCTCCTCCCACAGACGTAGCTGGAGAACGTTCCCCAACCTGCTACACAGACTGCAGGACCACCGCTCTCAGAGCGTGCTTTCATCTGGCTCCTTGGGTGACAACCCTCACGGCAGCACCCCCAAGTTAGCAGGCAAGAGGCAAACCACCTTCTCAGACAGCCTAATTCGGACTGGGGATTTGAAAGGGGCCAGAGGGCTCTGGATAATTTGCCTGCTCCTGCCCAGCCTGAGCCTGGGGTCAAAGGTCATCTCAGGGAAAGCCAAGCTACCTTCTCTTCATAAAATGACAAGAGTAGGGTTGGTGACATGTGCCTGTGATTCAAGCAGTCAGGAGGCTGGGGCAGGAGGATCAGATCTGAGGGCGGACTGAGGACTGAGGGCACCTGGTCTACAGAGTGAGACCCTTTTAAAGGAAGGAAAAGAGAATAGTGTGCTTGGGGTGGGACCTCTGGGAAGCCGGTCCCTTTTTGGTCCTCTGCCTCCTGCCTACTCTAGTGCCTCAGGTCCTGGCACCTTTGGAGTCAGCATTTTCACTGTTGGTCCAGCCCAGGCCCCGGAGAAAAGCCTGTGTACTGAACAATGTTGCCTTTCCCACTGCCCGTCTCCATCACGTCTCCAGACATGAACACTGAGGTCCATTGGAAGGGTGTGGTACACCCCCTGCCCTCCAGAACAGTCACTGAGACTGCTAAGGAGCCTCGGAGCTCCCACGTACAGTGCCTGCTCAGCCCACTTACCCCCACACCTGCCTGTGTCCCTGGCTCAAAGAACAGGGAAGTTGTCACTAGGAGGGCAGCAGGGTGGTGGGTGGACTCAAACCTGGCCTCAGAGACAGGAGACTAAAGAGCTGAGAATCTGGGGGCAGAGACCTCCAGAGGTGAGGTGGCTGTGCGACCTCCAAGATCAGTGTCATGGCTGGGACCCCTAGAGACTAGGAAACTTTGTGACCTCCGAGGTCAGTCAGTGTCCTGACTGGAAGGCCAGCCAGTGGCATCTGTGAGTCGTTGTTGGTCTGTCAAAGCAGCCAAGGCAAGCCTGGTCCTCCCAGGGTCCTTGGAAGTGTGTGTGAGTGAGCTAAAGTCGGATGAAGAGTTGTGGGGGGGCATTTAAATGACACCCACAGACCTCTCTCATTCCATAGGGTCAGGAAGCTAGGAGTAAGGCTTAGACAGTACACACGTGTGACACCTGCATCTGGGAGGTGGATCTCAGGAGGGCCGAGGGTTCAAGGTCATTATCACCTACCTAGAGTGTACCAAGCTTGATGCCAGGTCAGTCACAGCCCTGGGCAGAGAGGCTCCTGTAAGATAGACTAGGAACCCCTGACTCAGGGATGTGATTCCCAGACTGTGCTGTGCCACCTCAGGGTGCTATGGAATAGCTGTTTTAGTCCCAGGGAAACTGTGAGGGAGCTCACTGTGTTCACACCAACATTATCTGGCTCTCTCTCAGCTGGCCAGGTCACTGCAAAACCAAGTGTCGGATACCAGGAACTAAGGACTCTGTGACAAATGGAGGACGGGGGTGGGGGCAGCGTCCACTCTGCTCTGAGAACTTGTGCTGTGACCAACAGGTACACACACAGTATCCTAGTTAGTAAGTTGTAGAAGTGGGATAGAGAGTGTGCAAGCGCACATGTAAGCATGCATGTGCGTGTCTGTGTGTGTGCACGCCTGTGCATGTATACATGCATGCCTCTGTGTGTGTCTGTGCGCATGTGCACATGTTAGAAGAACTTAATGACCCATAGATCCAGCTATGAGAAATAATATGAAATACCAGTTTCTCTGAGCCTCGGTTCCCACACTTAAGATGATAATTTCCAGATCCACCCCTTTCTCTGCAAAAACTTTCTATTTTTGTGGATGAGTAAAATTCCACATTTTCATTACCCATCCGCTGACAGGCATTTCTGCTGATTCCGTTTCCTTGCTCTTGTGAGGAGAGTAGTGGTACACGTGGCCGTGTGATTATACCAGGTAGTTTTCAACTCAAAAAAAGTTGATGACTCAACTTTTAGGAATACATTCATATTGAGTTCCTTGACTGAATAATAATAATAGTGATAATAATAACAGTAATAATAATAATAAATTCTTTGTGGATGGTGGTCATGAGATGTATCTAGGGGCTATGAAGTCTCCTCTAAGCAGGGCAGAGTAGCCCCCAGGAACCCAAGTACTTCATCCTTGGCTGGTGCCAGAGGACCTGGTAGAGGCTGCACACCTGCTGCACCATGTTGGCGGTGGGCACGGCCTGAATGTTCTGTTTCTTGGGTTCAAACTTTAGCTCTGCTCTGTGGTCCTGAGCAACTTGAGCAACCTCGCTGAGCCTCAGTTTCTCCTCTATAAAATGAGGACAACAGGCCGGGCAGTGGTGGCGCACCCCTTTAATCCCAGCACTCAGGAGGCAGAGGCAAGTGGATCTCTGTGAGTTCGAGGCCAGCCTGGTCTACAGAGTGAGTCAAGGACAACCAGGGCTACACAGAGAAACCTTGTATTGAAAAACAAACAAGCAAGCAAATGAATGAATGAATGAATGAATGAATGAGGACAACAGAACCCACCCAGAGGGTTGTTGAAAGAATTTGATAATTCAAGTGTTCCCAAATACTCAATCGCTCGCTGCTTGGGTAGGCATTCGGTAAGACTTCAGTGGGGCAATCAATGTGTACTTACCCAGTGGCAGGCCTGCTCCAAACCACCATGCAATCTTCAGAGCAGCCTAACAGGAGGCTGGTGCTTCCCTCCAGTCCTTCCTCAGCAACAAAAGAGCAGCACACCCATTAGACACTCTCTAGTTCCCATAGAAGGTGCTGGAAGAAATGGGTTTGCATCCCATTGGATGGCTTCTCCTTAACCACTAGGTTGGAGGTAGGTGTGTGTGTGTGTGTGTGTGTGTGTGTGTGTGCACTCTTTCCCCCTGCCCCACCCCTCTAAAGCCAGTATCTTTTGCCCTAGTCTTAGGAGAGTCTCCTGGTACACAGAGAGAAAAGACAGACACATTTTTGTCTATTCTGGTCTTGGCGAACTGTGTGTCCCCTGCCCCTCTGCCTACAGGGGGTTTCCTTTGACCTGAAGGACAAGTGCATGATCCCTATTTAGGCCTCCAGGGAGGGGCCATGGACGTGTGTATGCTCGACCACAAGTGCGCGCGCACACACACACACACACCACCCCGCATTTGATTCCATTTTCCCAGTAGTGAACATGAAGCACAAGCCCCCCACTGCTTGTCCCAAGCTGACGCCTGATTGTTCTGCATTTGTGATGCAAAGCCAATTTTCCTAAATGAATTGTGACCAATCACAGGCCTGGCCTGCTTTCCTCCCTTCCTGTTTGTCTCACCTCCCAAGGTGCTGTTCTTTCCAGCGACACAGGCTTTTCTTTCCACCATGCCATGTGGGGGAGGAGGTGGCCACCAGCTTAGCCTAGCTGTATGCTCTAAAGAGTCTGCTCTGTTCTGCTAAGGGTGTGAGCCTGCGAAGAGCCTACAGGATGCTTAGAGCCCTGGGCTTGGCATTACCACCCCTCCCCCCACCACACACCCCCAAAGGCCCAAACGTCCTGGATGCCTCTGTGTCTCCAGTGGGGCTCCTGGGGCAGTGGTGGCTTTGAGGCAGAGCTGGCCTGGTTTGTGCTTTCGCCTCAGCCTGTATGTAGTGCATTGAAGCTTCGTCATGGGAGAGGACTGAAGCCAATCTGAGCCAGAGTGGGAGACATGGGCAGATCTAGTGGGGGGTGTCCTTGCCTCTGGACCACTGGCCAGATGGGAAAACTGTGGGCTCTGGAGACCTTGTATGAGTGGCAGTGCAGGTCCCCAGGATGAGGTGTTCATGGCACTGTCCCTCCACAGGTGTTGACTCTGCTGGCCAGGTGCTCCCAGACTCCTACCCATCAGCACCCGCAGAGCAGCTGCCTTACTTCCTGCTGGAGCCACAGGACGCCTACATCGTAAAGAACAAGCCCGTGGAACTACGCTGCCGAGCCTTCCCCGCCACGCAGATCTACTTCAAGTGTAACGGCGAGTGGGTCAGCCAGAACGACCACATCACACAGGAGAGCCTGGATGAGGCCACAGGTGAGGATGCCACAGAGCCACGATGCCCCCTGGGCCTCAGGGTACCCTGGGTCCCCCAGGTGTTGGCTACAAGCCCCAGTAGGGGCTCTCCCACTCTCCCACACAGTTGGTCAGTCTTGCAGTTGTGCACCAGACAAGACAACACCGGAGGCGGTGTCTTTCCATAGCTTTCCTTTAGGGGAAGACCATACCGTTTCCCAGTTACATTCATGGTGTGTTTCCTTGACAGAGTTGTTCTTGGTATAAGAGCAAAGATTCACACGTGGCCCTTGTCAATACACTTGGGACCAGGAGGATTTCAGATTTCAGAATTGTTTTGGACTTTGAATTTGCTCAGATTCTGAATCAGATAATCCCTCCTACCTTTAAAAAAAAAAAAGGAAAAAAGAAAAAAAGAAAAGAAAAACAAAAAACCAAAGCCATAACATTTAAAATGTTTCAAACCCTGCAATTTCTGCAGCATTCTATCAATGATGAGTTTTGGTTTTGGGCCTTGTGGTATACAGTTATGGTCTCAGCTGCTCGGGAGGCTGAGGCAGGAGGATGACAGGTTCAAATTTCTTTTGGGACCCTGTCTCAAAATAAAGTAAGAGAGTCTCTGGGGCTGCAGGTCAGCGGCAGAGTGCTTGGCAGTATTCACACGGCCCTGGGTTCAGTCCCTTATGTGGCATAAAGTGGAGTGTCAAGATGGCTCTGTGGGTTAAAGTACCTGTCGTACAACCTGAGTTCAGTCTCTGGCCCCACAAAGTAGAACTGACTCCAGAAAAGTGTCCTCTGGCTTCCAGATGTGTTGTGGCACACGCGTGCACACATACACAAATGCACACACACACACACACACATACACTTTTGAGTCTCTCCTGCTTTCTTATGACCCCTCCCCCCTTTTCTGTCCTTCATTTTCTGCTTTGCCTTGAAAAGCCCCGATTTCAGGCCCACCTAGATAGACGGGAAGCCACACCCCAGCCAGCTCAGAACCAGCTCGGCCGCAGGTGTGAGCTTGGTGCTGGGGGTTCTGAAATAAAAAAAGACTTGAAACTCCATTCTCATCTACAGTCTGATAAATAAAAAAATTAGAAGTAAAAAAAGCAAGCCCGACCGAACTAGTCAGTGTTGATACTGGCCCGTCATCCCCAGGACACAGTAAGACCCTCTCTTAACTAAACCAGAAGAGAACAACCTAATCCACCATCCTGGCTTTATCACTCTGGCTGTGTGACGGTGAGGCAGTCATACAACCTCTCTGGGCCCCCACGTCCTTCCTTCTGTTAGCAAGAGGTCCCAGTGGGGAGGCCATAAGATGGCACATGCACAGTGCCAGCCAGGCAGAGAACTAGGACCCTCTGGGCCCTGTCAAACACTTCTGTATTCTTTATGGATTGTTCTGGCCTCTTCTTTGGCCTGTGAGTCCCTTCTCCCAGTGAGGGCCAGCCATGAGTTTTAGTCCAAGTAAGAAACAGTTTGCCCCTGGGATCTGGGGCTGTTGTCCCCATTAACTGTGTATAGTGACAGTGGTTCCCACAGCCCATGCATGTGAGGACAGCGGTGACAAGGATGAGACAGTCCTACTTGCCCCACCTGCCTGGACTAGCAGGTAGTCATCCTGCTGGTAACTGGAAGCACCCTGGGCATAGAGGGGGCAGAAGAGTTCCAGACAGGAGACAGTGTACAGTGGCCCGTGGCTACTTGAGGAGGTCTGGCGTCTGTGTGGAGGACTTGGGTAGTGAATGGGTTTAAAGGCCTAAAAGGCAGGCTTTGGTTTTTGCCCCGGGGAATGGCCGTAGATCACGCAGATGGAAGCCAGTGGGACTCTTGGCTCGGGTAGAAGGGGGGCGGTTTCTTCCCTCGTCACTAAAGGCCTATCCTCTCCTGGCCAGGCTTGCGGGTGCGAGAGGTGCAGATCGAGGTGTCCCGGCAGCAAGTGGAGGAGCTCTTCGGGCTCGAGGACTACTGGTGCCAGTGCGTGGCCTGGAGCTCTTCAGGAACCACCAAGAGTCGCCGAGCCTACATCCGCATTGCCTGTATGCCTCCCTGATTATCCCACCCCACTTCCCCACTGAGGTCAGAGAAATGCCCTCCCCACGGTATGCCAGACAACATGGCCTCCTAGACCCAGGGGCCAAGCCTCCTCAGGCTCCCGGGGTTTCCAGCAGCCCTTGTCACCTCTGAAAGGAAGCTGGACGATTCCAGGAGAGGTCCCAGGGTCAGGGAGGGGGACCCTGTTTCTGTAGGTGAAGGGATCCCTGTAAACAGTTCCTTAGGTGTGCCCTGCCCCCTAGTGGCCACAGTGGGCATTTCATGCTTACATCCGCCATCCCTTGATATTCTTGGAACTCTTCTCCTCAGATTTGCGCAAGAATTTTGACCAGGAGCCTCTGGCCAAGGAGGTACCCTTGGATCATGAGGTCCTTCTGCAGTGCCGCCCACCCGAGGGAGTGCCTGTGGCTGAGGTGAGGAGGGGGCGTGGCCAGCCAGGTAGGGTATTTACCGGCCGCCACGGACTTACTGTGGTCCTGCCTGTCCTTCTGAACCCCATTCACACCAGACCCCGCCCATCCCTCCGTAGGTACAACCTCACGGGAAGGGTCTTGGTCTCTGACTCCCCTAATTGACATAGATCCAAGAAACCATAGATACCACTGGATTTCAGTGGGTGTGTCCAGGCGTCATCCACTCCATCAGCTGGAGACCACCTTCCTTTCCTTCCCCTCCCCCCACCCTGCACTGGTCTAGGCGTTCAGGGGAACATGTAGCCTTGTACCAAAGGACAGGCCTCTCATTCAGAGCTCAGCTGCGGGCCTTTAAACTTGGTCACCTGGTCTCTTCTGCTTGTGCCCTCTAGACAGTGGGTAAGGTGGGCACCTGAGTGGCGGTTGCCACCTGTTGGGCTTTGATCTCCTCAGCAGCCCTGCAGTGTGAGCACGGCCACCATTTAGAGATGAGAGGGACTGGGGTAGCCACCTAGGTTATGAATGCGGGTGGGTAGCAGAGCTAAGGACTGGACCCAGGGTCCTGCTGCTCTTAGGAACGTAGGGAGGGCCAGACACTAGCAGCCTATGCTTGCTGGGTATCTCTCTGAGCCCAGCAGGTCACATTCATCAGAGCCCCGTGGGGTGGGTGCTGTTCAGGTTCCATCTTACAGTTGGTAAAGCTGAGGCCCTGGCTCTCCTAAGATCCTCAGCTGGTAAATGATGCTCCCCTCGGCGGAGCTGATACCTGTTGCTGCCAGGCGTGAACCTAATCATAGGCGTGGACACAGGCGGGACCCCTCCATCCCTCTGCAGGAGGCCCATCCCCAGTGTCAGTTGGCAGACAGTGAGTGCTCACTGACCCCCTCCACAGGTGGAATGGCTCAAGAATGAAGATGTCATCGACCCCGCTCAGGACACTAACTTCCTGCTCACCATTGATCACAACCTCATCATCCGCCAGGCCCGCCTCTCAGACACGGCCAACTACACCTGCGTGGCCAAGAATATTGTGGCCAAGCGCCGGAGCACCACGGCCACTGTCATCGTCTATGGTACGGATGGGTGTTTGCTGGCATGTGCTGCGGTTATCCTGGATGCCCCCTGGTGGGAGCTCTTGGGTTCTGTAGGGAGGCCTGAAGCAACACACCTCCCCATCCCCATCCCCATCCCCTCCAGGAGGCCCCCTACACTGTATGGAGAGGCAATCTAGAAAGAGGTGGCCAGCCAGGAGCACTGCCTACTTCTCAGGACCCCTTAGCCCTCTCTTCTTCTTCTTCTTCTTCTTTTTTTTTTTTTTTTCGAGACAGGGTTTCTCTGTGTAGCCCTGGCTGTCCTGGAACTCACTCTGTAGACCAGGCTGGCCTCGAACTCAGAAATCCGCCTGCCTCTGCTTCCTAAGTACTGGGATTAAAGGTGTGCGTCACCACTGCCCGGCTAGCCCTCTCTTTAAAAAAAGACCCAATTCTCCTGAGTTAGCCCCAAGGCAGAGTCACAGCCCCAGACAGCCAAGTCATTTGTCCCCGTGGAGGTAAAGATGCTATCCCGGCCTGCATGCTGCTGTTTCTCTGGGCCCAAGGACAGAGGGGAAAACCACAGTGGAGGCAGATAAAATTTAGTCAGGAGTCCTCTCCTCAGATTTAGTCCCAGGTCAAATCCCAGGTACCCCATCACACACAGGGTGGCCCTGGTTAGGTACTACCCTCTACCAAGTACCCTGTCACACACTGGGTGACCCTGGTTAGGTGCCAGTTCACTGCATCACTGCACTATAGGCCAAGATGACAGTGGCTTCCTAGGCATTCTCAACTGCCAACAGTGGTATCTCAGTGTCCAGCCCCACAGGTGAATGGTCCCCACCAGAGTGTCTGGGTTAGTAAAGGTGGGTGACGGGCTGAAGATAACCTGGAGGCAGCCAGGTCCACGGTAATCATGTGATGGCCCATCCCTACAGTGAATGGAGGCTGGTCCAGCTGGGCAGAGTGGTCACCCTGCTCTAATCGCTGCGGCCGAGGCTGGCAGAAGCGCACGCGGACCTGCACCAACCCAGCCCCACTCAATGGAGGCGCCTTCTGTGAGGGGCAGGCCTTCCAGAAGACAGCTTGCACTACCGTGTGCCCAGGTAAGAACCACAAGGCCACTCACGCTCTTCTGCTTACGGGATATGTATAGAGTTGGCACGGTACCTTCTCCCAGTAGCAAAGTGTACAGAGCCCAGGTCCTCGGGGTACTCTGTGATCTCTAGTTTCTGATTCTGTCCCAGGCTGCTTGAGAGCTGGGATCAGAGGCAGTGAACTGCAGCTGACAGGGCTGAGCCTGGCATAGGAGCTGCTGGGGTCCCAGAGAGCTCCCTGCGTGTCTCTGTGGAAATGCCCGTTGGCTACAGACCCTCATCCCCTCAGCAGCCTCGTCCCTGACTGTCTTGCCCTGGTTTTGGGTTCTGCCCTTCTATGCCTGTGTTCTGGTTGTATGCGTGACCAAGTAACTGTTTTCTCGAACAGGTCTCTCTTTGTGCCAGTAACCTTGAATATCTTTCCTCTACTGAAAGCATCTAACTGGCCCCAGCCTGTGGCTGTGTGGATATGATTGGCGGGCGTGGGTGGGTGCGTGCGTACGTAGTGCGTGCATGCATGTTTATTGTTTCCGTGTTCCCGCTTGAATGCGTAACTGCGTGTCCGTGCCTGTGCTGTGCTCCTGCAGTGGATGGAGCGTGGACCGAGTGGAGCAAGTGGTCAGCCTGCAGCACAGAGTGTGCGCACTGGCGTAGCCGTGAGTGCATGGCACCGCCACCCCAGAACGGAGGCCGCGATTGCAGCGGGACGCTACTTGACTCCAAGAACTGCACCGATGGGCTGTGCGTGCTGAGTGAGTGCTCTGGAGTCGGGTGGCAGGCCCCTCTGCCCTGGCCCAGCCTGGGGCCACTGTGCTCACCCTGAGCAGAGCAGCCATAGGGCCTCTGTCCGGCCCCCACGCCCGCCCTGCATCTCATCCATGCCACGCCCCCATCACCTGCTCGGCCACCCTTTCTCTGTCACCTGGGTCATCGTCTTTCCCTTTATTTCCCTTGACAGATCAGAGAATTCTAAACGACCCTAAAAGCCACCGTAAGTCCCATTTCATGCCTCTCTTCTTTCTTTGGGGATTCCTGGCTCTCCTTGGCTGGCTTTCCATGGGCGTGGGGTCCAAGGCAGAGAGAGTTGATGTAGTTTCCTACCGGTACAACTCCGTAGGATCCCTGCACATCATGCATGTTGCCACATTTCTGTCACAGAGAGACAATGAGACTCTTGGATGGCAGAAAGGCCCCGGACTCCCCCTTACACTCCTGTTACAGAACAGGAAGCTGAGTCTCAGAGGAGGAAGAAACCTGTCCAAGAAACCAACCAGGGAGTAGCACAGCCAGGACTTGAACCCAGATATTTTTGTGGCCAAAGCAAGTAGTCTTAATCTTTGTCCCTTTTCCCTGGGACATGCTGAGAGACAGTGCTATGCCCCACACTGTCCCTAGCAGTTGGGGCACACCTCCCAACTTAACTCTGGTCTGAGTGCTGCTGCCCCGAGTTAGCTCCCAAAGGACTCCCCTCCCACCCCAAGGACCCTTACCCCTGTGGCAGCAATATCAGGCCAACACAGCCTCTCCTTCAGACCAGCCTGTGGTAATTAAAGAACAATTTCCAGATCATTCTGGAATCACAAAATCTTCAGGGAAGTCTTCAGCTCCCTGAGAGGCCAGGCCCGGGGCTGATTTAAAGACTATAAATCACCAAGCAAGCGGCCCCCAGTGTGAATGTGGCCATAGAGTGTAGAGTCAAGCTTAGGGAAGAGCCTGTTCCTGCTGGAACGGGAGCCTGTGGAGAAGTGGGAGCCCAGCCCTGAGGAAGAGTCGGTAGCACCTCCCGGGTTGCCAGGATGCTGGGTCGGAGGTGCCCTAGTGAGATTGTTGAGATGAGATAGAGAGACAGGTTCCCAGAGTAGGAAGCCGTGGGCTTCCGTGCTACGAGGCGTGGGTGTGGGCTCACCCAAGGGTGCGGAAGGCCAGGCTGGACTCAGGCTACCTCTCCCAGAGTTCCTTGTTTTTAATGAAGCACCGGTGCTTCTTAGCGCTCCCGTAAAAGAAGTTAGGTCAAAGAGCAGCTGTCGGGTGGGTGGCCTCCGTCTTGCTGTGCCTGAGCTGGCGGGTGTGCTAGTCACTGACCCCGGGTGGCTTTTAAAATTCGTATTTCACATAATTGAAACTAAGTTCATTAGGAAACACAGCTCCTCAGTTGTACAGGTCACATCTTAGTCTTCAGTAGCCACACAGATCTACTTGAGCATACCTAGAATGAAGGGGACAGGATATTTCCATCCTTCTAGAATGAGCTGTGGACCCCACACAGTCCTCCTGCCTGGCAGCTCATAGTTATTTGCAGCCGCAGCCCCCTGCTGGAGGAAGACGGTATTGCTGCGCTGTGGCCTCCCCGGGTCTCATCTTTCTTTCCGGCATCTGTTCACCACCTCTCCATCCATTGCTCTGCCTCTCACCTCGCTCCTCCCCACGCCCCCGCTGCACCTGCCGTCAGATGCATAGCGAAGAGACTGCCTAAGATGGTTTCAGGGAGCCAGGGCATTTGGTTACACGGAAGTTGTAGGCTTGAAGCAAAGCTTTGTCGTGTAGGTAGAATCGTGTGCCCTCAGGTTTCCAAGCCTCACACCCCTCTGAGCTTGTGAATCAGACCTACTGGTTCTGTTACCTTCCGTACTGTACCGGGAATGTGGGCAACAGGGTATGGACTTCGTGACAACTTACTAAGGAAGAGATGGGTTCGAGGGTTGTGAGACTTGCCTGAGATCACCAATCTGCCTTGGCAGGTGGAGCCTAGAATCTAGATTTTTCCTTGCTACCCCAAAGGGCCTGCCCCTCACCTAACCCTACTGCATCCACAGCCCTGGAACCCTCGGGAGACGTGGCGCTGTATGCAGGCCTCGTGGTGGCCATCTTTGTGGTGGTAGCGGTTCTCATGGCCGTGGGAGTGATCGTGTACCGGAGAAACTGCCGGGACTTCGACACAGACATCACTGACTCCTCCGCGGCCCTCACTGGTGGTTTCCACCCAGTCAACTTCAAGACTGCAAGGCCCAGTAAGGACCTGGAGAAGCCTGCTGTGGCAGTAATGGCTGGGGGACCCCAGAGCATTGCAGCTGTCACCAGAGCTGGGGCACTTCCCCATTTGCCCGAGTTTCCTGCAGCACGTGGCAGTTGAGCCTTCTGTGGCTAGACGTGTGGGTGGGGCAGAGGCCTGAAGGGAACAGAGTGGGCAGAGCCAATGTGGTGAGGAGTGGGAACGGTGGTTCTGACCGTCACGTCCACCCCTGCAGGCAACCCGCAGCTCCTGCACCCGTCCGCCCCGCCGGACCTGACGGCCAGTGCTGGCATCTACCGCGGGCCTGTGTATGCCCTGCAGGACTCTGCTGACAAGATCCCCATGACTAATTCGCCCCTGCTGGATCCCCTGCCCAGCCTCAAGATCAAGGTCTATAACTCCAGCACCCTCGGCTCTGGGTCTGGCCTTGCTGATGGAGCCGACCTGCTGGGTGTCCTACCGCCCGGCACATACCCGGGCGATTTCTCCCGGGACACCCAATTCCTGCACCTGCACAGTGCCAGCCTTGGTTCCCACCATCTCCTGGGCCTACCTCGAGACCCCGGCAGCAGCGTCAGCGGCACCTTTGGTTGCCTGGGAGGGAGGCTGAGCATTCCCGGCACAGGTGGGCCTCCGGTTCCATTGCTCAGATGGGAAGTTAAAGCTTGGGGCAGATTATACATAGAACAGTCTGGTAGAAGACCTGAGATCAGGACTCCTGGACCTCTCTAGGCCAGGAAGTCTTGGGTCAGCCACTTGGCAGGGTCTCACTTCTGTTTAGGTTGGGAGAATGGTTCTCATCTTGAGTCCCACAGAGCAGTCCTGGTTTTAAAGAACAGCAGGGCCAGGATGTCCATCTCAAGCTTGTGAAAGTGGCAGCTGGCAGCTTTTCAGAGTCCTGTCCTGAGCCAGCATGAAGCTAGCACTTTAGGCTTCTGACACCCTCTCCCTTCCCCCAGAAATGTTGGAGGCCCCTGTATTTCTGGGCACATCAGGCCAAGTGGCCTGGGTGCTTCTCCCCCAGACACCCCCTAGAGTCTTTCCCTTCCCTAAGGTGGAGCCAGAGCCTATCCCATCCTTCTCATCTCTGCTACCCCCTTCCCCCTTCCTGACGACCTTCCTTTCTCCCTAGGGGTCAGCCTGTTGGTACCAAATGGAGCCATCCCCCAGGGCAAGTTCTATGACTTGTATCTACATATCAACAAGGCCGAAAGCACCCTGTGAGTAGACCTGGCCAGCCAGCGCCCCCTCCTGCCCTGCTCACACTGGGCACGCACGCTTCCGTTTGCCACTTAGATCTTGGTCCTAATGCCCAGGGTCCCCCAGAGAAAGCATGTCCTGAGGGGTAAAACGTAGCAACAGCAAACCTTTCCTATGTAAAGGGGATTTATAAACAACCGGATTGCGTATGTCCTGATTGCTGTAGCAAAAGCATGCTAAGAACTTAAGGAGGTGGGGGTTGTTTGGACTCGCCATGGTGAGATGCCCTCTACCTGCGGTCACAGGAAAGTGAAGCATCCATAGGTGAGAAGCAGAGAGGGATGAGCACTGGTGTCCTAGGCTCCCCTCGCCTTCCCTTTCTTTGTCGCTCAGTCTGGGTCCCCAGCCCACATGTTATGCTGCCCACATACAGATCGGGTCTTCCCTCCTACTTAAACCTCTCTGGGAACATCCTCACAGACAAGCATGTCAGGGATGCGTCCCCTCGGTGACCTCACACCCAGTTGACAGCAAAGATCACGGCTGCAGAGAAAAACTGACCACCTCAGTTTGAATATGGGCGTAGAAGGTGAAGGAAGTAATTGACACACACACACACCAGACACTCAGACACACACCAAGTAGTTTTATTATTGAATTTTCAAGATGGGTGTCTCACTTTAGTCCTGGCTGTCCTGGAACTCACTCTGTAGAGCAGGCCGCCCTTGAACTCAGACATCCGCCTGTCTCTGCCTCCCCAAGTGCTGGGATTCACGGCATGCACCACTAAGCCCAGCCTCAAATAGTTTTGTTTTGTTCTGTTGTTTTGTTTTAAAGAAAGGAAAGAAAAAGACAGTGTTCTATATAAAGCCTCAGACCTTGAGGCTGTGCAAAGCTTTGGCCGAGACTGTTTTGCTGTGACAGCAAAAACCTAGAACTTTCTTTATTCGGCTTATGCCATATCTTCCTTCCCATCCCTGTGAGGTCAGGTTGCAGCCCGCAAAGGGCAGAGACTTGCCTTGGCACGGGCCCTGGGTGGACTTGGGGGTTCCACAAGAGTCAGATCCCTCATGAATGAGTGCTTCTTGCCTCTGTCTCTACCTCTCTCTCAGCCCACTTTCGGAAGGTTCCCAGACAGTATTGAGCCCCTCAGTGACCTGCGGGCCCACAGGCCTCCTCCTGTGCCGCCCTGTCGTCCTCACTGTGCCCCACTGTGCTGAAGTCATCGCGGGAGACTGGATCTTTCAGCTCAAGACCCAGGCCCATCAGGGTCACTGGGAGGTGAGGTGCCCGGTGTGGTGACTGACTCTCAGAACTGCCCAGCAATGGATTGATCCCAGCCCAGATGACAACATCCTCTTCGTCCCCTGCAGGAGGTGGTGACCTTGGATGAGGAGACCCTGAACACCCCTTGCTACTGCCAGCTGGAGGCTAAGTCCTGCCACATCCTGCTGGACCAGCTGGGTACCTACGTGTTCACGGGCGAGTCCTACTCCCGCTCGGCCATCAAGCGGCTCCAGCTGGCCATCTTCGCCCCAGCCCTCTGCACCTCCCTGGAGTATAGCCTCAGGGTCTACTGTCTGGAGGACACACCTGTAGCACTGAAGGTAGGGGCGTGTCAGAGCTCGGCAGCCATCAGCACAGCAGACAGTTGTTAGAACCCTCCCCGGATGCATGGTCCCTGCTGGGCTTCTGTCTGGCACCTGCCTCAGTCAGTCATCACTCTTCTGCATCAAACGTCAGGACACCGGACTCTCAGACAGGGATGGAGGCCATAACTTCTAGCTCTGGACAGGAGGTAGGAGACAAGCAGGGCAAGTCTTTGAGAAGTCCGAAAGAGAATGGACCTCAGACCTAAGCTCTGTGTGGCGAGTTGTCACTCTGGGCAGAGAAGAGGAAGGGCATTCCAGACCAGCAGAACGACTTTCTGCCAAGATGGGTGTGCGACTCAGCATTGTGAGCAGTGTAGGGTGCGTGTGTTTGTGTGTAATCCTGTGAGAGAGAGAGGGGCGGGGGCTGGAGAGGTGGGCAGCTTACTAGCAAATCCAGGTCATGCCTAGCAATTAGGATGCTGTCCGGTGGTAAGAGACCCAGATATGACAGACACCTGTTCACAAGTACTCTGTAGAATTCCCCACAGCTGTGGGGTGTGTGTGTGTGTGTGTAACAGCATTGGTGAACATGAGGCAGAGGCCAGTTGTGAAACTGTGAGTTAGCCCTAGATAGCAGGTAGTGGCAGTGACCAGGAGATGAGACTAGACCTTGTGGTTGGTCAGTAGGATGGACAGACCAGGAACTGGTGGGATGAGCTAGGAAAGCCAGGGCTTCTAGCAAACACAAAAGAAAGGGCAGTGGAGACCAGAAGTGAGGGAGAGGCAGGGGAGAGGATGGGCAGAGATGGGGGGGGTGCTAATACTGGCTGATGTGGAGCCCAATGAAGGCACCACCTGTCTGTCATACATGCCTCAGAGCCACTGCCCCTTCCTTCCCCAACCCTGTCTCAGTCCCAGGTCCCTGGTCTCATCCTGGTGTGATATGGAGAATACAGGGTTGGCTCTCTCCTCCACCCTTCCTGCAGCCCTCTGAGAAGCCTCAGAGTTCTTTCTGGTGGACCAGTGTCTCCTCAGTCTCTGAGAAATGGTCTCTCCTAGTCACTATGTCTCTTGAGTCTCATGTGGCTTTCTCAGGCTGCATGCTGGGGACTGATGCAACCCAGATGAAAAGGCCCTGTGGGAGAAGGACATCCCCTGTGGGGACCGTACTAACCTGACATTCCAGGAGGCCTCCAAAGGAGGGGGGGGGGGAGTGGGCACTGCTGGGAATTTCTTCCAGCCGGATCTCGTGGCTCTGGTGTTGGCCGGTGTTCCATGTTAGCCAGAGAGTGGTGTGAATATCAACAGGAGAGTTGGCACACTCTGGCCCGATTGTGTTCTTTACTTGTTCAAGCCCCGTCTATTCTAAGTCCCGTCCACCCACCCTCTACCTTTTCATTATGGTAATACATAATACACCTGTGCAGTAAACAGCCTGTGTGTTCATCTAGCTTTTATCTATCTCTTCACTCATGTCTTTCCTTCAAATACTCTTCTATTCATATACCTGTCATTTGTGTATCTATCGGTTTATGTTTTCCCACACATCCATCCAATGATCCAACCATCCATCATCCATGTTACGGTAGTTGGCTAATCTGAATTCATTTCTCTGGTGGGTAGTGAGGAACTCACCCCAGTGTTCTGGATTCTCACATGAAAGACACACATAGCCTTATATTTAATGTGCCTTAAGTAGCTCAATGGTTGGGCACTTCCAAACCTCCCAGCGGCTAACCCACTTTCCCCTCTGATATTCCTGAATTACTACTTTCTAAAACCTATATCCCATCTTGGCCTCCCCAGCCCAGACCTATAGCCCCCTGGGCCATGGTCCCCGACTCTCACATGTTGGCTGTCTCTCTGTCTTGTACTTCTCACGCCTGATCCTTCTGCTTCCCCAGTATGGTGGTTCTGCCTCCTCTCTTTCCCGTGTCTAATCCTAAAAGTGCCGCCTCTGTCTCACTGCACAATGCGGCCGGTAACTTTATTTACCAATCAAACCCAACTGGGGGGGGGGGCGGACCCTCAGCATCCTGCATGTAGATGCGCAAATTCCTGTGTAATTTCAGGAACCCAATTAACATACAAGCAACAAACCAAGTCCGCAACACCATCATCCATCCATCCATCCATCCATCCATCCATCTGTCCATCATCTACCCATTCACCTGTCAGCTATCTGTCATCCATCCACCCATCCATTCAACCATCATCCACCCATCTATCAATCCATCCACCCATCCATCATCTGTCCACCTATCCATCTAACCATCATCCATCCATCATCTTCGTGTTCCCCTATCCTTCCAGCAGACCTCTGTCAGTATCCTAGCTAACCCATCTATACACGTATCTAAGTCTCCTTCCAAGCTCGTGTTCCCACACATATGTTCTCTTTGTGTATCTGCCTATCCCCCTGTCCACCCAGGTATCATCCATACAGTTTATTATCTGCTCATCTACTTAGCCAGCCCATCAGTTCATCTATCTATCCAGCTACCTGTAAATCCATTCATAAATCCCACCCATCCATCCACCTGTTCATCTGTCTGTCCACTTAATCTATGCCATTCGTCAGTCTGTCTATCTATCTATCTGTCTGTCTGTCTGTCTGTCTGTCGTCTGTCTATCTACCTATCATCTATCCATCCACCTACCCACACATTTTCCATTCATCCACTGGTGTATCTGCCCAGCCATTCATCTGAAACACCTTCTTAACTAGATCAGACAGGTCTGGCCCCAAACCAGCAACTTGAAATATAAAAGAGCCTTAGGCCAAGGGTGACAGGTCTCTCTCTCCCTCCGCCCCACCCACAGGAGGTCCTGGAGCTGGAGAGGACTCTGGGTGGCTACTTGGTGGAGGAGCCCAAGCCTTTGCTCTTTAAGGACAGTTACCACAACCTACGCCTCTCCCTCCATGACATCCCCCATGCCCACTGGAGGAGCAAACTACTGGCCAAGTACCAGGTGAGCACTGGGCCTGGGGAGGGGATGCAGGGGAAACCACTACTCCATCCTTTGTAGTGAAGCCCTGTCTCCCAGGTCTCTTGTCCCTGTCCTATCTCCCCACTTTACCATTCTCCATGTTCCCAGCCATCTTCAGGCCCAAGCTTAAATTCTCAGCCATGAACAGCCACACCATTGTCCCCTTTTGCACCTCCCCCATCACTGCCACACTCCCCTTCAGCCCCTTTATACTGCAAGTTGTTGGTCTGGCGCCACACCCGTCGGAACAAATGCAAGCCTGCAGAGTGATCTGCTGGTCGCTGGCACTCAAGTCCCTCTGCTCTGTCTTGTAGCGTATGACACCACTGAGGCCCAACGTTTGCCAGCTTCTGTATTTATGCACATTCAAACTTCTGTCTGCCCCCTCCCACACAGGCCCGCTTCTCCACTCTCTCCCACAACCAAGACATCAACGCCATTTAGCTACCCAGCTTTCCCTACTCTATTTCATAGAGAGACTTCAGCTGCCCCCAGAGCCCAGCCCTCTCTAAGGCTGGGCCCCACCCACTTCGCGCAAGTGCCCAGTCTGACCTGTAACCCTGACCACCTTTCCTGCAGGAGATTCCCTTCTACCATGTCTGGAACGGCAGCCAGAAAGCCCTGCACTGCACTTTCACCCTGGAGAGGCATAGCCTGGCCTCCACTGAGTTCACCTGTAAGGTCTGCGTTCGGCAGGTGGAAGGCGAAGGCCAGATTTTCCAGTTGCACACAACGCTGGCCGAGGTGAGGGTCAGCGATACCCCGGGGGGCTGAGGCTCTGACACACAGCACCTCACTCCCCAGCATCTCCCGAATCACAACAGGTCACCTAGAGTGACCAACAGTCACCTACTGATTACTATTCACATGACATATATTACTGTAGTGAGGTATCACGCCCATGGGAGACAGTTATAATGGCCCTCATGTGGAAGATGAGAGTCTCGAGGGCTGGAGCCATAGCTCACTTGGTAGCGTAGCGTGTATGGTGCCTTTGTCTCCACCACCAAATAAAACCAGGGGTGATGCTACATACTCGTAACCCCAGTACTTGGGGTGTAGAGGCAGGAGAATCATATCAGAAGTTCAAGGTTGTCCTCGGCTACATTGTAAATTTGAGACAGCCTGGGCTACATGACACCCTGTCTCAAAAAACAAAAGGTCAGCGAGGGGAGTATCAGTATTATACATGGCCACCAGGCAAGGCTGGATTTAACCTGGTCAAGGTAACCTGTGGCTGCCAACCACTAAATCCAAACAAAGCCGTAGAGAATGCCCAGCCCCCTAAGCTGACCGTTGTAATAAAACACTCCCCACAGGTTCCGAGACAACTCTGCCCTAGGCAGGTCGCCTGTGTGCTCTAGACTGTTCCCCACGCAGATCAAAGCTGATCTTCATGGGCTAGGCCACGGTTGTGAGGTGGTGACTCCTGTGACTTCTGTATCCCGAGGCTGAGTCAGCATGTGTCCAAGGTTGATCCCGAGCAAGATCACACCTGACTGATGGGACACTGAGAAGTGGGCAGCTAGAGAGAACCCAGAGGAGACGAGGATGAGCATAGAGCCCAGTGCATCATGGGTACTGGACAAGCACTCTACCAATTAAGCTACAGCTTCAGCCCTTAAGCCCCTACCCAGGCAGGCAGACTGGGTGAGCTGTGTAGGGCTGAGGTTATCTCACTCTTGTCCCCGCCCTTCCAGACGCCTGCTGGCTCCCTGGATGCTCTCTGCTCTGCCCCTGGCAGTGCTGCCACCACCCAGCTGGGACCCTATGCCTTCAAGATACCACTGTCCATCCGCCAGAAGATATGCAACAGCCTCGACGCCCCCAACTCACGGGGCAACGACTGGCGGCTGTTGGCGCAGAAGCTCTCCATGGACCGGTGAGTACCCCAAGCTTCGGTCACCCCTATAACCCCTCATCTTCAAGGTCTGGCACAGGCTAGCTCCCAGCTTGGCTTCCCTTCCATCTGTGACAGATCCACAGCTGGCTTCCAGGGCACCAAGTCTGGGATGGCTGTCTCCCTTCATATCCTTCCTCACCGTGTCCCTCTCAGAGAGCTGGCCTGCGAGCCAGGTGGGCTTTAAGTGACTGCCACCAGTCTCTTAAACTCAGCTCTTGTACGGTGTGAGAAAGCCAGGGATAGACCCAGCGCTGACACCAGGTGGACGTGGTCACCACCAGCGCTGAAAGCCAGATACACTCGGGAGCAGTGTTAAGTGATCACCTAATAGAAGCAGGTATAGAAGATGGCTTAGTCAGTGGAGGGCTTGCATGAGGACCGAGTCCCGTCCCCAGAGCCCGCGTGCATGCTGACACTCAGTGATAATCCCAGCACTGGGGAGACAGTCAGGAAGCTCCCTGGGATTTGCTAGCCAGCTACTCTAGTTGAATGATGAGAAACCTTGTCCCAAATACGGTGGGTAGTATTTCTAAGGATGATGCGTGAGATTGTCCTCTGAGCTACACACACACACACACACACACACACACACACAATTAATTTTTAAAAAGACATCTAATTACTATAAATGGAAAGAGCTTACAAAGATGGCCAGACACTTTGCTCCGACCCTCAGAGAAGCCCAGGCAGCAGGATCAGGCCCAGAGTGAAAGTGAGTGCCAGAGAAGAACATGGCATGCATGCTTGGAAGGTCTCTCAGGGTCCCGGCGTCTTTTGTTGATGGTGGTGGTGATGAAGAAGAGGAGAGGATGCTTTGGGTGAGCTTGGGCTTCGTCAGCTGTGTGAGGAGATGTGAGAATCAACCCCTCCTCTCCGTGGAGTTGTATCCAGCAGTTTACAGGAACCAAGATGGATCTTGGCCCACAGCTTCAGGGGCTTCTGTCCCTGCCCACTGCTGTGCATTAAACCTGAGCTGACCACTGTGGCAGGAGGCTGTGATGGAGCAGTCACCTAGACATAGACTGGAAGAGCCCAGGGCAAGACACACCCCAGTCTCATCCCACGGCGCCCCACCTTCCACAGGCCTAGCCCTGGCCAACAATGTATTTAGATGTTGCACACGCATGTATTTAGCATGTGTGTATATGCAGCACTCGCTGCATGGAGCATGTGTGAAGATCAGGAGATAACTTCCTGTCTCTTTGTTCTTCTGGCCTGTGTGTCAGGCTAGCTAGCCCAGAAGCTTGCAGGGATTCCCCTGTCTCTGCTCCCCATCTCCCCGAAGCGGAGTGCTCAAGGAACGGTGGGATTATAGGCGTAGGGTTTTCATGTTGACTGCAGGGATTTGAACTCAAGTCTACACGTTAACCCAAAGAACCATCCTGCCAGCCCTCATGCAGATTCTGAGTCCCTCTATGAGTTTGACTGTTGATGAAGGCAGACGCTCAGGATACATGGGCTTGCTTGGATACATGGGCTTGCTTGGAGCCCCACCTCTAAACCCTGCTAGTAGGAGATCAAAAGAAGGATGAGCGTACCGACTTGCCTAGGGCTGCAAAGCCTACAACTGGAGAATACAGGATTCCGTTGAATACTGTGGGACTCTGGAGCCCACAGTCTTTCCACCACCTGGGTCTTCCCAATTCACAGGCTGGTCACCTCAGGGGCGCCAACATTTCTGTTTCCCTCCGACAGGTACCTGAACTACTTTGCCACCAAAGCTAGTCCCACGGGCGTAATCTTGGACCTCTGGGAAGCCCGGCAGCAGGATGACGGGGACCTCAACAGCCTGGCCAGTGCCTTGGAGGAGATGGGCAAGAGTGAGATGCTGGTAGCCATGGCTACTGATGGCGATTGCTGAGTGCCTGTGACCACAGGCCTGTGGGGACCAGTAGGAGACGGTGCAAGGAGGCCTGGCAGCCTCTCCATGGGGGTGTCCAGCCTCCATCATCCCTGGCTCACAGCTGGAATGGTCCCTCACCCCCCCTCCCCGCTACAACCCTCAGACCACCACCAGCCTTAGAAAGTCTCTGTGCTCTACTGCCGGGAGGCCGGGACTCTCTGCCCCACCGTTTTCCCAGCTCACTCTTGGGTGGGCTGAGGCCTCTGGGGCAGCTGAAGGCCAGAGGCTTTCCTCCCCCACAACACACCACCCTCAGCCCTGTGACTTTGGGGACCCACAGGTTTCAATTCTGTGTTCACATGTCCTCGGCTAGGGACTGCTCTCCTGTCCCTGGTCCTCTTTGAAAGGTCGAGTTCAGGCAAACTGCTTTCTCCTGTCCACAAGCAGAAGAGAGAGAGAGAGAGAGAGAGAGAGAGAGAGAGAGAGAGAGAGAGAACACGCCTCGGAGGTCAGGCAATGAAAGCGCAAAAACAGTAAGGGCAAAGAAAGACCCAGTTTCTTAGGGAACGCAAATGATTTATTATCCAGATACTTGGATAGGTCCTTTTTAAGAAAAAACAAACAAACAAGCAAAAATAAGAAAAGAAAAAAAAAGAAAACTTTTATCCTTGACTGTGGCTAAGAGTGGCTATGCTTGTGTTTGGGACCATAGGCAAGTGCACCCGTGGCACATGTGTGCATGAGTGTGTGCGTACATGGGTGTGGTCGGTAAGAGACTGCACAGGGGAATGCTTTGCTATGGCAAGGCCTCAGTTTCCCCAGCTGCACAGGGAGCCGAGACAGAGTTTTCGCTATGGCACTGAGTTCTAAACTCACAAGCAGAAGCAGAGGCTTGGCGGTCCTCCCACTCTCCAGAGCCCCCAGCAGATGCCCTCCTGTGGCCTCCTCTGATGGTTTCTGATGGAGGCCCAGACCAGCTGTCATCCAGGAGACTGTTCAGGTCTGTTTTACTTTGGTGGTTCCTGGTCTCATGATGGCCAAAGCTCTTACTGAGAGGGAGTGGCTACTCCAGGGATGGTTCTCTCCCAGGTTGGGTGGCTTTGGGTTTAGGCTAGCACTAGCCAGTCTGCACCCATGTCCTCTAGCCCTCAGTTTACCCACTGATCTTCCTTCTGGAGTCAGGAGATATGAAGGTAACTTTTCTAAGTAGACAGTTGTACCCATTCTTGGCCACAACCCATTCTGGGATGTTCTACAGGGCCACCAGGGGAAGGGATGAATACGTGTCCCTTCAGCCTACAGACAGTGACAGAGACCAGGACGCCACTGTAGACATAGAGATCCTATTGAAAGATACTCACTTCCCTGAACTGCCATTGAGACCAGCCTGGCCAGGTCGTGAGCTTTGAAAGTTGGGACCTCTATGGGGAGGCAGGTTCATGACCACAGACCCAGCAAGCATGTATGCCCTGGTTTTTCTGCAGTGGCTCCTGAAGTGGAGCTCTGAGACTGAGAGCAAGGTGTCCCTGGCATCTAGGTGAACAGTACCTCATAGAGTAGCCTTCAGCTTCTCCTGCCAAAGATGCTCATCCCTGTGGGCATACTCTTCTGGTCCCTGTTAGCCCGCACATAGAAGGGGGAAGCCTGGAAGCCGAGTTGTAGCTGTGCTGTGTGACTTCAGGCATATAACTGCTTTCTCTGGACTTAAGTGTCCTTTTATCCTGGGATGCTCCGTGAGGCCCCTCGGGTTCCCACACTTGTCTGGGAGTCGAGTCGAGACAAGCTGATTGTGGTCTGCATGCTCTCCCCTTTGCCCATCCTCAGAAACCTGCCTGGTTGGGCCCTTAGTGAGCGAGTCCCAGTTTACAGTCCAGCTCTTAGAAGGTGCTCAGCATCTGGGGCACGGAGGCTGGAGCTGGAGCCTGGGGTGAGGCTTGAACCAGACAGTTTGATAGCAACAGCCCAGCCAACTCTGGGCTGAGCCAGGCAGGGCTGTTGGGTTGGGTTTCCACTCCTGCCTCCAATGAGATGGACCTCCCCTTCCCATTCCTGGCCAGCTTGGTGTTGCCGGGTCCTGCAGGGTATTTCTGTGTCATCTTGGGTGTATGAGTGTGTGTGTGTGTGTGTGTGTGTGTGTGTGTGTGTGTGTGTGTGTGTTGCGTGTTGCACCTGTGTGCGTGCATGCTTGTGCTTTACAACTTGGGCACATCAGGGCACCCCTCCCAGAACGCACACACCTGTCCCCACATGTGGACATGACCTCTGTGCCCAGGCCTGCCACTGGAGGTGGACATGCCTGTTTGCTGTCCCCGAGTCACAGTCGGTGTATCTCCTATGTGCCTCTCCAGCCCTTTCTCAATGGGGCCCAGGCTTCTGAGCTCCAGCCAGACACCTCCTGACAGGGGCCCTCCTCATCCCTGGATCTTCCAGGGCTCTCTGGTCCCCACCTTGAGGATCCCAGGCATCTGAGTCAGCACCTTCCTCTCACTCTCAGAGGTCAGGTGGGTGGGAGCATGGATGCCTGGGAGTGAACATGGCTGTGTGTCTGTGGGTTCTGATATGCTGGGGATGGTCCCAGCCCTGCCCGCTCATTCTGTAAACAACTTGTAAATAACCTTTAGCATTCCTCTTGTAATGAGATTAATTTTTATGAAATAAATTATATTTCCTAGTCTAATAAAAAAAATCCAGGTCCTGGTCTGATGTCTTCTCAGAAGTGTCTTTTAATGGCAGTTGGGAGTGTCCTGTTCTTTCTGTATTTACACAGCAGTTCAGAGCTCCAGCCCTTGATCCAGCTTGACAGCCCCATCCCACAGAAGAGGAAACGGGCTTTCTGACAGTTGCACAGCAAGTTAGGGCCCTGGATCTCACCTTGCTCACCAGCAAGGACTTAAAGCACAGAGCAGAGGCGGGGAGGGAGGGGATGAAAGAGTAAGACCGGCACCCACTGGCCCATTCAGTAGGATGTGCCCCAACTGAGGCTGAGTGGTCAGTTGGATGCTGTGCAAGCAGGAGGGGAGTGAGGACATTGGGAGTGTGTGGTTGGGTACCAGGGTGTGGCCAGGCTTATACCCCTGGCAAATATTCCATCTAAGGAGAGTGTCGTCATTCCCACACAGGTGACAGACAGCATTGTGTGCTTTGCAAGAATCTCCCTGTAGGTGGTACCTAGTAATGAAATCAATAGACCTGTGTCAGTTTTCCTGCCAGTGATCAAATCAGCAGGCGGAGGGGTGCATATTTTACTTTTCATGACTGATAGTTACCTCTGCTTAAGCTGGTTCCCATAAGCCTTGTGGACCATGTGAGTTGCAACTGGTTGGCAGTTCCCAGCCCCTGTGGCCTCCAGTCCCTTGAGTTTGGAGTGAGAGCCCTTGGCCTGGTTGTGAAGGATCATGATGCTCACCACACATTGAAGGGTCTGGAAAGTCCTGTGTTGAGACTCTGGTCTTACATTAACACCAGGTACTCCACCAGACATCTGTCTGCTAACCTTGAAGTGTGAAGTTGTGTGGGCCTTGCCAGATCTGGCTCCCTGGAGCCTGTGGCTGGCTCTAGGGCCATTTCAAAGTGGAGAGCAAGCCAGGCAGGTCTGGAGTGAGAAATTATCAAGACAAAGGGAAATCCATGGATCCTCTGGGGGTTTATGGTCTGGGGGTGAGGGGAACCAGGGCACATGGTGTATGCACACTTGTGTACACACACACACACACACACACACACACACACACACTTGGCCTGCATTCACTACCTGGGCAGCCAAGACCTATGATAATCACATTCAGCAAGTTCCTAGGTCCAGGACGCTGCCAGGGTGAAGGTCTTTGGTCTGAAAATTCAAGAGGAATTTATTGATCGGTCAGGTGGGTGGACATATCCTGGGGGTATGGGAAATGAATCAGGCTTGACTGAGCTGGGCAACTCAAAATTTATAAAGTGAAATTTATAGGTGCTACACGGAGGGCAGGGAAGAACAGGAAGAAAGGATGCTTGCCGAGAGAGTGGTTATCTTTGGGTTAATGGGGTAGAGAGGACAGGTGGTCCTGGGCACAAGAGTTGTAAAGCCCAGTGGCTGGCAGCATGAGAAAACAGGGAGGACAGACTAAATTATAGAGGACACAGGGGTCTCCCAAGCCACCGTTAACTCTAGGTCACAGAAGCCAGCCTCAGAACTTTGTATCTAGACTAAGGTTAAGGCAGCTTCCACCCAGGCCTCTGAGTCGTGGGAGCTACAGAGACAGCTGTAGCACTTCCGGGGGATGATTGGCAGCTGGTCTTTGTTGCTCTCCTAGCAGCAGATTTCCACGTTGGCAAAACTGCACAGATGCTCATCTCTAGGGTCCCTCCCACCGAGCCACTGTGGAACAGGACCTTAAGGGACCTTGGCCTGAAGGTCTCAGGACCCTCTGGAACACCTGGCCCTGGATACCATGGCTAAGCCAAATGTTGGCCAACGAGCCACAAAAACAATAAGAAACTATCCACTAGATGGCGCCCGAAACCCGATGCAGTTAGAACCAGGAAGGATCTGACTCCCCAAAGCTCCAGAGTCCCTGATGTTCATGACTGCCACCCAGGGAGCCTGGACTGCTTTTCTCCAGGCAGCTCAGGCGCGCCTCCTCGGGTCTGAAATGGGAATGGCAACAAGACTCAGCTGATTGACAGAAATCACCATTAGAAGCAAACAGTGATAAAGCAATAATCAGTAAAATGAAAAAACCAACTAAGAATTCCAGAGCCTTCTTTTTAAAGTATGTATTTATTGTATTTAGTGTGTGTGTGTGTGTGTGTGTGTGTGTATGTGTGTGTGAAAGCACACATGTACCACAGTGTGGAGGTCAGAGGACGACTCTGTGAAGCTGGTTTTCTTCATTGATCCTGTCTTAGGGTTTTACTGCAATGAACAGACACCATGACCAAGGTAACTTTTTTAATTATTATTTTTTTAAGATTTATTTTATTTATATGAGTACACTGTTGATGTCTTCAGACATACCGGAAGAGGGCATCGGATCCCATTACAGATGATTGTGAGCCACCATGTAGTTGCTGGGAACTGAACTCAGGACCTCTGGAAGAGCAGTCAGTGCTCTTAACCACTGAGCCGTCTCTCCAGCCCCAAGGCAACTCTTATAAAGGACAACATTTAATTGGGGTTGGCTTACAGGTTCAGAGGTTCAGTCCATTATCATCAAGGCGGGAGAATGGCAGTATCCAGGCAGGCATGGTGCAGGAGGAGCTGAGAGTTCTCCATCTTCATCTGAGGGCTGCTAGCAGAATACTGGCTTCCAGGCAGCTAGGATGAGGGTCTTAAAGCCCATGCCCACAGTGACACACCTGCTCCAACAGGGTCACACCTCCTAATAGCACCACTTCCTAGGCTGAGTATATACAAACCATTACACATCTCTTACATAGGTTCCTGAACTCTTATCCACTTAGTTATCTGGTGACCCGGGAAGCTGTCCTTCTAAAGCTGACAGACTGACCTGGATGGAAACAGAAATGATTGCAGGTGGAGTCGAGCACGGGGTGGGTGCACCTGGACAGAAATAACAGCGGCTGTCGCAATGAGAAAGGAAGAAAGTTCTCAGATACTGTAGACTAAACTACGGCAGCACAGGAACACGAGACCCAGCAGGGGCTGCGGCGCTGGAGTGACACAGTCTCACCATCTGCTTCAATTTTCTTCCAAAATGACCTGGACACCCCTTTTATGAAATAAAATGTGGCGGTGGGCAGGGGTAAAAGAGTATCTGGAGAGCCCATGCTAAGGTGTCCCCCTGAGAAATCACACCATGTGACAGAGCTGGTATAAGGGAGATTATATTTGGGGGAATGGAGGAGAGGACCTGGAGACCCTTCTTAGGGTCAGAGCTGCAGAGCCATGAGGGTGGGGGTGGGGGACAGAGAATGACAGAAAGGCCAGCCAGGAACACCAGCAGGGAGGGGGGGAGAGGGAAGCACACGCACTGGGGTGACAAGCAGTCCACCTGCACTTGGTGGGCAGCAGGTGAACACAAGTTGTTGCTAGGTCCCTGGGAGGAGCCTAGCAGAATTTTCTGTAAGCTAACAACTCCTCCATCTAGAGCTGAAGCTGAGCTAGGTGTGGTGGCTAATCTCAGCCCAGGAGGATCAGAGTTCAAGTAGTGAGGGTAAGATCAGGGTAAGTAGTGAGCTGGAGGTCAGCCCCATGAGAATCCATCTTGGGTAATTCCTGAGTCACAAAAAGATGGCCGCCCTCAGAGACTGGTGGTTACCTATGGGCTCCATACACCTATGTGTGTGATGCTTGGCCCCCGGGGAGCAGCACTATTAGGTGTGGTCTTGTTGGAGGAAGTGCGTCACTGTGGGGGTGGGTTTGAGGGCTCCTATGTGTAAGCTCCACTCAGTGCGGATTACAGTAGTCTTCTGCTGCCTTTGGATCAAGACGTAGAACTCTCGGCTCCCCCTGCACCATGTCTCCCTGTGCACTGCCACGCTTCCCACTATGATAATGGACTGAACCTCTGAACCTGTAAGCCAGCCTTAATTAAATGTTGTCCTTTATAAGAGTTGCCTTGGTCATGGTGTCTCTTTCACAGCAGTAAGACCCTAAGACAAAGACTATCACCATGCAACAAAGCCTGAAACGTCACAGTAAGAAGCTGCTTATACTGTGGTCGGGGGCTCCAACTCAGGTCTGAGCACCACCAGTCAGACACACTAACAGGTGAAGAAGGGAATTGGAGCCTGAGCCTTTGAACCTTCCTGGAGATGTCTCAGAAACCACAGGGCAGAGACAGTTGTGCTCGCTGCACACCACCCGTGGTATAGTAAACACTTTACACTGTGGTGTGTAAAGGGAATTTATTTTAAGCTATAGTGAGCAGAAGAGAAGACCTTCTGGGGCACAAGTATTGCTCAGTTGTGTGATGGTTAATATTGAGTCTCATCTTGACAGAAGAGACAAGCGCGTGCGCTATTTGTGAAGGGTTGTCTAGAAGCATTATTGAAGTGGTCTGGTCACATAGGCTAGGGTCCCTGGCTGGGCAGAGTTCATTTCACTCTGCCCCTGATCAGGCATGCCATGTGACAAGCTGTCTCACACTTTTACTGCCAGGCCTTCCCCACCATGATGGAGGACAGGGAGCCACCAAACTGAGAGCCAAGAAAGCCGTCCATTACGTTCCTTCTGCCCCATAGCTTATCACAGCAGTAAGAACGGTAACTAAGGTGGGCTTCTTGGCCGGGATGTGGAGGGTGTGCTTGTTACCATGTGTAGTCATTCGCAAACACCACATGAGGTTTGCATTCAGATCTCTATGTGGATTATAATTCCATAGGAAGCTGGAACATGAGATATCAGAAAGCGAATGAATGGATGGATGAATGAAGACAGTGGGGTGGAGAGTGTGAGAAAGACAAGGGTCAGTGGATCCAGGAGGCTCCTGAGCAGGAAAGGGGAGGTCGGTTCTGGAGCGGGGTAGGGAGTATCAGCGGAAGGAGCAGGAGAGAGGGGACCAGGCTAAGAAGGCAGCAGTAGAGGAATTTCCTCATTGTAAATGCGGAATTGGGGTAGGGGATACAGGGAAGGGTGAACGCCCCTAGTTGGTGATGTTGATCTTTTCTGTGAGGACAGGAGGAGAGACCATGCCGGTGAGGTGTGGCCCTGGGGTTTGAAGCAGGTGAAAGAGAAGCTGAGTATGTAGGGAATACTGGGAAGCCCTGGCTTGGGTTGGTGGTCATGGATTCGAGTGGACCCACCTGTTAGTGACTCTCTAGACACACTCATAAACTGGGTCACAGTGAGCCGCCCAGGGCACCGGAAAACAGAGATATGAGGGTTTAGGGTGTTAATGATACCTTGGGCTCTAAGCAGACAAAGGGTGAAGGTAAAGGGGTGTCCCGACGCGAGGAGCAGGGACAGAGGGTTCAAGGGCCGGAGTTTCCTAAAGGTCATAACTTTCCGAGGGAACTGATGAGCCAGCACGTATCAAGGAGAGGTGACTGGAGTCAACTGGGGAAAGGACTGGGATTAGAACTAGTTATTGTGGGAATCGTAGAAGTACAAGTGCCTCCTCTTAGAGGCCCTGGAACCCTGAAGAAAATCCGACTGATGAGCCTAAAACAGGAGCGTTGCAGTGGCAGAAAATGACCTCCAGGTGGCAGCATCTACCGGTAAACACCAATGGACGCCCTTGAGCTCTCCAGGCTGACTCCAGAGAAGGTATTCCCAGTACCCGAGTGGAAAGAGGGGGAAGGGGAAGGCTGGCAGCCCCGGACAGGAGGATTGACTACCTAGGAAGACTCTGTCCTTTTTGTTTTGTTTTGTTTTTTGGGGGGGGCAAGAAACGTACCAACCAATTTTGTTGAAAACGTATGCACAATTTCTTTTGTGAATTTAACTTTTTAATAACTTTATTAATTTTTAAAGAATTTTACGGAATGTATTTTAATCATTTTCACCTCAACTCCCTCCAGCTCCACTTCAAATCCCTGTCAACACCACTTACTATCATATACTGGTTTCTCCT